>NC_054483.1:92761426-93065736 GCF_017639515.1 Carcharodon carcharias
AATAACTAGTGCACTCTTGGGCTTTTCCAACTGTTGTGGATAAAAACCACCCAGAGTCTGGAGTAAGCTGAAAGTAGGAAATTTTATTACAAGCATGTAGAAGAATGCTACAGTAAACTGAAGCATCTCAAAAAACAATTATTGTGACATGCATTTATACTGTTACGACCACAGCTGATGTTATTCGCTGAGCAAGCCAAACCCCAGAGGGAAGCTTGTCTTATTGATAACTTACTTTTTGTATTTTAAAATTGAGGGGATAACTGCTGATTCCAGAAGCATAGAATCCCTGTAATACTTCTAGGATTTTAAAATTAAAAGCTTTATTAACAAGAAGCAAAAAAAAAATTAAGCACACAAGAGTAAAATTACACAGTTGAAATCTTACAAAACATACCCCCCAAAAAACCACTTGATCAGAACATGCAAGTAAACTGCTTGGCAACAGCTCCGTATAGATTTTTAATCATAAAAATCCAGTAATATTACCCAAGGCAAAAACTGCTGCTACTTTTATGAAGTGTACTGTGTACCACACGAATTCTCATTCTCTTCCACTCTGCTTTGGAAATCCGGGAAAGTTCAGAAACAGACTGCTTTCTAAGAACAAAGACTTTTCTGATTTGAAACTGGATGACAGCTTCAAATTCACTTTTCTCAGTACAGAGCTGGTCTCAAGACATCCCCATCCCCCCCCCACACCCCCCCCCACCCCCAAACTCTCCCCCCCACCCAGTTACCTCAACTCAACTAAACACATCCCTTAAATATCTTCTTTTCCCCTTCTATCCTAGACTCCATTGTCCTAAGCACCTCTTTGAACTCAACTTTTCCAAAATAAATAAATCTTTCATGTCTTCCTATTGCCTCCACTTTTGGGTCAAATAAATGTAATAGCCTTTCCTTGTTTACTTATGAAACCTTTGTAAGTTGTAAACGTCTCTTAAACTCCCTTTAAAATTTAACAGATGAAACTTTAAGTCCTTACTTATCACCTAATGCAAATTTTAAAACGCCTGGTAAACAATCCTATATTCTCGCAGATAAGCAGGCTAGTGGAACAGTGTAAAAAAACAGTGGGATAAAATGTAAAAAATACAGAAGAACAGCTCGGGCGTATCATCCACAATGATATCATCCGCAGTGATATCATCTGCAGTGATATCTCCTCTAGCAAAACACATCTAGGAAAACAGGCCAGGCGTGTAAGGATAATGGAAAAATACAGCGAAAGGAAAGGTTTACATAAATATAACTCACTTATAACTCATAGTAATTATATTAATCCATTTACCACATCTCAACTAACTAAACTGAACCTGCTGCTGAGCGTGGGCCAGGGTCTTTGGGATTCGAAGAGCTGCCGTTGGATTTCCTAGATAAGATGCGGGTAAGTTTACGTATTAGCCAAGCGCACCTCATTTACACTGCATCTGTAAGAGTTCCTAGCAGTGACCTTGAAAGGAAAATATGCCCTTGAATTTCTATAAAATATTGGTAATTTTTATATATTTAAATTTTAAAATGATAATATAATTGGTTTAAAAGGTGTGCTCACCAAATACTTAAACAACAATCGATCTGTAGAGAATGTGAATAATGTACACTTAAATTTATACAGTTACCTGGTAAGTATTCAACGGATTATTTGGTGTATTCTGTTCATCAGCATATTTCACTTACAATTGATTCACTGTGTATTCAGAATGTACATTCTATTTTCATTTCTGCCTTTTGTAAAATAAAAGAATATGAGGTGAAAGAATCTTTGAAAATAAAATACTGCTTCATTAAAATAGGTTTCATTGGTGTATCTTATAGATGTTATATGATGTTGCTGCACATTACATTCTATCAATCTCTTATTGTTGAAATAGAGTTTTAAATGGAAGATTAGTAAACGTACTGAGCCCTCAAGCCCTCATCAGAAGGAAAAGTATCACAATATCGCAACGGCACTACCAAAGCCCTGCTATAATAGTCTTGCAACCGAACCGTCAGGGGCCTACCAGAAAGTTGATGAGAAAGGACTTTTCATGTTGGCTGACTACAGCCCACAGCATATAGCCCAGCAACTAACCTTGCTACAACAGGTACTGTTGAAATTCTCTTCATAAAATGCTTTTAGATAATATAACAAAGTAAAATATATTTTCATTGTCTCATCCATTTTCATTCCCCAATTTCTCTCCTCTTCTCCTCTCACAATGGTGTTAACTGATCACTGAGTACAGTTCCCTGAATGCTCTCTGGTATTTCACGCCAGTAACCATTAATTCATTCATGTATGTGCAAACATTCAACACCGCTGAACCTGACCCTATTTTCATTTATAGTATCCTGCTTTGAATGAGAATCTCTCTTACTGAAGCCAATTGTAGTACCATGACCGCAGTTTCTCTTGAGAACTACCACAGTAGTAACAAAGGGATTGCTAGAGGACAAAAACCCAAGGTTTGTCTAGTTTGCCTCCTACTATTCTCATAGTTATACGATACAGCAGTAATGGGCTTGTTGACAAACCATGACAATAAATATCTATCAATGAGTCTACAACAGACCCAGATATAAGGCGAGGAAAGCACAATAAGGTGAAACAGTTTGTGACGGTCTATGTTGGCTAGTCCTTTATCTATATCAGCTCCGCAAAACTCAGAACCCAACTTTGTTCTCTGGAATTACATTGATTTTACATTGATAGGCACCCAAAATCTTTTCACAACTGACCAATAGTGGTAGTTCGTACAAAGAAAGATACTACTCAGACAAAATCTTATTGATGGAAATGTAAAGTCAATTTTAAGAGTGTTTTTCTTCCTCCCTCAGTCAGTGCAGGACCTAAAATAATTTTTTACATTGTCGTTGCTGCTTAATGTGAATTTCTTTGCATAATGGTTTATAAATATTGGGCCGTCACTTCTGAACTCCCCAGCATCGTATTGGGGGGATACCCCGATGATGAGCTGGGGAATCCCCTTCAGAAATTCCCAGATAAGGTTTGTATGGTAATTGCTCAAAAATGAAAACTTCCCCTGGGCAATTGCCCTGCACTGGGGACCATCCATATATGTGATTTTAAATTGCAAACTTTGGATGGTTCCGACTGGGTTACACCAATAGTTACCCAGAAAAAGTTAAGAGGAAGCAAAACCACTTCTAACTTGTGGGTAACTATTGTACAGACCGAGACCGAGCCACCCCCGTGGGACTCCCCCCCACCCTCCCCCGACTCCCACCCCCTCCCAACCCCTGACTACGCCTCACCCCCGCCCCTATTGGGAGTCTTCCCATCCCAGTGCCCCCCCCACCATCCCTTCCAGCCTGACCTGACCCTACCGCCCATCCACCCACCCCCAACCACCAAGGCCCAACCTGACTTGGCACAACCTGGGGTCTGACACCCTCTCCTCATCTTTAAATTTCAATAGACCTTCGAACATACCTGGTTTATGGCAGCTAGTGCTGTGGAAAAAGGGACGTGGCTTCCTTCCCTTTGATTTAGCTGTACTTTGGCGCTGTGCCCCAGGGACACACTGCACTGCCTGGACCTCACCCGATCTGAGTCAGAGGGCTGAATTTTGCCCTTGATGGGTGGGCGGGCCTGACCGACTCGGCGGCAGGCGGGCAGCCAATCGCCGCCACCACCGAAATGGGTCCCGCCGCCATTTTAGGTGGGCGGGCCAATTAAGCTATGCGCTTCCTGTGCGGGTGGGGGGGGGGATTCCCCAACTGCGAGAGTGCGCTCTTTCACGCATGCACGCGAAAGAGCACACATCTCCCTGAGGCTAAGTGCTGCCTCAGGGAGATCGCTGAAAGGTGGTGAAAGGTCAAAACTAGAAAAATAAAAAAATCATTAACATGTCCTCCTCGTATGAAAATGTCACACGAGATGGGACATGTTAATGAAGTACACAAAAACTTTATTAAACCTTTTTAAATCCGAAATCAAACCTCATCCCACCAGTGGATGAGGTTTGTTAAAAAATCTCTTACCCACCTGCCCATTGGGCCCGTGTGCTGAGCCAAAGTTCGCACGGGCCCCTCAAAATCGTCGACAGTTGGTGACTTAATGGCCTTAACAAGGCCTTTTATTAATGGCAGGGGCACTTCACGCTGCATAGCGCGCCCGCCGACCTAAACATCGCGATGCCCTGCACTGACGTCGGGATGCTCACACGACATTTTAAGCGCTGATGTGCGGGCTCCACCACCCACACGTCAGCCAGAAAATCCAGCCCTAGTGGGGCAAGGCAGGCTGGGAAAAAATTTCAGATAAGACATTGGGCACAGAGTGTCAATCCATTGCTGATTGCCACTCCGAGGAAGTTCAAGCTCATTACTTTTAGCAGTAGCAGATTGAGTGGGGGAAAGTTTAACCCCCCACCCCCACCATCCCCACCAAACAGGTGGGCTTGGTTAGGGTGGGATATTAAAATGGAAAGCATCTCAAACCGGAACCAAACCTCCTTTGAACCTACCAGGGGTGTAGTGCTGTTGGAGCACCCCTCCGGCATCTCTGAGCAGGATCTGGGAGAGAGAGCTGCAGATGGTTCCAAACGCTGGGGCCAGGGGCTGGGGAGGCCCGGGGACTCTGTGTTTTAAACCAAGTTCTCGTCATCCATGCTGAGCAGGCAGAGCTTAGGACCTGACAGTCCAGCTCAAAAAAAAGATGAATTTCGAGTTCCGACTTTTTGAAGCTAGTCTGTCAGGTCAAGTTTACTCATTGCTGCGCTGCTGTTGGGGAGTTTGGTGGGGTGGGCAGGGCGAGGCATTGGGAGATGGGGATGAGGTTGGAGTGGAGGGAGAGTAGAAATCATTATTTGGCTCCATAAATGTCAACTTCACAATGCACCAAATCTCACAAACCAAATGTTTTCTGTAACTTTCTTAAAATTACTGAGAGAATTTTTTACTTTTTAAAGATGGAATTGTTTCTTTTGTTCCGGAAGAGTGCAAATGAAGACGTGAAGTGGAAGACTTTTAGAATCAGCTCATCCTTTTAAACAACAGACGAGCAATCCCCAGTGGTTAATTATTTTTAAGGCTACTCTGCTATTTGTTTACTGGTGAGCCACTGAGTCATTCTTTTGAAATTGCTCAGTCTATTAAACCAAGAAGAAGGAATCAGCAAAAATTTCCAGCACTGTCCACTTGTCACAATTGCAATTTACAATCAGGCGGCGCTAGAAAAAAGTTACAAAGGATCGCAAACTGGATAAAGCACATGAACAAAAATCGTAACAAAGGACGCGAAAAACGTAGTTCTGAAGTCATTGTCGTTATTAATACAAAGTTTATTAATATAAATCAAATATATCAGCATTAAAAACAATTCACGCGCCCACTGCCACGTCTTATCTCACGGTGTGCCGTGCTTTGAGAAATCCCTTTGCATTTGTCCTGATGTCTTGACACATTTTTGTGTAATGTGTTAATTGAGCAATATCCAAATGGGGAGAAAGCTACAACAATTAGAATGTGTAACCATCCAAAATGAGCATCAAGAGTACAAGTGTCAGCGATCGGGGAGCTGAATGTAATTTATGTTATTAAAGCAGTTAGGGAAATGTTAATTACCAAAAAATACATATATATCCGGTGGCCAGTATAAAACCATTTGTATGGTCCTGAAGGTGGCGGGAGGAGGATGCAGCTACTTACCCTCATGTTTAAATCAATGTCCTTATATTTTTTGCACACTCTTTTCTCCACCAATTTTACACTCTGGTCTGAAAGTTACATGCAAAGCTCTTGCGAGCATCCTGATTGGTGAAGAAGGTTCACAGGGGCGGGGTCGGTCGAGCAGGACAAAGAAAACGAACCTCACTCCCCACTTTTCAGTGACCTAGATTTTTCCTATGGCGGGTGGGCTGGGCGGCAGCATACGGGGTCACACGTGTGGAGCCTATCTCCGGGCCAATTAAGGCCGGCCCAGCATAATACGCGGCTGGTAGCGCTCACCTGGGCGGGCGGCTGGAGGAGGGAGAGTCAGGGCCAGCACTCTTCTGTGCATGCACGCAAAAGTGCGCAGCAATCTTCCTGAGGCATGGAGCTGTCTCAGGGAGATTGAATAGATACGCAAAAAATTAAGTAATTGATTTAAAAATGTATTCAAACATGTCCCCTCATGTGACTCTATCACATGAGTTGGACGTGTTTGTAAAGGTGGGAAAATTTATTTATTTGTTTTATAAAAGCTTCAGGAAACCTCATCCCGCCTGTGGATGAGGTTCTCTGAAAAAACGCGAAGGCCGCTTGGGCTTTTCACCTGCCCGCCCGACCTTAAGGTTAGACTGGCAGCGTTCTTAACTTCTTCAATTAATTTCTTAATGGCCTTAGTAGGCCCTTAACATTTCAGCGGGTGCACAGCCGACTCCGCGGCTGCCAAATGAAAGATCGTAATGGCGCGCCATGAGCTCAGGACGTACACCTGATGTCATCGCCCATCATTTTATGCATCGACCTGTCGGACCCACCCCTGCACGCTGACCAGAAAACTCTGCCCATCGTTTCAAATTCTGAAAGTCCCCAGGAAACTTCACTAGGAGGCATTTGTTTTTTTTATAAAAAATAACTTACTGGACTGACTGTTTAATGACAGAAAGAATAGTAACAGTTCAATGGAACTGTTTCATTTTCCCTCCTAATGCCACCATCAAAGCAATGAGTGATTAACAGGAAAAACTTGATTAAGGCTTCACAACAAGAACAAGGATTTACCACTTTGTTTCGTTGGTTCTGTAAACTGCCCTTAATGTGCATGGGGGAGTGGGGGTCGTCTTTCATTACTATGGCTCTCTTTGCATTTAAAGTAACCTTTGAGTTCCGTATACTGCATTTGTCTGATTACTGAGTGAGTGTCACGTGACTGAATACATGGCCAAGATCAGGCAGTTCTAGAGATCTGTTCAGGCAGCTAAGTCCAATCCTGGAACTGTTTTTGGTCAGTTTAATACTGAGATGTTTCCATTAAGCACGTTTGTAAAAGCTTAACTTGGCCCTGCACCGATTTGCTGTTAACTGTTGCATCTCTTAAACAGTTTCCCGTACTGTACTTAAGAAAGGCCTGAAGCCATTCTGTTTCTTTCTGTTTAGATGCTCTAGACCTGCTGAGTATTTGCAGCACTTTCTGTTTTCTAAAAATATTCAGAATTGCAGCATCTATTTTGCATTTGTGTTGCTTTTGGTGTTGGCTCTGCTGTTATTAAGGGTGAAAGTTAGCTTTAAGGGGAACAATACTTTGCACTGATTTGCTTGTACTTTTTTCATTCGTTAAATGATGAAGCCTATTATCTGAGGATTCACCAGGAGCTCCTGTCTGGTGACAATTCCTCACCCCTAGCTCCTGACTGCTGCATTCACACCCTGTATTTAAATGCACCCTACCAGAAAATGCTCGATACTCACCAGCCCAGTAACCTGGTGAAATGGATCAGAATCCACCCTCTTCCTCACCCCGATCATTTCTCCCCCAATCCCCCAACCCTTCCTCCCTGCTCTGTTCCCTTCCCCCCACCCCCCCATCCTCCATACTTTTTCACCTCCCTCCAAATCCTTCCCCTGCCCCTTTCCTCCCCCTGCTCCATTCTTCTCCCACTGCCTCATTCCTCTCCCACCAATTCTTTCTCTTCCCCTTTCGATGCCCCAGTCTCATCCTCCTTTCCCCAATTCCCTCTCTCATCCTCCCCCTACATTAACTTTCATCTGCCTCGTGTCTGCCCGTTCCTGGTCTATATCCTCTTAAAGTCTATCACTATCCTCCTCACAGTTCACAATACTTCCAACTCTTGCATCATCTTCAAATTCTGAAATTGTGCACTGTACACCCAGGTCTAGATTGTAAATATAAATCAAGAAAAGGAGTGACCCCTCTTACTTACTTCTGATGGGGAGATGGTATATAAAGTTTTCTGTAATTCATGTTTTTAATAGGCTGGAATTAAATAATTAATCTATTGCATAATGAAATTCTAGCTATGCTAAAGACTAATGATACAAAATATCAGATGGTTCGAAATAAAATGCCTGCCGGCACTAATATTTTTCACTTAAAAAGCAGTGGTTTACTGACATTTGAGCACTCAAATGATAACTACATAGGAAAACAGCGTAATAGTAGATTTAGAAATAATATGGCTAACACATTTTCTTAGAGATCTGGCACCTCAGAATTTGGCACGACACACCTGAAACCTACCCACTTCAAACTTTAAAGGAGCCAAGGGTTGAGGGGGGAGGGGTCAGGTGACCTACTCCCCCTCAGGAGGCTGGTTCCCCATTTCAATATTTTGAGGAAGCTACAATCCTTGGATTTTATCCCTTTCCCAGCTTTAAAACTGACTGGCCAAGTTTTCCAGGCCTTGGGAAATTCAGAAGCTAAAGGAAGGCGAAGATTGCCTCATGGAACAGCACTGTTTGCAGACCAGGAGCAAGAGTGCCCCCCAGTCCATAAAGCAAATCTGTTTCCCAGTTCACACGATCAGACGTCCATCCCACCCCTCGTGATCGCCAACCACCCTCCCCCCGACAAAAACAAAAACAGAAACTTGCATTTATAAATGTCTTTAACATGGCAAACCATCCCAAAGCACTTCTCTGGAGCTTTACCAAATAAAATTCGACACTGAGCCAAATAAGGAGATATTAGGTCATATGACCACAAATTTGGTTAAGGGTTGTTTTTAAGGGGTGTCTTAAAGGAGGAAAGAGAGGTTGAGGGTGGAGACATTTAGAGAGGGGATTCAGAATCTAGGCCCTGGGAAGCTGAAGGCACAACCACCAGTGGTGTAACGATTAAAATTGGGATGCTCAAGAGGCCAGAATTGGAGGAGCACAGCTATCTCAAAGGGCTGCAGGAGTGGAGAAAGTTACAGACATTTTGTGATCAACAATACCACCCCCATGGCTACCTAACACCACCTGCCCCCACTCAATCTACCAGCTCTTCCCTAATATCTTTCCATTCCCTTGTGATCACCCACTGCAACCCTCCATACCATGATGCATCCATTTCCCCTGCCCACTTACTTGCGATTTGATTAGCTGAGAGTTCTTGGAGTTGGGGCTTTCTCCCAGATGGGTCAGAGTTCGGCTTGAGCCACCTAATGGACCAATGGCTGCTAAATCGTCTCAGGGTTTCTTCGCCACAAAAAGATTACAAAGCCACAAAGAGCTCATCCTTGATTTTTAAGTTGGGCGTACAAAGTTACCATCTCCATGTGAAATTCTGGCCATTGTATGGTCATTTATCTCGTAGCTAATTGAAACCTTGGTGTAAATTGTTTGCTACCAGAACAGTGACTACACTTTAAGAGTACATCATTGGTTATGAAGTGCTTTGGAACATCCTAAGATCACGAGAGCCCTTATGTAAATGCAGGGTCTTCACTTATTTTAACTGTGTTTAACTGAGGAGAAATGACTGTCAAATTTTTGTTTCTCTCTATTTTTGTTTCTCTCCATTAAGGCCGATGTTGCTATGTGTCAAGGATGCCCCCTTCTTCTGCCTGACTTCAAACAAAAAGACCCATTCACTTTCTTCGGTAACCTTGTGGCTGTGGGTTCTCTTGCAGACCTTGCCAGCAATGTTGACCTAACTAAATTTTTTAAGTAACTGCAGGCCTTTTACCTCCTGAAGTATAGCACACGATGTTCCAGCCTCCAACGGTGAGCTACCACTTGAGGGTACTGCATCATAACATCAGTAGCAAGTAATGTCATGATGTCCAAGGTATACTACAGGGGCATGTATATGATGACATTATAATGTTACATCATGACATTAGTGTGGGAACTTCACTGCTGTCAGACCAACACATTAACTGTGGCCAGTTGGACCAGTTAGAAGCAAGAAAAGCTAGTAAATAAAACTGGGCATTTTTGGTCATTGGTCTTATAAAATGTGGAGGGCTCACTTGATTGTTTCACTGGCTGCTTAAGACCTATACACCAGGAGCCAACGTGACAAGGTTAATGCAAGTATAAAAGGGGATGATGAAGAAAATCTTGAATTGCCTACAGAACAAAAATACATACACCTGAAAAGTAATTAATTAGTTGTACAGGACTTTGGGATATCTTGAGGGAATAAAGGGCTCAACATAAATCAAAGTTCTTTAATTATTAATGTAATTTCTCATTATTATATTAAAGAAAACAACAAATAAAGTAATCAATTTACTATTCTTGAATTAAGGATCAAGTCCACAAAAGTTTCTCTCTGTGTCTATAGGGGAGGAAATCTTCAAGATGGACAACGCTAAAAAAAGAGAGAAATAGGAAAAGGTCCCAGCCAGACTGGCAAAGCTCCAACTGCAACTATTACACTTACCACTTCCATCTGTGGTGCTTTAGAGTCGCACTTGACCATAAGATGTAAGATGTAGGAGCAGAAGTAGGCCATTTGACCCATCGAGTTTGCTCCACCATTCATCAAGATCATGGCTGATCTGATAATCCTCAACTCCACTTTGCTGCCTTTTCCCCATAACCTTTGATTCCCTTACTGATTAAAAATCTGTCTATCTCAGCCTTGAATATACTTAACGAACCAGCTTCTACAGCCCAGTGCAGTAAAGGATTCCGCAGATACACTACCCTCAGAGAAGAAATTCCTCATCTCTGTCTTAACTGGGTGACCCCTTACTCTGAGATAATGCTGTCTGGTCCTAGACCCTCAGAAGGAGAAGCAACCTCTCAGCATCTACCATGTCAAGCCCCCTAAGAATCTTATATGTTTCATTAAGGTCACCTCTCATTCTTCTAAACTCCAATGAGTACATGCCCAACCTACTCAACGTCTTCTCATAAGAAAATCCCTCCATCTCTGTGATCAACCTAGTGAACCTTCTCTGGATTGCCTCCGATGCGAGTACATTTTTTCTTAGATAAGTGGATCAAAATTGTTCACAGTATTCTAGATGTGTTCTAATTAGTGCCTTGTATAGTTTTAGCAAGGCTTCCCTATTTTATACTCCATTCCCTTTGAAATAAAGGCCAACATTCCATTTGCCTTCCCTATTACCTGAACTTGTATGCTAGCTTTTTGGGATTCATGCACGAGGACCCCCAAATCCCTCTGCTGCAGCTTTCTGCAGTTTTTCTCCATGTAAATAATATTCAGCTCTTCTATTCTTCCTGTCAAAGTGCATAACCTCAAATTTTCCCACATTATATTCCATCTGCCACGTTTTTGTCCACTCACTTAACCTGTCTATGTCCTGCTGTAGACTGTGTCATCCTCACCACTTGCCTTTCCACCTATTTTTGTGTCATCCGCAAATTTGTCAATAGTACATTCATTTCCCTCATCCAAGTCATTAATATGTATTGTAAATAATTGTGACCCCAGCATTGATCCCTGTGGCACTCCACTAGTTACAGGTTGCCATCTTGAAAATAACTCCCCTTGGGCCCCAGCTATGCCTGTCTCTTTATGGGGTATGTGGAACATTCCTTGTTGCAGTCCTACTCCGGCCCCCTTCCACAACTCTTTCTCCGGTACATCGATGATTACTTTGGTGCTGCTTCATGCTCTCGTCAGGACTTGGAAAAATTTATTAATTTTGCTTCCAATCTCCACCCCTCCATCATTTTCACGTGGTCAATCTCTGACACTTCCCTTCCCTTCCTTGACCTCTCTGTCTCAATCTCTGGTGATAGACTGTCCACCAATATCCATTACAAACCCACCGACTCCCACAGCTATCTCGACTACAGCTCCTCACACCCCACTTCCTGTAAGGACTCCATCCCATTCTCTCAGTTCCTTCGCCTCCGTCTCATCTGTTCCGATGATGCTACATTCAAAAACAGTTCCTCTGACATGTCCTCCTTCTTCCTTAACCGAGGTTTTCCACCCACGGTCGTTGACAGGGCCCTCAACCGTGTCCGGCCCATCTCCCGCGCATCCGCCCTCACTCCTTCTCCTCCCTCCCAGAAACATGATAGGGTCCCCCTTGTCCTCACTTATCACCCCACCAGCCTCCGCATTCAAAGGATCATCCTCCGCCATTTCCGCCAACTTCAGCATGATGCCACTACCAAACACATCTTCCCTTCACCCCCCTTATCGGCATTCCGTAGGGATCGCTCCCTCCGGGACACCCTGGTCCACTCCTCCATCACCCCCTACTCCTCAACCCCCTCCTATGGCACAACCCCTTGCCCACGCAAAAGATGCAACACCTGCCCCTTTACTTCCTCTCTCCTCACCGTCCAAGGACCCAAACACTCCTTTCAAGTGAAGCAGCATTTCACTTGCATTTCCCCCAACTTAGTCTACTGCATTCGTTGCTCCCAATGTGGTCTCCTCTACATTGGAGAGACCAAACGTAAACTGGGCGACCGCTTTGCAGAACACCTGCGGTCTGTCCGCAAGAATGACCCAAACCTCCCTGTCGCTTGCCATTTTAACACTCCACCCTGCTCTCTTGCCCACATGTCTGTCCTTGGCTTGCTGCATTGTTCCAGTGAAGCCCAACGCAAACTGGAGGAACAACACCTCATCTTCCGACTAGGGACTTTACAGCCTTCCGGACTGAATATTGAATTCAACAACTTTAGGTCGTGAGCTCCCTCCCCCATCCCCACCCCCTTTCTGTTTCCCCCTTCCTCTTTTTTTCTTTTCCCAATAAATTATAAAGATTTTCCTTTTCCCACCTATTTCCATTATATAAAAAAAAAAATAAAAAAAAAACCCACTAGAGCTATACCTTGAGTGCCCTACCATCCATTCTTAATTAGCACATTCGTTTAGATAATATCACCAATTTTAACTTTAACACCTATGTGTTCTATTGTACTATTGTGGTTGACATCTTTTGATGATCTGCTTCTATCACTGCTTGTTTGTCCCTACAACCACACCAACCCCCTCCACCTCTCTGTCTCTCTATCTCTCCGCCCCCCACACACACCTCTTAAACCAGCTTATATTTCAGCTCTTTCCTGGACTCGAACTCAAGTTCTGTCGAAGGGTCATGAGGACTCGAAACGTCAACTCTTTTCTTCTCCGCCGATGCTGCCAGACCTGCTGAGTTTTTCCAGGTAATTCTGTTTTTGTTTTGGATTTCCAGCATCCGCAGTTTTTTTGTTTTTATCCCCTTATCCCAACTCTGTCTTCTATCAGTTAGCCAATCCTCTATCAATGCTAATATACTAGCCCCAACACCATGGGCTCTTATCGAATTAAGTAGCCTTATGTGTGGTACCTTATTGAATGCCTTTTGGAAATCCAAACATATAACATCTACTGGGTTCCCTTTATCTATCCTGCTTGTTACCTCCTCAAAGAATTCTAATAAGTATATCAGGCATGATTTGCCCTTCATGAAGCCATGCTGACTGTGCTTGATTAGATTATGCTTTCTAAATGCTCTGCTATTACATCCTTTATAATAGACGCTAACATTTTCCCAATGATGGATGTTAAGTTAACTGGCCTTTGGTTGCCAATCAACTGAGAAAGAGTGGACAGTGTTGTGTTTTTTCAGGTTTAGAAAATACATCACACAAGCTGGGGATTTAAAAATAAACAAATCTTGCTTGATTTCAAAAGATCCTTTCAATACTGAAGGGAGACCTGAAAAACAGAGTATTATGCAACTATCTCTAGTTAAAAGTAAAATACTTATTGCTATTGTGAGGCAGGGACACACGAATTATGCACTGAAACATGATGGAAAAGCTAACCCTCCCAAAAGAAAGTCAAAAACAGACCACAAACTTAACTGTTCATATACAGTGAAGTACTTATAGGATACCAATAACTCTTCTCCCTTCTTTCCCCAACAATGACAGTGCAGATCATGTTTACTGATAACACTGATATCAGATTAAAAACAGCAAAGGTAGGGACAGGGAAGAGGAACCTGGTGGATGTCAAACACACAATGCTCTTTTGGTGTTTTATGCAATGGAGAAACCCTACAGGTGGCCAATTTGGTCCACAGAAGCTCAAAAAGAATTGATAACTTACTTTTCCTTGCACTCTGCAGAGGACAGGCAGCCTTTGTGTCTCGCGTACCCTTGATAATGTGCAAGAGTATAAAAGTCATGGCATTAAATTTGGTATTTGATTCGTAAACCAACATATTTGGAGATCTTCACATTTTGTGTCTATCAATGTGTCATCAGTTTCTTGGATATCCCACTCTTTATATTTCTAGTATGAATAAAGGGAAAACGCAATAGCAACAACAGCCTTTGACATTGCACTGGGAAATATTATATGCCAAAGTTATTTCCTTCATTATGCTGCAGTAATGACTTTAAAGTGGTTAAGTGCCTGACAATTATGTACAGATTATTAGATTAGTGCAACAAGACAGAGGGGCTGAGCATACTTCAGTGACAGAAAGGAAGGACCTAGCTGTACAATAAGAAAAGAAAGAACTCAGAGATCACCACATAAACATGGGACTCATCCACAATTCAGTACCACTGACATTTCTCATCATCATAGCCTTTAATCCCTTGTCTTTAATCCATTTACATTACCTGCTTATATGGCTTTCCTCACCTTGGTGAAAAAGATTCTACTCGGCCTTTTAGTTCTAACCTCCCTGATGCCCCATTGTATTTGAACCTTACTTGTTAAGTTATCGAGTTGCCTACTTGGCAACTCAGCTACAACTCATGGACTATCGCCCATGCTTGTAACTTGTTCTCTGACTGCAATTGTCAAGAAAACAGTAGCCATGGGACAAGGAGTTGCATCTCCATCCCTAAACACAGTAAATAAATGGAAGTGGTTTGCAAATCTGCTACCTTGGGTCCACGGTGACAGTCTTTCTCTTGATGCACAACTTGGTGCCTGCGTAGGGTAAGCAGCTACCACCTTTGGCTGACATACGAACATATGAATTAAGAGCAAGGTTAGGCCATTTGGCCCCTTGAGTCTGCTGCACTATTTGATAAGATCATGACTGATCTGATTGTGGCCTTAACTCCACTTTCCTGTGTACCCACTATATCCTTTGACACCCTTGTCAATCAAGAATCTACCTAACTCTGCCTTAAAAATATGCAATGGGCCTGTCTTCACTGTTCTCTAAAGAGAATTCCAGAAAACAATGACCCTCAGAAAAAAATTTTCATCTCCATCTTAACTGGGAGACACATTTTCAAACTGTCTCCCCTAGTTCTAGTCTCTCCCATATAAAGGGAACCATCCTCAGCATCTACCGTATCAAATCCCCTCAAAATCTATGTTTTAATAAAATCACCTCTCATTCTTCTACACTCCAAAGACTACAAGCCAACCTGTCCAACCTTTCCTCATAAGATAACCCCTTCATCTCAGGAATCAGCTGAGTGAACTTTCTCTGAACTGCTTCTAATGCTATTGTTGTCCTTTCTTAAATAAGGACAACAAAACTGCACACAGTACTCTAGATGTGGTCTCACTAATGCCCTGTACAACTGTAGCAAAACATCCCTACTTTTATAATCTATTCCCCTTACAATAAACATTAAATTCTATTTGCCATACTAATTACTTGCTGTACCTGCATACTAACTTTGTGATTCATGTAGGACTGCCTGATCCCTCTGTACCACAGAATTTTCATTTGTAGCTGTGGAGCAGTTATGATGGGGAAAACTGAATGTCTCTGCTGTTGGTGAATCCAACCTATTGTATAGAAAGATTAAGGTCTGTGGCAAAGGAATTGGGGCACTTTACAGAATCTCTTTTAGTGGAATGGAAGGAAGGAAATAAATGCAAATCTTCCTTTCAGCGGAAGTAAATTCTATAATATAAATCAAGCTAATGAGTCTCAGCGGTGCTCTCAATTGAGCCCAGCTGCCTCTTTCTTGATTATGCTCATTCACCTCCCATGTTAGCCTGCTGTTGCAAAACCTCCTTGATTATTTGTATCCCATTAGTTGCAACCTCTTTCAACTCCTATGCAGTCTTTAGCATTGAGTCGTAGTTTTAGGCTCTGTAGTGCGGGCATTCGTAACCCTGAATGTGGGCCAGACCTTCTAAGCATTATTCATTTTCTGATTGCATTGGCTTAATGTTGATCAAACCTGCCTGTTGGAATCACTCATGAAATAATTAGTGTAATTATTGCTACTTGTAATCATTATGTGGTCCACATGGGACATGGAAAGTCCTTAATTAACATTAATTGATTAAATGGTATATTTAATTAATCAAAGCTCCCCTCCCACTCTGAATTTTCTAAATGCTGTTCTATAATTTGCATTGAAGCAAAACATAAAAATGTCATTGTATCAACTGTCATCTGTATATTTGTCATCTTGGTAGGGCCCAGAACAAAAAGGTATCTCCCTACTTGGCTTTGTCCACACCCATCCATCTGATGAAGATTCAGATAGGAACAACTTGGGGTATTCTATAAGCCTGCAAATAGTGAAAGAGAATGAGGAACAAATCTGCAGGGAAATCACAGAGATTTGCATGAACTATAGGGTGGTGATACTTGGGGAATTTAATTACCCAAATATCAATTGGGTGATGTTATGCATCAAGGGAAATTGCATAATCCACTGTCGCTGGCTAGCTTATTGTGAAGAGGGAGCAAGTGCGCAAATCTGTTCTGCCAGTACACCACCTCTGCATCACCAAGACTCCCTGTAGTGCCTCCTTACAGCAACTTAGATGGCCCTAAGCTGAACAGCAAGGGATCCCTGAGGAAACTTGGCCCACAGAGATACGATATACAAACTCACTGGCATGCGGACATGTCCTGATATCCATCAACCAGGTCCCAGCTATGGGTTAAATAGTACCCACTGCCTTATGGGACCAGCTTGAGAGAGTCAAAGGAACTGAAGCAGAGTCGTTTGGGTGGCTGGAGATCTCTTTAAGCAAGCATCTTTTGGCAACTTCTGCAACTGAGTGGGCTCCAGATGTGGGGTCCCCATCCTTCCTCTGAATTTAGCCTATTCAGTCTGACAAGCAGATAGTAAGTGGTTGCCTATGAAACAAAAGGTGAAGATTCCCTGGGTTGGAAAGTGGAATGTGAGGACTATGTGTCCTGGTGAGCATGAGGATTTGCAGTCAACAAACAGTGCTGTAATCGACCATGGCCATTGCTGTTCACCAAGAGACTAGATTTGCTGACACTGGATCAATACGTGAGACCCATTATACCTTCTACTGGCACAGTAAAAGTGCTGATGACCATTGTGAACATGAAGTGTGTTCTGGTGCCAACAACAAATTGATATGGTAATTGAGGACCCTGTTGTGACCACTGAATGCCTCATGTTACTTTGTTTCCCATCAAATGGAGGTTTTGTCACCAAAGTAACATAAGAAATAAGAGCAGGAGAAGACCATATGGCCCATTGAGCCTGTTCCGCCATTCAATACAATCATGGTTGACCTTGGACCGCAACTCCACTTTCTGCCTGCTTCCCATATCCCTTGATTCCCTGAGAGACAAAAATCTATCAGTCTCAACCTTAAATGTGTTCAATGATGGGGCATCCACAACCCTCTGGGGTAGAGAATTCCCAAGATTCCAAAGAAATTTCTCTTCATCTCAGGCCTAAATGAATCTTGAAACTGTGACCCCTTGTTCTAGATTCCCCAGCCAGGGAAAACTCATAATCTTGAATGTTTCAACAAGATTACCTCTCATTCTTCTGCACTCCAGAGAATATAAACCTAATCTACTCACCCTCTCATCATAGGATAATCCGCTCATTCCAGGGACCAAGCCAGTGACCCTTTGCTGTACTGACTCCAAAGTAAGTATGTCCTTCCTTAAATATGGAGACCAAAATTGCGCACAGTGGCCAAAATCACCCGCACCTATTGGCTGCAGGCATCATGGCAGGAGTGAGCAGACAATATGGCGAGAAGGCCAAAAATTGGTTTCACGCCGGTGTGAAATGACAGCAGGATCATCCGATTGTGTCCACCATGGCGGATCACAAATCCTACTGGTGATCAGCATGAACCTGATTTGCATCCCGCGAATGAGATGCAAAGTGAGGCCCGACGAGAATCATACACCCCCACACCCAGGAAAACGTGCTGGCCCAGCACACGTCTAGACAAACATGATGTGCAGAAGTCGGGACTTATCTTTAGAGCCTTGCTCAGGTCACAGACATCCGAGGAGCATAAGATGCTGGAGACCTACAGCTAGCAGACCCTGGAAGAACATATGGATCTCAAGTTGGGTAAATTCTGATGCACATGGCTCTGCTATGAAGCAGCTGTCAGAAGCTGAGAAGTCTCCAGGCTTTGGACTTTCATAGATTTCATCATGGGCTCATATCATCTTCCATGGTCTCCGTTCATGCTTTGGGCCTGCTTCAGAATTTCACAGACTTTGCCATGGGCTGGTACGGATGATGTGCAAAGAGGATGAGAAAAAGGTCTAGGTGTGATTCGGAAAGGAAGGTGTACCGGGGGCTGGGGTGAAGAGGTTGGGAGGGGGACGATGGTGTCGGGTGGGGGGGGGGTGTTGCGGTGTGAGGTTGGGGAAGGGGGAACAAAAGTGTCAGGGGGCTGAGGTTGGGAGGCGGAAGGAGACTGTGAGGGGGAAGGAGGATGTCTGGGGCAGGAGGGAGTACAGGGGGAGGAGGGTTCCATGGGGGAGAATGCTGCAATTAGGGAGGTACGTGTAAGGGAGGGAGTTTGGAGGGAGATGGTCTCTGGGGAAAAGAGAAGGATTGGAGCTGGAGAAGGTGTGCGCGGTGAGGAGGGAATTTGGAGGGGGAAAGGTGTCCGGGGGTCAGGGTAGGAGGGAGTTTAGAGGGAGGAAGCTGTCCCTGGGGGAAAGAATGAGGTGGAGGAAGGAGTAAGTGGGGGTGGGGTGAGCATTATCCAGGTGAACGTGCAAGGGAGGGGTTTGTGGAGTCAATGAATGCCTCCTGGGGAACAAACTCGTGTGGTAGGAGGGAATGGCGAGTGTGAGAGGGAGCAGAGAGAGCCAAGTAGGGTGGAGGGTGAGGGTGCATTGGGCGACAGAAGGGATGGGGAGGGTGGTTGGTGGAGACACGGAGGCAAACACGGACCCGGGGGCTGGGAAGGAGGAGGTCGGGACGGTCAATGTGGATGGAGGGGGGCTTTCCAAGAAGGTAGGGAAAATGCACATTCACCTCGATATCCCGGAATGACAAAGATTTGGGCTGTATGGTAACGATGGGGAAGTGGAATGTGATGCCGGGGGGGGGCGGACTGTGATGGGGGAAAGGACACAGGTGACTTGGGGAGGGGAAAGGATGGGGGAGCTGATCAAAACCTTGACTATGACCATGATTTTCAAATCGAAAGTGAGCGCAGGCTCGTGTTGGACGGGCACAGATGCTGTATGGGAATGTGGTCAGTGGTTGGGCGGAGATGCAGGTCGGCTCAGATGGACAACTGAAAGAGAACCCCAGCAGGCAGCATTGACAATACTCAGGACATTGAGACGAGTGTAGCGGGTGAACGCTCCGTGTGCCTGGGAGAGTGTTTGCACACGGCTCTGAAAGGCCCTGACACAGATACACACTTCTCCCTCCAGAATCACTTGTGGTCTGGCTGCGTGCAGCTGAACTGCTAGTGGGGGGAGGGGGGTGCAGTGGGAGGACGTGTGAAGCCTGTCAATGAGGCTGAAAGACACCATTACACATTATTCAGTGAAAGTGAATATAGTTTCAGATCATAAAGTGACAAGATGTGTTCACCATGCAACCACTTGTAATCAGAATTTCTTAACTTTTCTAGGCCAACCACTTCTTCTAGATGCAGCCCTGACATCTGCAGCAGGAGTGGAGACAGCCTGTGCAATCGTTGGCCCTGTTGCCTCTGATGATGTTAGCATGAGTCCTCTGGAGATTTGAGGGCCCTGGCTTGCTTTGGCTGTTCCCCGTGGGCCAGTTGCTCCCTCTGCGGTGACAGACGAAGTGTTTGAGGAGGATTACAGGCAAAGTGAACTCAGAGCGAGTGGACAGCCTCTGAGATTCCTGAGTGGATGACCCAGGGGTGTCCAGCTGCCGCTCCTCCTCCCTTCGGCTGCCTGAGGGCCCTGGCATTGACTCCTTAAGGGGAAGGAGCACCTGGAGGGACATCGAGGTATCCTGTTTCCCTCTCGTGTTGCCACTGCAGGAACTCACCCATGGCTACTGCAATGGAGTGCAGGTCTGCACACATTTCCATGTTCTGCTGGACCAGGGTCTCCATGGGATCTGCCTCCTTCCCATGGAGACCTCCAAATGTGTACACTGTTGAGGGCTTCCAATGCTTCTGCATGATGTTCCCCCGCCTTCTGCTGACTCTCTACAATGTGTTGAAGGCTGAACCCAGAAGCTCATCATCTGACTTGGACCTCACAGATGCCTCTTCTCCAGCAGTCCTCCAAGGACCAGGAAACTCGGCTGAACCTGCCTCCTGCTGCAGACACGTGTCCATGCGGAAACCACCAGATTGTGAACCTGAGCCTGCCCTAAATCTAGGTGCCACTGAGAAGCGTCTTTCTGTGCAGGTGGAGGGTGTGGGTGGTGTTGTGGTGGGTCTTCCAGGCTGCTTATTTCCAGCTCTTCAGTAGAGGAAGTGACCTCTTGGCTGGAGGTGAGGACCTGGATGGAGCTGAGGGACTGGCAGACTGAGGGTGTCAGTTGCTTGGTAGAGCTCTCTGTGAATCAAAGTAGAGATAATTAGTGCATGGTAGCAGAGTCAAAAGCAGGAGAGAGAAAGGGCACTCACAGTTGCATTGAGAGAGATGATCTGGTGCAGGATCCTCACATGGGTTGACCCCACCATCACCAAAGTTGCTCATTTGACATTATTTGATGGGGAATTAGCCACTCAGATTTCGAACAGATATAGCAACTCAGGACTGGCATCCAGAGGCACTGTGGGCCATCAACAACAGCAGAATGTACTCGAACACAATCTCTAACCTCATGTCATATCCAGCCCGGCATATCCCCAACTCTACCATTCCATCAAGCGAGGGGATCAACACTGGTTCAATGAAAAGTGCAGGAGGGAATGTCAGGAGCAGCACCAGGCATACCTAAAAATGAGGTGTCAACCTGGTGAAGCTATAACACAGGACTACTTGCATGCCAAACAGCATAAGCAGCAAGTGATAGACAGAGCTACGTGACCCCACAACCAACAGATCTGAACTAAGCTCTGCAGTCCTGCCACATCCAATCATGAATGGCGATGGACAATTAAACAACTCACTGGAGAAGGAGGCTGCACAAATATCCCCATCCTCAATGATGGAGGAGCCCAACACATCAGTGCAAAAGATAAGGCTGAAGCATTTGCTACAATCTTCAGCCAGAAGTGCCAAGTGGATGTCCATCTCTGCCTCCTCTGGAGGTCCCCAACATCACAGATGCCAGTCTTCAGCCAATTCGATTCACTCTACGTGGTATCAAGAAACAGCTGAAGGCACTGGATACTGCAAAGGCTATGGGCCCTGACAATATTTCAGCAATAGCACTGAAGACTTGTGCTCCAGAACTTGCCATGCTCCTAGCCAAGCTGTTCCAATACAGCAACAACACTGATGTCTACCTTGCTATGTGGAAAATTGCCCAGATACGTCCTGTATGCTGATGATTGCGCAATGTTCAGCACCATTCGTGACTCCTCAGATAGTGAAGCAGTCCATGTCCAAATGCAGCAAGATGTGGACAAAATCCAGGCTTTGGCTGACAAGTAGCAAGTAACATTTGTGACACACAAGTGTCAGGCAATGATCATCTCCAACAAGAGAGAATCCAACCATCACCCCTTGATGTTCAATAGCATTACCATCACTGGAACACCCACTATCAACATCATGTGGGTTACCATTGACCAGAAACTGAACTGGATTAACCATATAAATACTCTGACTACAAGAACAGGTCAGAGGCTAGGAATCGTGCGATGAGTCACCCACCTCCTGACTCCTCAAAGCCTGTCCACCATCTACAAGGCACAAGTCAGGAGTATGATGGATTACTCCCCACTTGCCTAGATTAGTGCAGCTCCCACAACACTCAAGAAGCTTGACACCATCCAGGACAAAGCAACCCACTTGATTGGCACCACATCGACAAACATTCACTCTCTTCACCACTGATGCACAGTAGCAGCAGTGTGTACCATCCACAAGATGCACTGCAGGGATTAACGAAGACTCCTGAGACAGCACCTTCCAAACCCACGACCATTACCATCTAGAAATACAAGGGCAACAGATAGATGGGAACACCATCACCTGGAAGTTCCCCTCCGAGTCACTTACCATCCTGACTTGGAAATATATCGCCGTTCCTTCACTGTCGCTGGGCCAAAATCCTGGAACTCCCTTCTTAGCAGCATGGTGGGTGTACCTATACCACACGGACTGCAGCAGTTCAAGGGCAGCTCACCAGCACCTTCTCAAGGGCAACTAGGAACGAGTAATAAATGCTGGTCCAGCCAGCAAAGCCCACATCCCAAGAATTAATTTTTAAAAAAGCAATTGGCCTGCTGAGTACAGCACTACTCTGAGCTATACTCGCATGAGATGGATATATCTCTGAGCTGTGCTTGATGATCTTATTACAGCCAGGTGAAGAGGGGTCAAATGGTCCCCTCTTTGCCCTTTCCTTGTTTGACTGCAACAGATTTTTTTGTTGGAAAAGGGTATAATTGCCAATTCAGTGAGTACTTAACTGTTTATGCACTGTGATCATAAATGAACCAAAAGGTCAGGTTTTCTTGAGTTTAACAAAGAAAGATGTTAACTTAAACCGATCTAAGTAAAATAATAAAATTACTAGACTTTCCCACGCATAAACACTCAAAGTTCACACACACACAAATACAGATAACAGAGTGGGGAAGGATACATTAGTAAAATTAGAGTCCAGAAAAGTTTAAAGAAATTCACAGTCTGTAGTTGGTGACTCTGCTGGTTTCAGGCTGAATCCGGTGGTCTTGCTGCTTTTATTAAGTGGTCTTCTGCTTTTGGTGTCGAGGTAGTTTAAAACTGTAGGTGGGGGATCTATCTGTTCTTCTACAGACAGAGCTGTGGAGTTGAGCTCTTTCTTTAAAATCTCTATCTGCTGGATACCGAGAGTCAAACAATAGCAGACTGGATGGAGAGAGAGAGGAAGGATCTCTCTCAGCTTCTCAGCTGCTTGTCCTCAGTTCCGCTGAGAAAACAGATGCTTAAAACATACAAGGCTTGGCTTGACATGTGACCACCCTCTCCAAATGACCAGTAATTCAAACGTGATCGTGTATTCCAATTGTAGCTTGAATTGGTCAGGTCTGGGAATTCTCTATTTTAGCCAGGGCCCCATCGTTGAAGTGGTTAGGTTTGATGGCCCATCTCCAACTGTTGGGTACCACAAGTGATCACTGTAGTTGTCTTGCTAATGAAACCAGCAGAGTCACCAATTGCAGACTGTGAATTCCTTTTAACTTTTATGACTCTAATTTTACTAACGTATCCTTCCCCACTCTGTTATCTGTATTTGTGTTTGTGTGAACTTTGAGTGTTTGTACATGGGAAAGTCTATGTGTAATTTTATTATTTTACTTAGATCAGTTTAAGTTAACATCTTACTTTGTTAACTCAAGAAAACCTGTCCTTTTGGTTCATTTATGATCACAGCACATAAACGGTAAAGTACTCACTGAATTGGCACGTATACCCTTTTCCAACAAAAAAACTTGTTGAAGTCAAACAAGGAAAGGGCAAAGAGGGGACCATTTGACCCCTCCTCACCTGGGAGTCCTTCACACTCCTCTGAAGTCATTGTCTTTGATGGGTTTTGCAGGCAGACTAATTCCATTCCAATGAGGTTGGAATGAGGAATGTATAGTAATGCAAATTGGGTAGCCATCTTGCCCCTGAGTTTGTCACTTTCGTCTGTTTTTCAAATGTTCAATTCATGTTTACAGCCAGTGGATTAAAAATCATTATTTGGCATGAAGCATGCTTTCATGACAATCTTCTACAGCTATCTTTTGTAAATGAGATTGATGCAGAACCATTATTATTTGAGGTTGAAAAGGCCATTGACTCTCTAGCAGCAAAGATAACATCTGGGAAGGACGGAATCCCAGTTGAGCTACACAAGTATGGGAAGTCCACCTGCTGCCATACGTCCACAACATCGTCCTCCTCTGCTGGAGAGAAAGCTCTGTCACACAGGATGTGCGTGACCCAAACATCATCACGTTATACAAGAACACAGGTGATTGAAGAGATTGCAGCAACTACTGGGACATCTCACTCCTCAAGTGCCATTGTGAAGGTCTTTGTCAGAGGCTCCATTAACTCACCAACAGAATATGCCCAGAGGCAAAACGTGGTTTCAGAGCAGACAGAACTACGGTAGATACGATTTCTCCTTATGTCAGCTTCAAGACAATTGCAGAGAGCAGCAAACACCACTCTATGTTGCTTTTGTGGGTCTTCCAATGCATTTACATATTTCCTTAAATAAGGTGACCAATGTTGTTCACAGTACTCCAAATGTGCTCTCACCAATGCCCTGTACAACTGAAGTATAACCTCCCTACTTTTGTATTAATTAGCTTTCCTAATTACTTGCTGTACTTGCATACTAATCTTTTGTGATTCATGCACTAGGACACCCAGATCCCTCTGTACCTCAGAGCTCTGCAATCTCTCACCATTTAGATAATATGCTTCTAATTCTTCCTGCTAAAATGGATAATTTCACATTTTCCCACATTAAACTCCATCTGCCAGATCTTTGCCTACTCACTTAACCTATCTATATTTGTTTGTAGCCTCCTTATGTCCTCGTCACAACTTACTTTCCTACCTATCTTTCTGTCATCAGCAACCAAGTCATTTATATCAATTAAATATAGTTGAGGTCCCAGCACAGATCCCTGTGGCACGCCACTCGTTACATCTTGCCAACTCTGAAAAGACCCATTTATGCCCATTCTCTGCTTCCGGTTAGCTAACCAATCTTCTATCCATGCCAATACATTACCGCTATATCATGAGCTTTTATTTTCCATAATAACCTTTGATGTGACACTTTTTAAAATGCCTTCTGGAAATTTAAGTACAGTACATCCACCGGTTCCTCTTATCCACAGCATATGTTACTCCCTCGAAGAACTCCAATAAGTTGGTTAAACACGAATTCGCTTTCACAAAACCATGTTGACTCCACCTGATGACTGTGAGCTTATCCAAGTGCCCTGCTATAACATCTTTAATAACAGCTTCTAATGTTTTCCCCATGACAGATGTTAAGCTAACTGGTCTATAGTTTCCTGCTTTCTGACTCCTTCCCTTTTTGAATAATGGAGTTACATTTGTTATCTTCCAATCTAATGGGACCTTTCCCAAATCTAGGGAATTTTGGAAATTAAAACCATTGTTTCAACTATCTCAATAAACACCTAGAATGAAGTCCATCAGGACCCGGGCTCTTGTCAGCCTGCAGCTCCAACAATTCAGTCAGTACCACTTCTCTGGTGACTCTAATTTTCCTGACTTCCCTCGCCACTTCCATTTCCTGGTTTATAGCTGCTTCTGGGATGTTACTTGTATCCACTGAAAACTGATGAAAAATACCTGTTCAATTCATCTGCCATCTGCTCGTTTTCCATTATCAACTCTCCAGACTCACTTTCTATAGGAGCAATGCTCACTTTGTTAACTCTTTTTAAATATTTATAAAAACTCTTACTATCTGTTTTTATATTTCTGGCTAGCTTTTTCTCATAAACTAATTTTTCCCTCCTTATTAGTCTTTTAATCTTTCTTTGCTGTTCCTTATATCCTGTTCAATCTTCTGGCCTTCCACCTATCTTTGCACAATTACATGCTTTTTCTTTAAGTTTGGTATTATATTTAACCTTTCTAGTTAACCACCGATGGCATGTCCATTCCTCGGACTTTTTCTTACACGTTGGAATGTATCTACTCTGTGCATTCTGAAATAACCCCTTAAATATTAGTTACTGCATCTCCATTGACTTAACTCTTAACCTAATTTGCCAGTTCATTTTTGCCAGCTTAGTGCTCATAATTGCCTTTATTTAAATTTAAAATCTTAGTCTCAGCCCCTATTTAAAGTTTAAAACCTTAGTCTCAGACCCACTCTGCTCTCCCTCAAATTGAATGTAAAGTTCAGTTATATTATGGTCGCTGCTACCTATCTTTATTCTTTTCCATAATGATGCTAAATCTAACTGTATTATGGTCACCATCTCCAAACTGGCTCCCCACTGCTACTTTATCCACTTGCCCAGCTTCATTTCCTAAGACTGAATCTAGAATTGTGCCCCATCTTGTTGGGCTTGCTGTGTGCTGGCTGATAAAGTTCTCTTGAATACAATTGAGAAATTTGTGCCCTATGTGCCCTTCACACTGTTCATATCCAAATTGATATTAGGATAGCTGAAGTCTCCAACTATTACTGTCCTACTGTATATCATGTTCATCATACATGTGGAGAGCTGTGTTAAACACAAGTTGTAATCTCTGTGCAGAGTTGTTTTAATGCTTTTTGGATGCAAGTGCCATATTCATACTTAAATGCTTATAAATATGATTGAAGTCTTTGGTTCATTAGCATACTTATTAATTTTAGGAACTGTTTCAAGATTGCCACCCAGTCCATTTTCTGAACTCAAGAGCATTTGGTGTTAAGGACAAACCCACCACAGTCCTAAAGTGAGTACCTTCAGATTCCTAATTTTGTAAGATTGTTGTAAAGTTCTGACTGGGAATTTATTTACAAATGTCCATTTCATAGAACTGATGGTGTAGGCAAAACTTCACTTTGTCATGTATGTTTACATTAAATCATATATTTTTGGTGTGGTAATGATTGCAAGAAAATAGTTCATAGACCTGGTCACATGACATCAGGCATCTTGAATGAAATGCAGTAGTTAGTTGTTATCTGAACCCTTGTGTGAAATTATTTTTGACTTTATCCAATTTTCTCCTCCGCCTTTTCTGATTCATGCTGAAGCCTTTCAACAACTACAGCCTCCCACTACTTCATTCGCAATTTTTTTTATTC
The DNA here is from genome assembly GCF_017639515.1 of Carcharodon carcharias. Classification (NCBI taxonomy): domain Eukaryota; kingdom Metazoa; phylum Chordata; class Chondrichthyes; order Lamniformes; family Lamnidae; genus Carcharodon; species Carcharodon carcharias. Next base: position 92,788,421 of record NC_054483.1, read on the forward strand.
ATTTACAGGACTTGGGTGTCGCTGGCTGGGCCAGCATTTATTGCCCATCCCTAATTGCCCTTGAGAAGGGGTGGTGAGTTGCCTTCTTGAACTGCTGCTGTCCTTGTGGCATAGATACACCAACTGTGCTACTAGGAAGGGAGTTCCAGGATTTTGACCCAGTGATAGCTAAGAAACAGCGATATTACCAAGTCAGATGGTGTGTGGCTTGGAGGGGAATTTGCAGGTGGTGGTATTCCCATGTGTCTGCTGCCCTTGTCCTTCTAGATGGTAGCGATTGTGAGCTTGGAAGATGCTGTCTAAGGAGGCTTGCTGAGTTTCTGCAGTGCATTTTGTAGGTGGAAAACACTGCTACCTCTGTTTGTCGGTGGTGGAGGAAGTGAATGTTTGTGGTAGGGCTGCCAGTCAAGCGGGCTGCTTTGTCCTGCTTCTTGAGCAAGCTTCATGAGTGTTGTTGGAGTGGCACTCATCCAGGCAAGTGGAGAGTATTCCATCACACTCCTGACTTGTGCCTTGTAGATGGCGGACAGGCTTTGGGGAGTTAGGAGGTGAGTTACTTGTTGCAGGATTCCTAGCCTCTAACCTGCCCTTGAAGCCACAGTATTTATATGGCTAGTCCAGTTCAGTTTATGGTCAATGGTAGCACCCAGAATGTTGATAGTGGGGGATTCAGCAATGGTAATGCCATTGAATGTCAAGGGCCGATGCTTAGATTCTCTCTTGTTGGAGATGGTCAGTGCCTGGCACTTGTGTGTCACGAATGTTACTTGCCACTTGTCAGCCCAAGCCTGGATATTGTCCAGGTCTTGCTACATTTGGACATGGACTACTTCAGCATCTGAGAGTCACGGATGGTGCTGAACATTGTGCAATCATCAGCGAACATCTCCACTTCTGACCTTATGATGGAAGGAAGGCCATTGATGAAGCAGAGGAAACACGGGCCAGATATGAAAGAAGTGAGTTTACAAGGCCAAATGGAATATATTTTAATGCAAAGAGCATGAGGAATAAGACAGACGAGCTGAGGGCAGAGAAAGGCACGTGGGTGTGTGATATCATAGCTGTGACCGAGACTTGGCTAAAAGAAGGGCAGGTTCGGCAGCTCAGCATTCCTGGTTACAGACGAGATAGAGAGGGGGTTAGAAGAGGAGGCACGGGCGTGGGGATCGCTATATTGATCAAGGAATCAATTATAGCAATGAGGAGGGATGATATCCTAGAAGTATCATCAAATGAGGTCATATGGATAGAAGTAAAAAACACAAAGGGGACAAACAAGCTTTTGGGTGTGTACTATAGGCCCCCAAAGAGTCAGGGAGAGATAGAGGATCAAATATGTAATCAAATTTCAGAAAAGTATAAGAATAATAAGGCATAATAGTAGGGGATTTTAACTACCCAAGTATTAACTGGGATAGTTTTAGTATGCAAGGTAGGGAGGGAGCAAAATTCTTAAGTTGCATCCAGGAGAACTTTTTTAGTCAGTACGTAGAAAGCCCAACAAGGGAGGGGGCAGTTCTGTACCTAATATTTGGAAATGAGCCCAGCAGGTGGAAGGTGTATCAGTGGGGGAGCATTTTGGAGATAGTGACCATAACTCAGTTAGATTTAGAATAGTTATGGAAAAGGATAAGTTTGGGCCAGGAATAAAAGTTCTAAACAGGGAAAAGGCTAATTTTACTAAGATGAGATACGGTTAGGCCCAAATGGACAGAATATATCTATACTTGGAGAGACATGGATTAATCAGGGATAGTCAGCATGGATTTGTTAAGGGAAGGTCATGTTTGACAAATTTGATCAAGTTTTTTGATGAAGTAACCAGGAGGGTAATGCATTTGATGTGGTCTATATGGACTTTAGCAAGTCTTTTGATAAGGAGCCTCATGGCAGACTGGTCAAGAAGCTAAGAGGCCATGGGATCCAAGGCAAAGTGGCACATTGGACCCTAAATTGGCTGAGAGCCAGGAAGCAGAGGGTGATGGTAGAAGGATGTTTCTATGACAGGAAGTCTGGTTCCAGTGGGGTTCCACAGGGCTCAGTGCTGGGGCGCTGGCTGTTTGTGGTGTACATAAATGATTTGGACTTAAATGTAGGGGTATAATCAAGAGGTTCACGGATGACACGAAAATTGGTAGGTTGGTAAATATTGAGGAGGATAGCCATAAACTGTAGGAGGATATCAAGGGACTTGTCAAGTGGGCAGAGCAGTGACAAATGGAATTCAACCCTGAAAAGTGTGGGGTAATGCACTTGGGGAGAGCTAACAAGGCAAGTGAGCAGGTAGAACCCTGGAAAGTACTGAAGATCAGAGGGACCTTGGTGCGCATATCCACAGACCCCTGAAGGTAACAGGGCAGGTAGATAAGGTGGTTAAGACAGCATATGGGATACGTGCCTTAATTAGCCAAGGCATAGAAAACAAAAGCAAGGAGATTATGCTGGAACTGTATGAAATGCTGGTTAGGCCACAACTGGAGTATTGCTTGCAGTTCTGTTCACCACATTATAGGAAGGATGTGATTGCACTGGAGAGGGTGCAAAGGAGATTCACAAAGATGTTGCCTGGGCTGGAGGGTCTGAGCTATGAGGAAAGATTGGATAGGCTGGGGTTGTTTTCCTTGGAGCAGCGAAGGTGAAAGGGGGTCTGATCGAAGTGTATAAGATAATGAAGGACATAGATGGGGTGGAGAGGAAGGCACTTTTTCCATTAATAGAGGGTTCGATAACCAAGGGTCATAGAATTAAGTTAGGAGGTAGAAGGTTAAGAGGGGAGTTGAGGAGAAAGTTCTTCACCCAGAGGATGGTGGGAGTCTGGAACTCACTGCCTGAAAGGATGGTTGAGTCAAAAACTCTCGTAACACTTAAGAAGCATATAGATATTCACTTGCCTGGTGGTAATGATAGAGTGGGGGATATGCCAGGCCATGAGGTTACAGATTGTGACTGAGTACAATTCTGCTGCTGCTGATGGCCCACAGCACCTTATGGATGCCCAGTCTTGAGTAGCTAGATCTGTTTGAAATCTATCCCATTTAGTACAGTGGTAGTGCCACACAACACGAAGGAGGGGACCCTCAACGTGAAGACAGGACTTCATCTCCACAAGGACTGTGCAGTGATCACTCCTACCGATACTGTCTTGGACAGATGCATCTGTGGCAGGCAAGTTGGTGAGGATGAGGTCCCTCTTTCTTGTTGGTTCCCTCAGCACCTGCTGCAGACCCAGTCTCACAGCTATGTCCTTTGGGACGCAGCCATCTCAGTCTGTGGTGTTGCTACTGAGCCACTCTCGGTGATGAACATTGAAGTCCCCGACCCAGAGTACATTCTGCGCCCTTGTCATCCTCAGTGCTTCCTCCAAGTGGTGTTCAACATGTAGGAGCACTGATTCATCATCTGAGAGGGAACAGTATGTGGTAATTAGCAGGTGGTTTCCTTGTTTGACCTGATGCCATGAGACGTCATGGGGTTCGGATTCGATGTTGAGGACTCCTAGGGCAACTCCCTCCCGACTGTATACCACTGTGCCGCCATCTCTGCTGGGTCTGAACTGCTGGTGTGACAGGACATACCCAGGGATGGTGACGATGGTGTCTAGAATATTATCTGGTGATGTGATTACATGATTCTGTGAATATGACTATGTTGCTTGACTAGATGTTAGTAAGGAGGACTTTACAGGGTCGACAGGGCTGGGTTTGCCATTGTCATTTCCATGCCTAGGTTGAAGCCATGTGGTCAGTCCAGTTTCATTCCTTTTACTTGACTGGATACAGCTGTGTAGCTTGCTAGGCCATTTCAGAGGGCATTTAAGAATCAAAGTTGCTGTGGATCTGGAGTCACATGTAGGCCAGAACAGACCAGGTGAGGACAGCAGATGGGTGAAGATTAGTGAATCAGAAGGGTTTTTACAACAATCGACAATGGTTTCATGGTCATCATTAGACTTTTGATTCCAGATTTCTTATTGGATTCAAATTCCTCCGTCCGATTTGAACTTGGGTCCCCAGAGCATTACCCTAGGACTCTGGGTTACTAGTCCAGTAATAATACCACTGTGTCACCGCCTCCTGCCATTCTTTATTTGCAAGTGTAACAGTATTAAACAATTTAGCTATTGGATCTGTCACACCTGCAATCCATGTCTGGGACCTTTGCTTCCCAGGGGGGGAATTGGAAACCTGGGTAATGATTGAAATTTAGAATATTGATTATTTGTCCCCCTCCTTAGCACGTGGCAAAGAAGGATGAGAACAGCCTACCCATCCTTTGGCCAATTAAGGGTCTCCTCCTGCTGCTGCTGGTACTTCTTCAGTGGTGAGGGTACCCACGGCACATGGCGAGGCTGTCAGATGAATGCTGGTGACCTGGCTGCGTGGTGGTAAGTGGGGCCCTCCTGTTCAGGCACCCTGTACCTGATAGAGGCCACCCCCCCCCCCCCCCCCCCCCCAACCCCCCTTGGTATTGACCACACCTGATGGTTCCTTTCCCCTTCTGGTAGTGACCCCTCACCCCCTCCGCCCCTTGCCTGGGCCTGTGAGACTGGCCCCGGCAAAATCGCCCCACTTGCCTCGGCGTCCGGCTCCAGGAATCGTGGTTGGGAACTGGCTGCAGTCCCAGCAGCTCCCGGTGGCCTGCGCTCGGAGGTGGGAGCTCCTCTGAGATGGAGGCAAAAGTCTCAGCCTGAGCCAGCTAACAGGCAGCTGGTTGTTAAATCAGATCTGGGCTTCTCAGCCATGCCGAGACAGGCTTGCCCTTGACTTTTCAGCTGGGGAGCAGAGCCTCCACCTCCTCCAAAAATTCTGCCCAAGGTTGCCCCACCTTCATCTGGGTTAAGATCACTAATTTGGGATTTTAGAGTCTGTGGATGGGGTCTGGCAACATTGTACATGGCCTCACAGTTATGATCATAAAATCACAGAAAGTTTACAACACAGGAAGAGGCCACTTGGCCTATCGTGTCTGTGCCGGCTGAAAAATGAGCCACCCAGACTAATCCCACTTTCCAGCATTTGGTCTGTCTCCCTGCAGGTTATGGTACATGTCCAGACACCCTTTAAATGGGTTGAGGGCTTCTTCCTCTACTAGTCTTTCGAACAGTGAGTTCCAGACCCCTACAACCATCTGAGTGAAAATATTTTTCCTCACCTCCCCTCTAATCTTTCTACCAATCACTTTAAATCTATGTCCCCTAGTCACTGACCTCTCTCTGCTAAAGTAAATAGGTCCTTCCCATCCACTCTTTCCAGGACCCTCACAATTTTGTACATCTCAATCAAATCTCCCCTCAGCACTGATGTTTTGGGTTCTTTAATCTTTTTCATTCTGTTCTTAGCTTTTGTAATTATTGTACGCAGTCCCTTGCTCCATATATCCTAAACAGTGTTTTCACATGCCTTAGTATTTAAGTATTTTATCGTGGCATGCCTGTGATGAAGAACACATTTTTCAGATTACTAGACACCAGTTCTATCCCAGGCTCCCTTGTTTTCAATGGGTGACCAAATTATTATTTTTTAAATAAAATGTTACCTAACTGTATTCATATTGAGGGGAATTTTGTAATAATTGGAGATTTAAAAGAATTATCCAGCAAAGGCTCACAAAAATCATACTTATGAGCATTACATCACTTTCTTCGGTTTCTTAGATATATAAAGTCTTTACCTGCATGTGCTGTAATACATAATACACAAGAACCTGTCTCATATATCAAGATGTGTATGGCCATTAGACTGCTTGTACCCATTTTACAGACCCTTTAGGCTATAATATGGGAGTGAACACGAACCACCACGTTCAACATCAGTGCTGACTTAAGCACCAATCTGGAGTAAAAATTTTATTGCAACAGTATATTACCTTCTCAGTGTGTGGTCCCTGTACAATTTTCATGAGATGAAAGCTATGAAAGAATTGTTGGGAAGAAAATAGGTGTTATCATAAAATCTTATTGCAGGTTAGCATGTAAAACAGGAAAGCACAAACTGCTACCCAAGACTCTTATGTCTCCTGTGACTTCTATGAACGTTGAAGCATTTTAAAATCTGAACATGGGCACCGTGTAACGGCCACAATGATTCTGTTGCACAGCAGCAACTTGTATTTAGATAGCACTTTTAATGTAATGAAACATCCCAAGGCGCTTCAAAGAGAGCATTTTAAAACAAAGTATTTATATATTAAATATAATATATTAAATAATATTATATATTAAAATACTGAGCCATGTGAGAAGATATTAGGTCAGATTAGCAAGTGGTAAGTTTTAAGAAGTGTATCGAAGGAGGAAAGCAAGCTGGCAGAGAGGAATAGGCAGGGAATTCCAGAGCTTCGGGCCTACGCAATTGAGACCGAACTCAAGGTAAAAGCAAAAATAACACAAAGGTCATTTTAAAACTTATTTAAGAGACTGTCAGGCAAGATCATAAAGCTTACAAATAATGTTTTTGCTGAGTTGTCTCTGAAGTATTTCTTAAGATTTGCAAGTTCGTTATCAAATAATAAGTCCCAACATTCAACAGTCTGCATTAAAAATGGGAGCTGCCATGTCAAACATCTTTTCTTACAGCGGGACACCATTGCTATCAAGCCATGTCTGCATGTAAGGTGTATAGAGATTTATGAAATGCAACTAACCTGCTGAATTCAATTTTTTTTTAAATCTCAAAATGCTGCACAGTTGAATGTTTTTGAAATGTTCTGGTAACTAAGATCAGTATGAAGATTCTTCGCTTTGTTCTGTTCAAACCTCAGGCTGGTATCAGGATTTCTACATTTATACATATATTTATATGTTTTACACACACACAAACACACACGTTTATGTGGCCTTTTGGTGAGTCTTCAAAAAAACATTTCTTTGCACATCCAGAGGAATGCAATGTTAAAAGCCCCACAATGATCCAGAATTATTTGAAATTCTTGTCAACGGGCAACAACAAGAGTATGATATTGGCTCCTTGTGGAGCAGCTTACGAAACAATCAAAGCAGGTGTGGGGAGTTTCATGAGATATAGCATCTGAGGTGCTGAAAGTGTTCAGCATTAAAACTGCACACAACTGCATTCAATAAAAATGGTCATTTTGTTTTGGACTCAATCCATCTGTTGTAACAATTGCTATTATCAAAAAATGTAAGACCTTTAATTCTCAATAATCTTCCTGTAGAAACTTCTTTCACACCTCTAGCAACAAACGAAAAATTCCTGACAACATTGAGCCTTTGCTGAGTTTTTGACAGAATCTCATTGTGCAAAGCTCACTCAAGGGGCAGAATCGTCCCAGATTTGCACTAAGTGCGGTAGCGGGCAGGAAAAAGAACATTTTACTCACCGACTGCAATGGCAGCTTTTCACGCCTTTGTCCCAATCCTGCCTCATTAAATATGCAATCCCAGGAAATTCACTGTTTCGATGGCGGGGGGGCTATGATTTGTCGCCACGCCATCAGCTTGCTGCTTCCTCATGCCAGGTGCCATATTAAAAGTGCAGCACACCTCTCAGTGCTTCCAGCCAGGACTGCTGCACAGAAGACATGGCCCTGGAAGACATGAAGGCTGCAGCCCCCCAAGCAGTGGTGGTCAGTGCCAATGTTGCACAGAAGAGGTTTGCCTTCCAATGCAGAAAGAGGATGAATGATTTCATCCATGCCGCCAGGGCAAGGCAACCATCTCATCACTCTAATCTAATAAACTCAAGCCCATCACACATTCACTGGCATCTCACTCACTGCCATCTCAAGTGACATCACCATTCACTCTCTCACACACACACCCTCACATCTCCTTCTGGCCCCATCTGCTCTGAAGTCTGCCTCCTCAGCCCTCACCATCTTGAGGCCACTTGCCCTGATCAACTTATTCCCCCACACACACACGTTGGGATACCTCCCTTCCCCAGCACAGCCCTCACCCTGCAGCCTCTTCCCTTGCCTGAGGCCATTTCTCCCCCTTCCTCAATCAAGCACTAGCCCTGCAACCACTGAAAAGCCACCCCTGTCTTACGGCTGGTCTTGTAGGTAGAGAGACATGCCCATGAGCCGCCCTAAAAATGACGTAGTGCTGCCTGCAAAGCCTGGCACTGATGACCGCAAGTGCTGCCCGAAGCCAGATGGGAAAACAAACCTCGAAGTCCCAAGCAAAGTGCAGCTCACCAGGCGCATGTCGCTTATGTACAATTGTGAAACATGTCAGCATTCAATCACATTGACCTGCTCGGATGATCCAGTGTGGGGGGGGTGATACTGGCAAGCTGGGCTTATAATCATATACAGATATATTACAATGAAGTTCCCGATGTTCAACGGTGGGAAACGTGGCCCACCATTTTTGGGTAGAGCAGACTATTTTTGACCTTTTCACCATGTTGTCCACTCACACCACCAAACATACCTTCCGCCAACGAGCACGGAAAATTCTGCCCCAGGTGTGCAGGCCAGTTCTTCCTATTTGAGGATCCCCAGGAAATTCCAGAATACATGCCTGCCCAAACAATTAAATGCAGAGCTGAACTTGTGTTTACCGAACAGGCCTTTTCCCTTAAAGGGACACACTTTAGAATAATGGTACATTGTCCATTACATGAAAAGATCTGGCTTTATAAAACTATATTACCTGACTTATTATGAGCAATCTTAAAAAAACAATTTGGTCATTGACCAGTTGTTGGAAATTCATAAGCACTTTGCAATCTCTGATTAAATTTTTGGTTTCAGTCTGTTTTTGGGGAAACAGCAAAATAAGAGATTTGCCTTATGTGGTTTAATATTTGTCCTCATTAAGTTAGGCGACACTTTTTTATAATATGAGTCAACTGGAGATTCACTAATATAACATGTAGATCAGGTTTTAATGTAATTATTCACAGAGCAGTTTCTTCAGAATCAGCATTCGCAGAGGGCAGCAGTTTATTTGTGCCAGAATACAAACAACACCAGTACCTTCTAGACCTGATCAGATATGCAGACAACGTTAGCCACTGGGTTTCTGCTGAAATTGTCATATGTGACACACCGAAGGTGAGCATTTTAAATTTATTTAACATAAAACGTTATGACAGGAATTAATTTATCATTTGTAACCTCACTGTAATAATAAATATATTTTTGAATGGTAATGTTCTGTATTTTTTACGTGGAATATTAAAAAAACTCCATCTACTCACAAAATCATTAAACATTTTCAATGGATCAACTCAGACCCATTACCCTTTTTAAAATCAAATTATATTCAGCAAGAACTTGCTCAGTCAAAACTTAAATATTTGGTAAAATGCAAAATCCAATTCAATGCAATCCATTTAATGGCCATCCTAGTGTACCCCATGGTTCCATTCTTGAACCGCTTTCTTCCTCTACATGCTTCCTCAGAGATAGTGATCCTGAAATTACACCAGGGTTCTTCCAATCTCCTGTTGTAACTTTGGCTGTTTATTTTACTTCCCTTAAAATTTATCCCAACACATTCTCTATCCCATCATAATGTGTGCAATGTAATTTTACTCCTCCTATTTTTACTTGTTACATCATTTGCTAAATTTTTTTCTGTCACTGCAGCATTTTTAGCATAAAGCTGTTAAAAATTTCTTGTATACTTATATATCCTGCCCTACCACTTCAAAGTAGTATTCATGCTTTTTATTCCTGTTTACCTTGATGCATCCGGGGAGGTGGTGGCACAGTGGTATTGTCACTGGGCTAGTATTTCAGAGTAATTTTCAGGGTAATCCTCTGGGGACCCGGGTCTGGATACCACCATGGCAGATGAAATTTGAATTCAATTAAAAAAATCTGGAATTTAAAAGTTTGATGGTGACCACAAATGTCCTTTAGGGAAGGAAACCTGCTGTCCTTACCTGTTCCTGGATACGTGTGACTCCAGACCCACAGCAATGGGTCTCAAATGCCCTCTAAATAAGGACAATTAGGGATGGGTAATCAATGCTGGCCTAGCCAGCAACACCCCCATGAACGAATTTTAAAAAGTTTCCTGACCTCCTTCCAAACTCTTAATCTTTGACTGCATGTGTGCTCTTTCTGTGACACACGTTCAGACTTCATACCAAATAACAGCTATCCTACCTCACCAACAATATGTTCACATTTCTCCCCTACAGAAGTGACAGGTGCCTTGGGAACTTTGGCCTGAAAATTAGTCTTCTTGAAATTGGTGTACATATAAATTGTCAGTGCCTGTACTGGTTCAATGGATGCTTGAGAAGTCTTGAAGCATCTTTATTATCATGCGGCATGATTGGTAGATAGTTCTTCTGTTCCTACTAGCAAAATACTCTTAGAAATCACAGACATTAAATTTGTTGCCAAGAAAAATGTTGTAATTATGTAGAAAAATGTGCATATCACTATTCTTTACCCAGAAAGGAAAAAAATAATCTTTGAGACGTATTTATGTATTTGTCCTTTGCAGGCACAAAATGCACTACTATCAAAAGTTCTATCAATTGCTAAGATTTGTTATGAATTGAGAAATTTTGCTACCGCCATGCAGATTCTCAGTAGCCTGGAAAGCCTGATAGTGCGTCAATTACCTGTAAGTAATTACTGAGATTGGGAAAGAACCAGTTCATCCAGGTCTAATCAGTCCATAATATGTATGAGCTTAACTGAAACTTTCTTCAACATACCACATTTCCAGCTGGATTTAGCCATTACATCCCTCAACTTCAACCCCAGCCAGATCACTACTGATCACTTTTAATCAGAGAAAGACTAATCACTGTCACTAATTATAAACAACTCCTTTTACTTGGAGTGTAAAAACAAAGCTGTACTATTTTAGTCAGATTAGATTTTAGTCTGATGTGGCAGTGTTGTACTTCATTAATGTGTATTTCCAACCTTAAACCCTCAGCATCACCACGGTTAACAATATATTAACTGTAGTTCCTATTCTCCTAGCACGTAATAGGGGACTCTGTACAGTTTAAACCAATTAGGTTGATGTTTCACATTGACCTCAGCACCCCTGAGCTCGACAAAGAAAAATCAGCTTGGATTCCTATTTCAAATTGTTATCCACTGACTTCTACTGGCAATTGTGCCTGTTGGGTGAGGTCATGATTGTGTTTGACTATAATATTCCTAACACCTAAAAGTCTGCTGATCAGAATTCACATTTGCCATATTTCCTCCATGGTTGAAGTAATAAAGGCCAGTAATCCTATGGCGCCAGTACCACAGTATAAATCAGCAGATCCTGGAGGGGTGAAAACATTGGAAATGAAAAACACTATTAAATTTGAGATTACATACTTAAATGCACCTGACACAAGCTGTAAATATCAAGTGGAAATTTACTTGTATGATTTAGTAATTGGTATTGTTTCCTTTGTTTGCACTGGATTTAAAAGCGAACCTTCATTTGAATACCGGTGAAAATAAGTGAGTGCCTCTGCAAGGTGGATCACAAACTTTGACCAAAAGTTCAAAAAATATATATATTTTCTTTTCCTGAGCATAGTGTATGTGTGAAATGGACATCAAAGGAAAGTCTGTGATTCAGGGTCCAGTTGCACCCTTAACAGGAAACTAGATTGATATCTGTTGATAGGGAGAGTTGAGATGTATAGAGATATTAACTGTTCTGCTTATTTTTTCCTGAGGAGGTCGAAAAGGAAAGAGGGGGGCAGTCATTGATGGAACTTTTTGTTAATCATTTATGGGATTTGGGCATCGCTGGCTAGGCCAGCATTTATTGCCCATCCCTAATTGCCCTTGAGAAGATGGTGGTGAGCTGCCTTCTTGAATAATAGTTATAATATAATAATAATCATGATACATGAACCCTGAGGAGCAGGTATATTTGACCAATGGACTTTTTCTCAATCTGGACTTGCTTATTTATGAACTGAGTGCCGTACATGGTTTTATTATTTTTAGTTTCTAATTGTGTGTGGAAACATGCTTTGGAAGGCTTCTTAGTCAAACAAAACAAATTTTATTTACACGAGAACTTCGTGGCTGTTTGTATCCAGCCAGCCGCCTATGCAGCCATTTTTTCCTAGGGAACCCTTTTAGAATTTATTCACCCACACCAGCCACACATTGGTTGAACAAATCACGTGACGCCTGCTCCGTTGAACTGATCTGAAAGTGACAGTCATCACATTCTGCTTCCTTTATTTCCCACATCACATGTTCCAACCACACAACCTCATTCAGCCATAAGGCCATGTCAGAATAATTATCTGAATGACAGAGGACCTGTGACCACCATAATTTCAGCTCTGTGACTGGGGTGAATGGAGCAGGCCTCAGAGCAAAGTGAGCTGCTGTTGGTTTGCTTCCATTAAATGGCCTTCAGTTACAAGCCCCCACCAGAATCTCCAATTCACTAATTCTCTGTTAGTTGTCCTATAGGTGGGCCTCTTAATTATTTCCCCTGTCTACAAACCATTATGTACATTGTTGGTCACAAGAAACGTGTAATTTTTGACAGCTGCCTGGAACTTGCAAAAATATACCTAAACTTTTCATCTTTTGCTAACAAAAGAATTACTTGGCTTCTCTTGTGTATAAAAATTGTTGCAGTATTTTGATATTTGCTTTCTTTTAATTTCAGTCGTGGAAAAGCTTGTCCTCAAAGGCATTGGAAATCACGGAGGAACTGACTGCTGTGCAGGTACTCGAAAATAGTCAAAGGTGCCTAAAATTCCCCTGTCAGCACATTTTAGGTATTTAGATGTCATATTGTTGCAGAGAAATGTGACAGTGAAACTGTGAAGTGACAGCCCTGAAATCTTCACCTTATTTGAATAATTATTCATTATTGCCGGAGCAGGTTTGTATTTGCACAGTGAGCCAAACCCAGTGGGTCAAACATAAATTTTGCTCAGCAAGTCCAAATTAAGGAAATGTGAATGCTTAAAAGTTATTGTCTGCATTTGGGACAGATATTAATTTCAGCCTTTTTCAAGCTTCAAGATAAGTTTCAAAGATGTGTCATGCTTGGCCAAGACTATGAGTGAGAGAAAGATTGGCCGAGTAGTGGATAGTGTAGAGGATAGCCATAATATCCAAAACAATATAGATGGAGTGGGCGGTAAAGTGGCAGATGTATTTTAACATAGAGAAGTGTGAGGTCATACATTTAGGGAGGTCAAACAGTTACAGGGATTACAAAATAAATGGGACTATACTAAGAGGGGTAGATGAAGTGAGAGATCTTGGCGTACAAGTACACAGGTCCCTGGAGGCAGCAGTTCAAGTAGATAAGGTTGTAAAGAAGGCATGTGGAATGCTCTCCTTCACTGGCAGAGGTATAGAATATAAAAGTAAGGATATAATGTTGGAATTGTATAAAACACTGGTGAGGCCACAACTGGAGTATTGTGTGCAGTTCTGGTCACCACATTACAGGAAGGACGTAATAGCTCTGGAGAGAGTGCAGAGGAGGTTTACAAGAATCTTGCCAGGGTTAGAAAAGTGTAGCTATGAGGAGAGATTGGATAGGGTGGGGTTATTTTCCTTAGAACAAAGAAGGTTGAGAGGTGACTTGATTGAGGTGTACAAAATTAAGAGGGGAATAGATAGAATGGACAGGATAAAATTGTTTCCCTTGGTGGAGAATTCTAGAACCAGGGGACATAGATTCAAGATAAGTGGCAGAAGGTGTAGGGGGGACATTAGGAAGAACTTTTTTATGCAGAGGGTAGTGGTTGTCTGGAATTCGCTGCCCAAGTTGGTGGTAGAGGCAGAAACTCTAAACTCTTTTTAAAAAGTACATGAATCTGCACCTTAAGTGCTGTAAGCTGCAGGGCTATGGGCTGGGTGCAGGAAGGTGGGATTAGAAAGGGCACCTGGGTGTCCTCAGGCTGGCATGGACAAGATGGGCTGAATGGCCTCCTTCTGTGCTGTAACTTTTCTATGGTTCTAAGTAACTGGCATGAATTAAGTGAAAGGAAAGCCTATACTGAGGCATAAAGTAAATTCCATTAGCAAAATGACAGAATGGTGCAGCACCCTACCCTCTGTTCAATGGATGACTAACGAAACATGTCATTGCATGATGTATGAAGATCTTTGTCCAATTCAGAATTAGGGCCCTTCTGCAGAAGTCATGAATATATTATTCATGGCAGCAGATGGTAAACAGTCTCAGTGCTGTGCATATTATTCAGAGGACCTGGGAAAAATGGATAAGAGGGATGTAGTGAGGAAGCAGCATCCAACAACACCATGTATCATGACTGTGGCCCAAAGGTTGCTTCTTGCAAAGTGCCTCCTGTTGCACACAATCTTACTGTTCATTCTTTGCACCTGATAGATGTCCGTGTCTCAGGAGTCCACACCTGCAAGATGCAATGTAGAATCAAAAGTCTTTCAACATTCCCATTTTACAAGGCCATAATCCACATCCGTGGTCAAGCTGAAGTGCTAAAAGCCCACCCGAACAGACGTGCTCGAGGAATCCGGGCAACATCTGTGGACTTGCTTACTGCGCATTGGTGGCTCTGGGTTTCCTGCTTCAGTAAAATCCTCTAAAATCTTCATTTGACCCCAGTTCCCAAATCAAGAGGAATTGTAAAACAAGAATATCCATCGGGCCAGTTGGGAGATGTGAAAACTGGAGCAAAAGTCACATTACGCATAGGTGTTAACAAGCTAAAAAGTTTCAAATGTCTAAAGTAATGTGTTGTCCAAATGAAAATGCAATAATAGGTGCCAAAACATTTGCAGGTATGAAGCATATTCGTTAGAGTCTTAAAGGTGTGAATGGTGAAAGAGTACATTTCACAAGTTGTAAACCACAAAAAAGGTATCTGTGAATTTACACTTCCAAACTGGATGGCCATGGAGGTGGGAGTGCTGTAAAATTGCATGTGGTGGAGTTGGGTGGGCTTTCCAATGCCATCATGCCAGGCCTCATTTTACAAGCAGCAGACAGGAGTTGCGTGGGGACACCATTCGCAGTCTCAAAACAAGCCAGATAATAGATCATGATTTTACAAGCCTTCCCACACAACGGGAAGTGTCCATGGGGCATCAGAGCCTCAGCAGCAACAGGATGGCAGCTGATCCCATTTCAACAATCAGCAGCCATTGGGTGAGCCGTTTTCTCTTCTTGGGTAGGAAAGTCCTGCATGTGCACAGCGTTTATCATGTAAGAGAGATCATTGGGTAGCCTTTATTCTGCAGTCAAGCTTCCCTTGATGCAATGTGTTCCTGAAAGACAGATGAAGTGATGTAGGCCTGAGAGAAGCATGGGGTGGGCCACTTTGCAACAGCTGCTGACAGGCTGGTCCAGTCAGATCTGCAGTGCCCAAATGCCATGAGAATCAGTCATTCAGGAGGTGCATACTCCAGCGAGAATGAGAACCTGAGAGGTGTGGGGAGGCGCAGGCACTTAGATCCAAATAGCAACAACGTCATGGCTACCTTTGGGGACAGCCTCATGAAGGGGAATTGGCAGAAGGTGGCAGAGGGAATCTCCAGCAGCCACCAGCATGTAGACAAAGGTACCCTGTGGCCAGGGCATACAGACAAAAGTTGAGCTGTCTACAGATGTTGGAGAGGCAGTGTCGCTGAAGACTGCGCCTCTCCCAACAGCTGTAACTGAACTTTGTGCCATGCTGGCAGAGGAGGTGAACTCTGGTTGCATTGATGGTCACCCAACGCTGTCAAGATCACTGTGGGTCTGAACTCTGGTTGCATTGATGGTCACCCAATGCTGTCAAGGTCACTGTGGGCCTGAAACTCTATAACTCAGGCTCATTCCTGGGGCCCACAGGAGATGTGTGGTATCTCCCAGGCAGCCGCACTTCACTGCGGGTGACAGATATTCTCTTCAGGAGGGCCAACCAGTACAACATTATCAAACTGATGCGGACAGTTGGATTGAGAGTACCAGAGGATTAGATGCCATTGCAAGATTTCCCCAGGTGCAAGTTCCCAAGTGGTTATTTGAGCTCCATCAGGCCAGCCAGTGGTGTTTATTAATCATAAGGATTTCATTCCTTCAGCATGCAACTAGTCTCTGACCACCACCAGTAGATCCTGTAGGTATGCGCTCGTTATCCGAGGAACAGCCACAACACTTACATTCTCTGGCATTCCCAGGTGTTACAGCTTTTTACACCCTTGCCCCGTTACCCTCCCCCCCCACCCTCCCCATGCACTTTCAAGGATGGATACTCACTGACAAAGGATACCCACTGAACAAATGGCTGTTGACACCAGTGAAGAATCCTAGGACTGAATTAGAGGGAATGCTATAATGCAAGTGTTGCTGCCAGAGTGACCATCAAACAGACCTTCAGTCTCCTCAAGATGTGATGAGATCGGATGGTACACTTCAATATGCACCGGAAAGTGTCTCCCAGATCATGGTGGTATGCTGAGCTTTACACAACCTGGCTTCAGAGAGGAAGGGCCCCGGCTGATGAGGACTGAGTGGAATGTGAGCCATCCTCCGATAAGGATTAAGGTTAGGAAGCTAATGACCAACTGCACCATCCTGATCATCCTGAGGGGCCATATGAAGAGCGTCAAGGCATAGGTTCAAGGGAGGCTCAGGAGGCACTTATACACACTCGTTTCAGAAGACCCTTCCCACAGCAGCCAACCAACCAACCAAACAATGATTCACATTCCACCTACACTAATGCCATTTACCTCTGTTTTAAGCTCAGACCCCCTCACTCAATGGCACTTGGCGCTTCTGCAATGTGTAACAAACGACCACACCCATGCACCATGATCGCCCCTGTGCCAGCCCTTAGATCAATCAATGCCACTGCTGCACTGCCAGAGGGCCACCAACACTGGATGGATACTTTCATAAACCAAATCAGATACTTATTACAGTAATCATCAGACATGAGTGGAGAAGTATTAACTCTTTAATCACCCAGGAAGCTTTTAGTTCTTTCATGTGTACTTCTATGTCAGCTTCACAGCCAGGTGCAGTGGTGGTAGGCTACGTCCCATGCTGCCCTATGGCTGAGGATGACATTGATAGCTATCCTCTGGGTGCCTGAAGCCTGCAAGGACCCCGGCATCTTGAGAGGTTGCTGCTGCAATTAGGGCCACCAACCCTCCAGAATTGGTCTGGAATCTCTGGGAATTGGAGATCAATCTCCAGGACACTGCTGTGTGAAATCCTGGAGAAAGATCATTGGGACATTAAAAATGGTTTTTTTTGTCATTTTCTTTGAACATTTCTCTTTACCAGACATAAAAATATTAAAAATAGGGGAGGGGGGAGGCTGATTGGCTGACAGCAAGCATCGTCCAATTGGGTAATGAGATGTTTTGCTTTCCAATTAGTGAGGGAAGGCAGTACATTACAAGGATGGATATTTTGGCTGAATAATGACCAGAGCCTTTGGGAAAGTCATGTGATGCAACCACCAGGAATACATTTAATCACAGTTGACAACCCTAGCACCATATAGGAGCCTCCTTTGTCATTGTGGCAATTTGAGATGCTGGTGTCACTGGCACAGGGGCTGAGGAGTTCCTACCCACAGTAGGAACACCTGTAGAGAAGATTGCAGTAGCAGAAGGCAGATACCCCTCCTCCCTTGTAAGGCACACTTGTACTTTCCAGCTGACCTGAAAAGGAAGAGGACCTGGTGTAGACTTCAGGTGCTTTGTCCCCCTCTCGCCTTGCCACTGCTCCCTTAAGCTCAAGGACAAGGCAATGGCATGTGGATCTGCACACACCTCCAGCACCCACTGACTGGTCTGCTGGATGTGACTCTCTGAGAGCTGCCTACCTCACAATGGAGGAGGTCACAAAAATGTCCCCATTGGTGGAAGCATCGAGAACCAGAGGGCACAGATTTAAGGTATTGGCAAAAGAAGCAATGGCGACATGAAGAAAAGTTTTTCACGTAACCAGTGTTCTGGAATGCACAATCTGGAATGCATTCCCTGAGAGTGTGGTGGAGGCAGGTTCAAGTGAAGCATTCAAGAGGGAATTGGATTATCAGAAATAGTAGAGTTTTGGGAGAAGGTGGAGGGGTGGCACTACATAAATGGAGAGTTGGTGTGGACTCAACGGATCGAATGGCCTCCTTCTGTACTGTAATCATTCAGTGATTTTGATCCAGTGACAGTGAAGGAACAGCGATATAGTTCCAAGTCGTGATGATGTGTGGTTTGGAGGAGAACTTGCATTTGGTTGTGTTCCCATGCATCTGTTGCCCTTGTCCTTCTAGGTGGTAGAGGTTGTGGGTTTGGAAGATGCATTGGTGAGTTGCTGCAATGCATCTTGAATATGGTACATACTGTTGCCACTGTCCGTCAGTGGTGGAGAGAGTGAATGTTGAAGGTGATGAATGGAGTGCCAGTCAAGCGGATTGTTTTGTCCTGGATGGTGTCAACTTCTTGAATGTTTTTAAAGCTGCACTCATCCAGGCAAGTGAGGAGAATTTAGTCATGCATCTGACTTGCACCTTGTGGCTGGTGGACAGGCTTTGGGGAGTTTGGAGGTAAGTTACTGCCTCAAATGCTTTTATTATGACTAATGGCAGTTACAAATGGCCAAAACTAGGTGAATATGACGAGCTTAGTCTCAGTTTGAGGCAACCCAGTCCCTCACCTGCTGTTGTAGCCACAGTATTTATATAGCTGGTCCAACTCAGTTTCTGGTTAATGGTAACCCACAGGATGTTGATAGTGGGGGATTCAGTGATGGTAATACTATTGAATGTCAAGGGGAGATGTCATTGTCTGGCACTTGTGTGGTGTGAATGTTACTTGTCACTTATCAGCCCATGCCTGAAAGTTGTCCAGGTCTTGCTACATATGGGCACTGACTACTTCAGTATCTGAGGAGTTGCCAATTGTGCAATCATCAGCAAACACCCCCACTTCTGACATTATGATGGAGGGAAGGTTGACTATATTTGACTATACTTACATGACAGTTACCTGACTATAAAGTGTATTTTGGTGGATTACAGATGCAACCAACTAAACAGTTGATGACATATCCTCGTAAAGTCAATTGACTATCTGCAGTGGAAAATACCAGGAAATTTTATCTGGTATTTTCTAGGTCTGCTGTAACCTTATTAAATAACCATTCACTTTTTAAAAGTTTTTCTGTAGATTCACTCGCCTTCCAGTATCCCGCTCCGCAGTTGAAGATCTTCCTTATATCTAGCAGTTCACCATATCTACCGAGCGAAAAGATGCAGAATGTATAGCTATGGCATATAAATCTAGTAAAACACTTTTGCCATGAAATCAGCAATCCAAAAGGCGAATACACACAATTGTGAACCAAATCAGAAGTATTTATATTTTAAATGTAAACTTGCAATACCCCTGCTGCGCTTTTTCACAAATAAGTAGAATCTCATAAAACACCTTTGATGCTTATCAATGTTGGCCTTTGTTTATAGTCAAGTTTTGCAGCATAGAACAACTTCAATAATTCCCAATTCATTTTCAGCTGCTGCCACATGTTTATGCCACAAGTTTTTTGCCTCTCTGATTGGAAGGAGCTCTTGGGTGAAGAATAGAAATCAATGCCATATGTAAACAAATTCGTGAAAACTGGGTGCACGGCAAGACCTTTAAATGGCTTCAAAATAGAGATAATTATTTAAAAGAAAGTTTGTTCAGTTGTGTTAAAGAAAATAACAACCATTTGTCGGGGGCATTCATTACATATGAGGTTTTAAAAGGCAACCCAAATAAATATCACGTGTAATTGCAATTGTAGTGAGGCACCTCTGAGTTCCACATGCTGAATGGAAAGAACGTGAACTGGTTTGCACTTTTGGTGATGTCCAATTTGAACTGTTATGGAATGTAATTTTACAATTTTTATGAATAAAGTACATTTTGGGCAGGGGAGGCCCTCAAAATTGCTGATAATTTTTCCTTCATGTTTCAGTCAGCATCACATGCATCTCCTTCTAGAAATGTTTGGATTCCAAGAAACGTGCAATAAGAAGCTATTTTACATACATTAAACATGATTTAGATTTGAGCAAATGCAAGAAATTAATTTTCTGATTTGTGAATTATTTTTGAAACGGTTTATCAGGTTTTCCTGAAGAGTGACAGCCTTTGTCTGATGGAGGGAGATAGTTTCAGGAAGCAACCAACAATACCTTGTGCACGTATTTTGGCAATGCATGTCCAACAACTAGAAATTGGTGCTTTTACCATGGCTAATGGCACTTACAAATGGCCAAAACTAAGGTGAGCGTGACAAGTTTAGAAAAGTGCTAAGTCATGAACATTTTCAGAAATACTTGTCTTTTCCCAGGATGTAGTTTATCTTGTCCAAGTAATTATATTTATGTTGTAAAATAAATCATTGAATTTCACATTGACTTGTTTTTGTCCTCTTAAACTCTGTTTTAAACATGTACATCTGGAATGCAGGAGTTCAGCTTTAACCCTGTCCACGAAAGAAAATGCCATTTGATTAGTTGACTGTAATAATGCAAAGTTACATTTTAAGGCTGCCAGAACCCACTTTTGTTTTATTTTTGGGGAATATTCTCCCAACCTCTTCAAAGGTGTGTGAAAATTCTTGAAATTTAATTTTTGCTTCAGAGGTGGGAAACAGGGGTTAGGTCTGCCTCCAACGCCCAAACCCTCCCCTGGAGGCAGCAGTCACTGATCTAGGATTTTGACCGGAGTGCCCTCTTATTTGGCATGGAGGCAGGTTCCCTGTCCAAATAAGGACGACAGGCAGGCTCTTGATGCTGGAGGGCCATCAGAGGTCTTCTAGGTACAAGAGGAGCAGCTGGCTAACGGCACTTTTCAACATGAAGGTGCCTTTCCACCAACTTTTGAGAAGAATTCAAATAAAAAATAGCAAAAGCAGCCAGGCCACTACTGGCAGGTAGAGGGCTGGTGGCGGTGGTTGGGGGGGGTGATGAGGAGAATCCCGCTGGGCAGCCTATGGCTGCACCTGCACCCAGAGTCAGACAAAGAGGGCTTTTAGGCCCACCTAGGACGCTGACTGCCATCCACGCCCCTTCTCCCTGGCCTGCTGCTGAGTGCATGCCTCCAGGCAGTTAAATTGCCCCTAGTGGTGTCGGGAAATCCTGGTTAACCTCTCTTAACTGCCCTTAACAAGGCTCTTAATGAGCTTAATCGGCCACCTGTATTGTGGGGCGGGTAGCTCTGCTGGGACCCAAATCTGCCTCCCCTAAAGTGGCTGGAGCTGGGAATGGTATCAGGAATCAGCACACCGGCTACCAGTAGGTATTTTCAGGCCTCCCTGCCTCCGTTCTTGGCCTTGGTAGAGCCCAGAAATTTAGAGCTAAGTGTTTTTTTCCTAAACTGCCAGTATACCATATTACACACCCTTCCTTCACCCTACGTTCTTCCCTGTACAACCTTGAGACTCTTAATACCTACACTGGTGAATCTGGTAAAGCTGGACCTCTGGCTAAAGCATCAGTTAAGTAATCCTATGCTCTCCTTTTAATAATGCTGTTCATTTCTCTTAACAGAAATTTTCCATAATCAACTGTTCCTTTGCTGTGAGGTTTGAGTGTTAGGACTGTGGTCAGTAATAATAACAGTTCTGTTTCAGCTTCTGGTATCCATTTGGCCATATTTTTTTAACTAATTATGGAAGAATATGTGCAATACTTACAATTTCTTAATTTTTTGATTTTTTTTAAGGAAAATAGCTAAGGTGATTAGTCAGATTCGTGCATTCCAAGAAAATCCCTACATGTTCACCCCTGACCTGGAGCTTCAGGCTCATCTAAGGCAACAAATAGCTCATTTTAGCGAAGTGGATATCCATGTTCTTGCCGCGGAAAATAAGACTAATTTTTACCAGTCGTCAACCGAATGGCACTCGCGCAAGATTCAAGATACACTTCGCAAGGTGAAAGCAACATTCCAGTAACACTTAAAACCTACACGCCTGTTCTTCAAAATGAACTTCTATTTCTTTTGGTTTGGGACTCTACCCAGTAATGTCTCCCTGAATGTTACAGCAACCTGTATAATTAGCAGAAAGATTAATTTATTCTATTATAAACCAAATGCTCCTTTTGCAGATTTCTTTTGTGTTTCATAATAATGAATGATTTGTATGAGTAAAATATATTGCACTTTTTAATGGTACAGTAAAATGATATCTAACTACAATCATCAGTACCTTAGAAACTAAATCAGTCTTTACATTTAATGGGGAACAGCAGGCTCCAAACAAAATTTAGTACACAAATACTTCCCTGATATCAGTCTAGGAGAGGTCATTTTGTAATTTAATCCATTCAGGAAACACATCCTAAATACCTTCATCAGTGTAGGCACTGATCTTGTTCTGTGAAGCTCTAGTGGAGCACTAACGTTGGCATGGATTGGTGGGCAGAGTAGCCTATTTCTGAGCTATATATTCTATGTAAAGTTCCCCCATGTACTCGCTTTAAAGTTTTCTTTACATTTCTTTAGTTGATCTTTTCTCTACTTTCAGTGCAAAAGTAGCAATGTGACTTTGTTTGGGTGGTGTATATGGTGAAGTTGTTGAATCATAACTGGAAACCCATATTTTTGTGATTCATTTAAGGGTGCTGTTTGGCAAACAAATTTTAATTTGTTTGCCAAACACATATTGTTGGGAATTAGATAATGAAGGGAAGCTTTGTGTTTTAAGTGTGTTATTTGGAGCCTGCAGTTTCTTTTCACATATCAGCTTATTAACTTATCTACTACATAATGAGAGAAACTGTTATGTTGAACATATTTTCTTTGATAATGTACAAATGCTTGTTAAAACAATTAACAATCATGTTTTGTATTGTCTTTGCAACATGATAAACTATCTCACAGGAATGTTTCCCCACATTCTGCACTTCTCCCAGCACAGAGATTGGAAGGCAAGCTGCTGTAAAGTCTCAACTAGTACTACTGTAACTTGCTCACAGGACCGAGCAACTTGGAATAACTATAGGTGCAATCACTGACAAAATAATAAGCGCAGCACTAGATGGAGAAGTCTCTTAGCTGGGAAATGTATTTCAAAAATAAACAGTGAGTGGGTGGGGTGGTGTGATTTGCTGGTGAGGTGGGAATTTGCAACCCAACTTATGCTAAATGTTAGTCAGGATTGCCCCAGCCTTTCTGCATCATTACATGTAATGTAAGCACCACTTTAGTATTTAAAAATAGTTTATTCCCTTCTTTGGAGAAAAGTTCTCACTCAGCTCAGTGGGTCTATAAGACAGTCCGACTGGGAGATTGCTGTGTGGGAATTGTAAATATAAAGCAATGTCTATTCACTGTCTGACATTCAGTTCAGAATCATTAATAGACAGCCAGCAATAACAAATAAATGGTTTCACTCAGAGTTTCAGTGTAAATGAAATGTGGATTTCCTTATAACATGCTCCTTAAATATCTTCAAGTTTATTCTGTAAATAGTAAGAAAGTACTTCATTTGGTACAACAACCATAGGAACCCAACAACAAAACATTTTTGCCTTAGCTACAGTTACTTGGATTTATGAGGCAGTTGTTAAAATCTCCCATTTGAAAAGCCAAATTAAAGCTGGCTTTGAAGAAGGAGGATTTACTGCAGGTGATGTACACAGACTGCTGTGAATCCACAATTCTGTGGTACACCAAAGGTGCCTGACATAGTCATCGGAATCTTCCCAGGTTTGCACAAAGTGCGGTAGTGGGTGGAGAAAAAAGTCGTTTTGCCCGCTGGCCGCAATGACAGGTTTTTGTGCTGTATCATCCCGTTCCCACCTCATTAATTACGCAGTCACAGGAAACACGCCGTCTCGCTGGCAAGTGACGTCTGATTTTCCAGCCATGCCATTACCTCGCCGCTTCCACATGCTGGGTGCTATATTTAAACTGCAGCCGCGTGCACACTTCTCAATGTTTGCAGCCCAGGGCTGCCCCGACATGGCCACAAAAGCCAAGAAGAGTGCAGCCCGCTGATTCAATGATGCATCCCTGGGATACCTCCTGGACATTTTGGAGGCCAGCGTGGTGTCCTCCATCCCCGTTCTAGCCGCAGGAGGCCCAGCAATCTCATCGTTCCAGCTTGGGAGGCGGTGGCAGAGGTGGTCAGTGTCAATGCTGCACAATGGATGAATCGTCTTATCTGTGCTGTCAGGGTAAGGCAACCATCTTGTCACTCTAAACTCACACACTCACAAGTCCATCACATATTCACTGTCAGCTCAAGGGACATCACCACTCACTCTCTCACACACACCCTCACATCCCCTTCTGCCTCATCTCCATTGGAGATTACTTCCTCAGCCCTCACCATTTTGAGGCCACTTGCAAAGATCAACATGTGCCCCCACACACACCCTGGGAGAACCACCACCACCCCCCCCCCCCCCCCCCTTCCCCAATACAGCCCTCACCCTACAGCTTCTTCGCTTCCTGAGGCCACTTCTACCCCTTTTCCAAGCAAGCCCTAGCCATGCAACTATTGAAAAGCCATCCATGCCTTACGGCTGGTCTGGTAGGTAGAGACCTGCCTGTGAGCCCCCCTAAAAGTGATGTGGTGCTGCCTGTGAAGCCTGACGCTGATGACTGCAAGTGCTGCCTGAAGCAAGCTAGGCAAATAATCCTTGAAGTCCCCAGCAAACTGCAGCTCGCCAGGTGCATGTCGCTTATGTATAATTGTGATTCCGGCAAGCAAAACTTATAATGAGATACTAAAGTATTGAAATTAGGTTCCAGACGTGCAACAGTGGGAAACGCGGCCTGCCATTGATGGGTAGAGCAGATGATAGCAAACTGGTTTCACGGTGGCGTGAAACCAATTTTTGACTGTCTTGCCATGTTGCCCCACCCCCGCTGCCCGCCATGACACCTGACTCCAACAGGGCTGGAAAATTCCAGCCAGTGTGTCATGGCATGGTTCTACTGTCTGAATAGCAGAGAATTGAATTAAATTTAAATTATTCTGACCTAGGACAAAAACATACAGAAATAAAGTTAATTTTCACTTAATGGCTGGAATTTAATGCCCTCTCCGAATATGGAGGCGAGGGGGGCATTTAATCAGGTGGGAGGGTGCCAGGTGGGGGAAATGCCACTATTGTGTTATTTTAATGATATAAAGGCACCAATCACTCATAAGGGATTGCGTAAACCATTGTGGGTTCATTTATTTAGACTCGACACACAAGAACACATATACATGGATAGAAATCTTGAAGACACCAGAATGGTGCTGTGTTCTGCTCACAGGTCAAAATGAAACTGAGGCTGGATCACATGACATACTTCCCTTCTAGTGATGCGATGCTTCTATCTCTTAAAGGAGTATTACAGCAGCCACCTTCCCACCTCTGCCCAGATTCATTTCGGGACGAGAAGGCTGGTGGACAGCCTCCCCATCCCAATGCCTATTGAGACTCTGAAGTGGGCAATAATGCCACCAGCGCTGGTATTGAACCAGCGGTTGGTGGGGCAATGGCCACTTGGGAAGCCCACTTTGCAAGCTTCTGGGGATGGGGGAGGGATCCTTCATTCAAAGGCACTCAGTGCCTGTTCAAGGGACCCAGCATCGGGAAGGGGTTGGGAGATGGTCCCATTGAGAGCCACCTTTTACCCTTTCTTCAGACACCCACCACCACCACCCCCCCCCCTCTCCCACAACCCCCATCCCACTCTCACTCACCTGTGGCCGGATCCTGGGCCTCTAGTGGGTGCATGGCCAGGTGAAGGCAATTTGGTGCTGCCAGTCTCTGATTAGCCGGCAGCTCTCGGGAGGCAGGATTTCTGCCCTGGGGTCCTTGACCCTGCCACTGGCCACTTAAGTTCCTGATTGGAACTTAAAATGGTGGGCCTTCCCTTATTGAGGCTTGGGGTGGGTGGGGGGACTCGCAACCCCCATCGGCTGGATTAAATTCCACCTAATATTTTTAAAATGCAAATTTGTGGGTGATGGTCCAGTGCTGCAATGAATTTATTTAAGGTGAGGAAGCCTGTGGTGATCTTTGTATTTCAGTTGAGGTGATCACCCACAACAGAAAATAAAACGGGGGCTCTCAACCGTCTTTGATTCTGTAGTCCGCTCCCTTTTTATAAAAATTCCGTGGACCTCCTGTAACACATTTTCTCTGTATAAAAATTAGCTCTACAATAAAACATTCATTCTTATTATTTGTTTTATTGACAGGGTGGATGCCAGGAAGCTATTTGCCCTGAATGGACAGAACTAGAGGGCATAGTCTCAGGGTAAGGAGTCATCCATTTGGGACTGAAATTAGAAGAAATTTCTTTACCCAGAGGTTGTGAATTTTTGGAGTTCGCTACCCCAGACAGTGGCTGTTGAGTATATTTAGGACTGGGATAGACAGATGTTTGGAGACTAAAGGAACCACATAATATGGGATTCAGGCAAAAGTGGCATTGCAGTTGAAAATCAGCCATGATGTATTGTGTGGCAGAGGAGGCTTACAGAGATGTATTGCCTGCTCCTATTCCTTATTGTCCTTTGTTCCGACTGTGAAACTTGCTGCTGCTGCTGGCGCCAGATCTATGCTAAGGTGAGGGATGTAGTCTCATGCTGCAGCTACAAGCTTTCATCCTGCTGCATGAGTGGCAAAACTCAGTTACTTGCTACTGGCTGAATCAGATGGTCTTGGTGTTCAAGCATGGGTTTAAAAATTCATCAGAAAGAGACTGAGAGGCACAGGTGAATTGCACAAAGCTCGCTTTCTACACATTCAAAGTTTATTTTTGTCTGACACCTTGAAACATTTTTGCAGAGTCCCTGGACCCGAGGAGTCCACAGAATTCCCACTCTACCTGATTGACTATCCCTGTCCTATCTCGCAACATATCCTACTCATCCATCACATTGTGCTCAATGACCTATATTGGCTATTAGTCTCCTCAATCTCTCTATTTAAAATTCTCATCCTTATGTTTAAATCCTTTCATGGTCCCATCCCTCCCTCTCTTTGGAACATTTCCCAGCTTTACAATCCACCAAGTTCCCTGTGTTTCTCTAACTCTGACCTTTTCAACATCCTTGCTCCCTTCACCCACCATTCAGTGTTGTAGGAAGGAACAGATGTGGAAATGGATGTTGAGGCCTAATGTGATTTAAACATGAAGACGAGAATTTTAAGCAAGGTAATTGTGTCGAGTACCCAGTGCAAATCAGTGAGAACAGGGAGGATGGATGAGCCAGATTTGGTATGGGATTAGATACATGCACCAGACTTTTGGATGAACTGAAGTACAGTCTTTGAACAATCTATTTGATTACTAATAGTGCAAAATCCCTCTCCCTGGCATTATAATATGAGGAAGTTGGAAAGGTACCCATCAGGTGCTAGGATCAGTGGATTCCCAGATCCACATTAAACAATAATCCACACTAATTGTTACTTTGTTTCGGATAAACCTCAAGAGCCCTTTTTCTTTACAGAAAAGTGAATATGGGGTTAGGTGGGTAAAAAATCACTGTGTCAGAAGACAGGAAGAAGAGGCAGCCTTTACAGACAAGGTAACACAACAGACACACAGATAAGAAGGAAGAAAATAAAAGCAGCAAAACACATAAATGAGCCCTGAGCCATAAGACAAACAACCAGGAAACAGGCCTGGGGTCAACCCGCCTCACTTGTACACTTATGGTTGATTCACTCACTCTGTTCTCTTTGCAAACCAAACTCCTTGCCCCAATCTGCATGCACACGTTGCACATTTGAAAGTTACAGCCACAGCTTCATTGGCTCATCCCACTCCAATGAGTTGGCAATGCGGTGATGCATGCAGCTCCCAAGCACTGCATAATTAGAAGACTGTTTAAATCAGATTCCTTTCAGTGAGCCCACCCCTCATATGAATTGAGACATGTGGACCCTTGGTTGAGAACCCCCACCCCTAAGGCAGAATTGGTAAAATGATGGGAGCAGGACATTCTGGAGCAGCAACTGTTTGTTGGGAGGAGTGGGCTAAGAGAAGTAAATATAAGAATTAGTAAAATTGAGAAACAAATTTCAGAATAAACATTTAAAAAAACAACAATGTGCAAATAAAAGTAATACGTTCCAAAGATCTAGCTACACTGATACAATATACAGTTTAGCAGTGAAAGTTCTTACAGTGTGGCATTGATTTTTTTCGCTGGCATGTGCACCAGATGCTCGGTGCATTGTAAAGGAGAAAGAGGTTAAGACCTATTAAGCTAGGTTAGCATGGCTCAATGGTAGCAGTCTGGCATTTGAGCTATGAAGGTCATGGATTCAAGCTGCACACCAGGACCTGAGAACATAATCTTGGCTGACACTCCAGTGCATTGCTGCTGAGGTGATGCACTGCCAAGTGTGCTGTCTTTTGCATGAGATGTCAAACTATGGTCCTAGTTGCCCTTTCAGGTGGACATAAAGGATTCCATGGCATTATTTTGGAAAGAACTGGTTAGTGCTCCGAATGCCCTGACCAATAGTGACCCTTCAATAAATGCCACAAAAGCAGTTTATAGGTAATTTATCACATTGCTGCTTGTGGGAGCTTGCTGTCCACAAGTTGGCTGCCATGTTTCCTACATTACAACAAATCTACACTTCAGAAGTAATTTGTCAGCTGTAAAGTGCTTTGGGATGTCCTGAAATCATGAATGGTACTGTATAATTACACGTTTTTCTTTCAAAGTCTGCCCACTTGCACTTCTGGTTGTGAGTCAGGGAGGGGCAACTCTAGTGCCCCTAAAAGGTGTTATTATTTATCTTCTATTTAAAGTAAGATAAGGTGATAATATGTGACCTATGATCAGCTTCCCTCATTCATTGCAGGCTGGTCTTTTTTAAAGTGGGCATTCAGTTTCCCAACATTGCACCTGAAAAGCTGATATGTTTAAAGAGACAGACAATGTTGGTAATAGAGGAATGGCCTCTGGGATGATAAAAATTGCTTAAAGTGGCAGAAACTGCTGGGGACAGCTAGGAAATTTTTAGCTCACACCATAGTCTTAGCAGAATAGAAGTCCTGTACCATTATAAATATGCCACTTAGAATATAAAATAAATATTTTTGCATGTCAGGGAAGTCCAATATCATTAGAGAAGGAGAAGACCTACCCACTGTTACCCATTTGCATGCCAACATTGGTCTATGGGATTCTCCTAGACCTTGCAGGGGAGCAATGTTTTCGGAGGCTTAAATGTAAGAGAAAGGTTGTATAAGAATTATGTACCATACTGCAGGACAGACATAATGCTGTCAGTGAGAAACTGGATGACCACTGCTTCGAATTCTTTTTTACCTTAGGTCTGTTCACGGGTCCCCTGGGACCAGGGCAACATCAATGAACAGCACACTAGTACAGTTAGCCAGTGACTGAGGCCTTGTTTAGAGGAACAAATAATCACCTCTCATTGCCCACAGGAACGAGAGAGCTCAAGTCTTAGGATGCTTTCAAATGGCTAGACTCCCCAAAATCTCCTCCGTACCTTCTTTCCCCTGCCCACAAGTGCCCCTCACCTGAAGTACTAGGGCTGCTGCTCTCTGCAACTACACAACTTATACGTGACCATCCGGGCTAGATTCTCTATGTTAATACCAAACTACCATAGACTGTTCATGATGCCTTTATTTGATGGCAGTCCGCCATGCTCTCATTATCTGGTGATAGCCAGTGGCTGGCTCCTGGATGATTTGGGATACCTGCTGCTTTCTTGGTTTATGGTCAGCCTGTAGCATTGCCTCAGACTAATGGAGTACATCTGACCACCAAATCTGTCACTGGTCATATGCGGTCCTAGTGCCTTCGTGAAAATTCAAAATGCTGGAAATGCTCAGCAGGTCATGTCGCATCTGTAGGGAGAAACAAACAAGTTAGTGTTTCAGAACTGGAAGAGATTACAGCATTTAAAATGGATAAGAACAAAGTGAAGGGAAGGAGGATGCACACACCAAGGCAGGTTAATGCCGGTTCATGCAGAACACCCAGCTTGTGCTCAGCAGGCGGACTGGAAAGAAAATTATTCTCAATATCTCTTTCACATTCTAGGATCTTCTGCCGAAGTGGGTAACAGTGTGATATCTGAGAAGTTAAATTTTTGGAGGAAGTCTTGTGGTGCAGGGGCCCTGCCTCTGGGCCAGAAACTCTAGGTTTACCATGGGAGATGCGTTCGTGGCCGCACGAGTTTACTATTACCCTGTAAATCCTTCCAATATGCCTGATGGCAGGAGGTGAGATTGGGAGAGTTTCCTGGTCAGCCGTACTGCAGAGGAAAAGACAAACCGCTGCAGTACTTTGCCAAGCATAATCATGGACCAATGCAATGGAAGTCCATGGTCACCAATGCCCTCTTAGGGTGTGGTACCTGAAGAAGGAGGAGTGTTTTGGAACAGTATAGATCATCAGTTCCTGCCTCCAACTACTCAGTTACTACTTTTAAGATATTGGTAAACTAATAAGGGTTTAAAATGAATTTCAGAGTTGAATTCAAACAGCAGTCCTTTAATGAGTTGTATAGAATATTGTTCTTTTATCATTTTGTCAAAATATATAACATGAGAATTATGAATGATAAAATTGGCCTTCTAATGGCCTAATGATTAAATATAATTTAGCATAAAGCATTCTGACCAGCTACTCTGTGCTGAGTTAGCTGACCACATCTGCACTAATATTTGCACTTCACCAACATAGCCCCCCACCTCCCAACCCCCTGATCTCAGTGACCTCTGCTGAATGTATTAACCTTATAGCCACCGTGCACAAACAGATCAGGCTTAACTGCGTCGCCTTTTGTATTTGAATGGGATACTGTCACTCACTGTTAGCTCATGGAAGAAGGGTGAGATACTGGAACACTCTCAAGGTCCAATCAGGCTTATACCCCAGCAAGAATCAGTAACACCAGGGGAAATGAGAGAGAAAATTTAGCTGATGACAAAATTACAATTAGTCATTTTGTAGAGTTTTTATTTGACTTTGCATGGATGGCAATTTTTCATATTTACTTTTGTTTTATTTCTTAATGCAAAAATGAGGCAGCATTAATGGTATTATCCAAAACACCATAACCTCATACGCAGATGTGCATAACATTGCTTAGATTTATTTGTTGTAACAATATAAAATGATAATAGTTTTAATTTTCATACACTGAATTACTTGATAATGTAACTTTAATATTTAGGGAGCGATTTTAACCCGATCTAATCATTGGGAATGGAACAGGAGAGCAATTAAAATGGAGTGGTTCCATTTCTCATCGATTGGTCAGACTCCTGGACCAGGATTTTGCCCTCCTTGGAGGTGCTCAGCAGGGCGAGCAAGAGCGGTCGGAAAGTCAACCACTGCCCACGATCGGGACTGGACCGCGGTTTCACGTTGGCGGGTCAATTAAGGCCCGCCCAGCGAGAAACACGCATGGTAGAACTCAGCGCTGCCTGTTTCGGGGGGGGGAGGGGGGCGAGCAGGGGACATTGTGCATGTGCGCAAGTGCGTGCAGGAAAAGCTCCCTGAGGCACAAAGCTGCCTCAGGGTGATGAAGAGTTTTGAAAATTAAAAGTAAAGATTTTTACAATGTTAAAAAACATGTCCCCTCATGTGACTCTGTCACATGAACAGGGACATGTTATTAACGAAATGTTTAAATTTTTATTTGCTGTTGGAAGCCTCATACCGCCCATGGATGAGGGTTCCTGAAAAATGCAAAGGCTGCTTGGTCTTTTTGCCTGGCCGCCAATCATAAGGTTGGACAGGCAGCGAAAAATGTAATTCAATTATAACTTTAATGACCTTAATTGGCCCTTTAATTGTCGGCCGGTGCACTGCTGACTCCCGCGTGCGCCCGCTGACCGAAATATCGCACGAGTATGCGATGATATCGGGACGCTTGCCCGACATCATCGTGCCTCGTTTTTCACTCGTTTGGGTTGGGCGCCTGCACGAGGTAAAAATTCTGGCCCTGCAAGACTTCAATGGGAGCCTCAATAATATGTGCAAGTTGAGATGCATGGCATACTTGGGAGCTAAATGGAATTTTAACTGTCTCCTGAGCAGGACATCTGCCCTGGTTGCTCCTCCAATTTAACCAGGCAAGAAGTCAGCAAGAAATTACGAAAGCTAATAGAATGTTATCAGTTATTGTGAGGGGAATTAATTACAAAAGTAGTGAGGTTATGCTTCAGTTGTGCAGGGCATTGGTGAGACCACATGTGGAGAATAATGTATGGTACTGGCTTCCTTATTTAAGGAAAGATGTAAATGCATTAGAAACAGTTCAGAGAAGGTTTACTAGACCACTACCAGGAATGGGCGGGTTGTCTTATGAGGAAAGGTTGGACAGGTTAGGCTTGCGTCCACTGGAGTTTAGAAGAGTAAGAGGCAACTTAATTGAAACCTTTAAAATCCTGAGGGGTGTTGACAGGGTGGATGTAAAAAGGACGTTTCCTCATATGGGAGAATCTAGAACTAGGGGTAACTGTTTAAAAATGAGGGGTCACTCATTTAAAACAGAGATGAGAATTTTTTTCTTTCTGGGGACAGAGAGTCTTTGGAACTCTCTTCCTCAGAAGGCAGTGGAAGCAGAGTCTTTGAATATTTTTAAGGCAGAGCTAGATAGATTCTTGATTAACAACGGGTGAAAGGTCATCAGAGTAGGTGGGAGGTTACAGTCAGAACAGCCATGATCTTATTGAAAAGAGGAGCAGGTTCGAGGGGGCCAAATGGCCTACTACTGTTCCTAATTCATACATTTGTATGTAAGGCCTGCAAAGGCAAGAAACATAAAGAAGCTTCTTCCATGCCCCAAAGAGGAAGTCCAGGTTTCTTTTGTCATGGGTGCCGTTCCATCCTCCAGTCGTGAGATTCTCTGAGCACCGATCAACCCCATACTTAGCTTGCTACTTCTGACCTTCTTCCAATGCTGGTGGAGAGCCTCTGATCTGCCCAATCTTTGTCTTCCCCTGCAAGCTGGCTGCTACTTTCTACTGAATAGTTGATTGGTGAGATTTAGTTGAGGTCTGGAAGTTAAAATCTAGTCAGCTTCCAACACAGTCACATGCTGGATTGTCATCATCTTCCCAACAGGAGCTAAAATCAACCTTTTTTTAGTCCACAACTATGTACTTGAGTTAGATAAAGGATTGATACCACATGGGGTTGCTACACTGCTAATGCAATCCTGTGGAGCCACCAGTCACACTTTGTATTTGAACTATGTACTCATGATGCATGTTAAAAATGTACTTTATCAATTTTTTAAAAAATAAGGTCCAATGACCATGTCCTGTATTCTGTGTAGTTGTTGTAATATTTGGAAATGCATAAGAAACAAAATGTATTAACTCTGTGTTTATTAATGCCAAAACAATATACTTGAAATTATGCAGACAATAGGACATATAATTATGTTAAATATTGGCCCTTAGAAGTTCTCGTTTAAATGTGTCCATTAGGCCTTGACTCAATGTTAATCATTCACACTGCACAAGCATGCACATATCCTTAACTGAACTGATTGCAGCAAATCAAATACTCTGCAAACTGCAGCTGGAACTGTAGACAATACAAACTGCATATTTTAGAATTAAAACTGAAATAAAAGCAAAATCCTGTGTAAGAATTATTATTTACCCATTTTAACATGTTTTTAAATGTTTTACTAAACTGTAGCATATCTTTTATTACTGCCTGACATTAGCAGGGACACTGATTTATCAAAACTGGTGGCAGGAAATATTGGGGAAAGGATGGGATCTCGGGTTCCACCAGCATTTTGAGGGGTCCTTGAGTCAGGGAGTTTTTGAAGAGGGGAATCAGTCAGCCAGGAACTGAAACCATTGGTGAGTGACCTCTTAGGACTTGGGCACACCAAGAGATTGATTGAAGGTTTTGCAAGTGTAGGAAATGCTCCAAAAATTTGGAAGCGGCTATTTCTGGGCTCCACAAAGACTCAAAATCAGACCAGGAAGCAGGGGCAAGCGACATTATAGGGGTCAGAGCTGAAGGAAATAACCCATTTTACATGTTAAAATTCTAACAACCATTTACTATCTGCAAGAATATGAGTGCATACTTTCACCTGATCCTTTTAATGGCCTAAGAGGTGGATTGGTATTGCAGAAACATAACTTGTAACCCTGTTATTAAAAAAGTACATTGACTGTTAAGCAGCAGCCCTTAATTTATAAGGCAAGTTTCATCAGCAATTAATGCATATTCACAACAACTTTGTGAAATTTACAGGAAAGCAGAGGTCAAGCTGACATCATCCCAAGATGAAATGGCAAACCATCTAGCAACTTAGTGATTCAAAATTCACAGGGTATCCCATTCTTATCACAAGTTGCTGGTTGATTATTATCGCCAAGTACCATTGAACCCACTGTTATTTTGGCAGCAAAATCAGAGCCATTGTGTTTGCTGATTTATGCAGCCTATATAAATATAAGTTTACATAAACAAAGAACCTTGTTAAATGCTGAGAAAGTCATTGCTTACACAGGTGCCAATCCAATTCAATTCAATTTTATTATCCGTACAGAAACTTGTTTTGGGTACACTGCTCATTCATTAAAGAAAATATAAATGAATAATAACAATAAAAGAGAGAGAATTACCCTTTCACAAAGCTCTAAATGTAATTAAATATGTATAAACACTATTCCAATGCAACTAATCAGTCAGTGACTCCTCTCCTGTGTGTATATTCTCATCCATACATTTAATTCCTGTTAAAAATTCTTACAGAGAAGGGCATAAATGAGTTCAGGATTGATGTGCTCCATAATTAAAATTGATTTTACAGTTAGCTTTGAACAAAACAATTTTCCTAAGAGTACTAGTATATGCATCAAAAATGCCCAATTCAGTTTTGAAGTACAGTCAACTTTTATTGTATTGCCCAAATAGGAAAACAGCTGGGCAAGCCTTTAACATGGCCAAGTGTTATCTTATATTTCATGTGCAAAAGGTTGTCTTTCCACTGGTAAGATGCTCCAGTTGTTGAATCAACTATTCTCATTACTGGATTCAAGCTGGACACTTACTGTCATACAGACACTGATTTTGTGAAAAAGACTTGCATTTATATAGTGCCTTTCATAGCCATCTCAAAGCACTTTACAGCCAATGAGGTACTTTTGAAATATAGTCATTTCTGTAATGTAGGAAATGCAACAGTCAAATTGCACACAGCAAGCTTCCACAAATAGCAATGTGATAATAGCCAGTTTTTTGTAATATTGATTGAGGTAAATATTGGCCAGCATACCAGGGATAAATCAAGCAAAATATTTCAGATGATGGAAATCTGACATAAGAGCAGAACATGCTGAAAATAATCAACAAGTCTGGTCACATCTGTGGAGAGAGAAACAAAATTAACATCTCAACAGAACCAAGGATAAATTAAAACAAAAACAAGGAACAAACAAGGATAACTAAAACAAAAATAGAATTATCTGGAAAAACTCAGCAGGTCTGGCAGCATCAGTGGAGAAGAACAAAGATGACGGGTCATGAAGACTCGAAATGTCAACTTTGTTCTTCTCCGCTGATGCTGCCAGACCTGCTGAGTTTTTCCAGGTATTTCTATTTTTGTTTTGGATTTCCAGCATCCGCAGTTTTTTGTTTTTAAACAAGGATAACTCTCCTGCTCTTCTTCAACGTAGCACTGATATCTTTTCACAGAATCTTAATGGCACAGAAGGAGGCCATTCTGCACCGGCTCTCCAAATGACCATTATGACCAAGTGCCATTCCCTTGTCTTTTCCCCATACTAGCACATATTGTTTCTATTCAAATAATCATCTAATGCCCTCTTGAATGCCTCAGTTGAGCCTGTCTCCATCACACTTCCTTGCAGTGCATTCCAGACCCAAACCACTTGTGTGAAAAAGTTTTTTCTCACATCACATTTGCTTCTTTTTGCAAATTACTTTAAATCTGTGCCCTCTTGTTCTTGGTCCTGCCCAGCCCCCTCAGGATTTTGAACATCGCTATCAAATCTCCTCTCAGCTCCCTTCTCTTCAAGGAGAACGGCCCCAACCTCTGCAATCCATCCTCATATTCAAGTTCCTCATCCCTAGAACCATTCTTGTAAACCTCTTCTGCAGTCTCTCCAATGTGTTCATATCCTTCCTATAGTGTGGTGCCCAGAACTGCACACAATATTGCAGCAGAGGTCTACCAAGTGTCTTATATAAATTCAGCATAACCTTCCTACTCTTGTATTCTATGGCCCTATTAATAAAGCCCAAGATACTATATGCTTTATTAACTGCTCTCTCCACCTGTCCTGCCACCTTCAATGATCTATGCATACATACACCCAAGTCTTTCTGCTCCTATACCCCCTTTAAAATTCAACCCGTATTTTATATTGTCTATAGATAAAAACAAAAAACTGCGGATGCTGGAAATCCAAAACAAAAACAGAATTACCTGGAAAAACTCAGCAGGTCTGGCAGCATCGGCGGAGAAGAAAAGAGTTGACGTTTCAAGTCCTCATGACCCTTCCACAGAACTGAGTGAATATAAGGAGAGGGGTGAAATATAAACTGGTTTAAAGTGGGGGGGGTTGGTGGAGGAGAGAATTTGGGGGTGAGGTGGGGTGGTTGTAGGGACAAGCAAGCAGTGATAGGAGCAGATAATCAAAGATGTATCAGACAAAAGAACAAAAGAACACAGAGGTGTTGAAGGTAGTGATATTATCTAAACAAATGTGCTAATTAAGAATGGATGGTAGGGCACTCAAGGTACAGCTCTAGTGGGGGTGGGGTGGAAAGACTAGTGGGGCATAAAAGATTTTAAAATAATGGAAATAGGTGGGAAAAGAGAAATCTATATAAATTATTGGAAAAAAAACAAAAGGGGGAAGAAACAGAAAGGGGGTGGGGATGGAGGAGGGAGTTCAAGATCTAAAGTTGTTGAATTCAATGTTCAGTCCAGAAGGCTGTAAAGTGCCTAGCTGGAAGATGAGGTGCTGTTCCTCCAGTTTGCATTGGGCTTCACTGGAACAATGCAGCAAGCCAAGGACAGACACGAGGGCAGGGTGGAGTCCATTTTCTTCCTACCAAAATGCATCACCTCACACTTCTCTGCATTGAACGTCATCGGCCACCTATCTGCCCACTCCACCAACTTGTCTATGTCCTCTTGAAGTTCCATACCATCCTCTTCACAGTTCACAACACTCCCAAGCTTTGTTGTATCCGCAAACTTTGAAATTGCCCCCTGCACAGCAGACAGGGGCTCAGTTTAGCATCTCAACTTAAAAACAGCACACAATGCTCTCCTTATACCACACTAGAGTGTCACCATTAATTTTATACTCAAGTCTCACAGTAGGTCTTGGACCTGAAAGCCTCTGACTCAGCAAGAATGCTCCCAACTGAGCTACAGTAATCACTGGCATACTTTGTAAAAATAAAGAGGGAGAATGAAATTTAATATTTCCCTAAGTCAAGTTCAGTTCAGAGAAGGTTCACTCATCTCATACCTGGGATGGGGGAGGGAAGTTACCTTGAGGAAAGGTTGAGCAAATTGGGCCTAT
The DNA here is from genome assembly GCF_017639515.1 of Carcharodon carcharias. Classification (NCBI taxonomy): domain Eukaryota; kingdom Metazoa; phylum Chordata; class Chondrichthyes; order Lamniformes; family Lamnidae; genus Carcharodon; species Carcharodon carcharias. The sequence continues at coordinate 92,825,888 of NC_054483.1, forward strand.
ATCCATTGGAGTTTAGTAGAATGAGAGGTGATCTTATTGAAACATATAAGACCCTGAGAGGACTTGACAGGGCGGATTCTGAGGGGATGTTCCCTCTTGTCTGAGAGACTAAAATTAGGGGAAACAGTTTAAAAATAAGGGGTCTCTCATTTAAGGTGGAGATGAGGAGAATGTTTTTCTCTCAGAGGGTCATTAGTCTTTGGAACTCTTCCCCAGAGAGCAGTGGATGCAGAGTCATTGAATATTTCCAAGGCAGAGGTAGATAGATTCTTGACAAACAAGGGAGTTCAAAGGTGGAATGTGGACTTGAGGCCACAATCAGATCAGCCATGATCCTATTGAATGGCCAAGCAGGCTTGAAAGGCCCTCAATGGCCTACTCCCTGCTCCTAATTCATATGGTTGTATGACACAAGTAAAAACTAGTTCTGTCGAAGGGTCATGAGGACTCGAAACGTCAACTCTTTTCTTCTCCGCCGATGCTGCCAGACCTGCTGAGTTTTTCCAGGTAATTCTGTTTTTGTAAAGCAAAACACTTGACATCTGGGAAAGTGATGCATACTTGGGAGGAATGGGTACCAACTTTGAACCTATGGTTCTCAAGATTTCACTGGGGTTTTCCCTGCTGGATCTGTTGGAGACTAATTGGTAGTGATCGATTGCTATGATTAGTCAACAACGCAATTATCATTATATCATGTGACCGATAGAAGGAAAATTGGACGCACCTCGTGTTTTTTTCGCCTAGCAGTTCCTATGACACTATAACAGAGCAGGGACAGTCCGATAACGATTACACGTAATTCCGGTGATTGGAGTAATGTTTTCGCTGAAGTTGCACGCAACTCCAGTGTTTATACTGCTCTTCCGTTTGTAACCTTCCCCCGTTGAGGCACAGGGACAACCTGCCCTCCAGCCCTGTACGCAGCGACACCTTCAAAGGGAGCATTAACACATAAGTTAACTGATACAAAAACAGAATTACCTGGAAAAACTCAGCAGGTCTGGCAGCATCGGCGGAGAAGAAACGAGTTGACGTTTCGAGTCCTCATGACCCTTCGACAGAACTTGCGTTCGAGTCCAAGAAAGAGTTGAAATAGTTAACTGATAGTCAATCAAGGCTTTCAGATCTCAAATTCACGCCTTATTTAAGAATCACACATACTTTAAATAACAATTATTGCACAAATGCAGCGCTAAGCAGGACCAGAAAGATCAAAGTTTTCCGATTAGGTTAGGAGGGGGATCTTTAGAAGGTCAAGTACTAATTTGCGAGACATTTTGTTAGTCAATGGTGTTGACTTGGAGACTGATTAGGATCAGGGCCTGCAGGGATTGGAAACAATCGATGAGATGTATAAACCACTGGACACTTCTTCCTAAAGCCAATTTTACATGGAAACGTTCTGATTTGTCACACTGCAATGCTTTATTATTGAGCTATTCCTGTCATGTGTACTGACTGACATTGATCTTTCTCGGGGTTATCCAATTTCTTTTGAAACGTTTCACGATTCTATTACTTTTTTTAAAAAAAGTGTTTTTTAAAAGTATTGCTTTAAAACTGTGGTTATGTTTTACGAGTATCTGTATTTTTTTCATTTTGTAATTGATTAAATGGTTCGTTTTGCTTCAGTTAAAATGCGCCGTTGCTTTGTGATTATTGCCTCGGGGTTGCACCATGTCAAAAATTCTGGAACTCCCTCCCTGACAGCATTGTGGGTGTACCTACACCACATCGGTTCTGGAAGGCAGCTCACCACCACCACCACCTTCTCAAGGGCAATAAATGTTGGCCCAGCCAGCGACGCCCATATCCCATGAATTACATATATATTTTAATGCTTTAAGCTGCTAAAGTGGGTTGGCAGCTCCGTTTCATGCCACTGGCTTTCTCCTGTGTAAGTGATGGTATTCTGTATGAACATTGGCCGCTAGACTGCTGGCGCCGCCCTCCTGTAGCGAGCTGTAAATGTGTTAAAGGCGAACCCCTCTCTTCACGCCATTTAAATGGCAGCGAATTCACAGGAAGGGAAAATGGAAACTACGTTCGTGTAGTACTGTAAGCAAACAGAAACATTCGGACACATTAGTCCACTGCCTGGGAGGGTGGTGGAGGTGGGTTGCCTCATCCTTTAAAAAGCACCTGGATGAGCACTTGGCAAGTCATAACATTCAAGGCTATGGGCCAAGTGCTGGTAAATGGGATTAGGTCAGGTGTCGGTGCAGACTCAATGGGCCGAAGGGCCTCTTCTGCACTGTGTGATTCTGTGAATGGTTAGTGGTCGATGATGATTCTTTTACCATCCACTTCGCCTTACTGGGCAGAGAATCAGACCCATCAAGTCCGGATATGCTCCAATTTGTAAACCCACCGTTCGTCCCCTTTAAAAATACACTGTCCCTCATTCTTCCCGCCAAAATGCATCGCAGAATTCAAAGTCATTTAAAATGCCTGGTTTCATGAATGATTTCAAAAGTTCCGCACAATTCCTCATGCTCTGCATAGCCCTACGTAATTTCAGTTCCAGTTGGAGAGAAAATGTCAATTTTACACGAGTGCTGCACTAAAATATATCATCCATCCTCACAGCAAGGAGGTCACCAACTAAAAATTCCGATTATACAAGTCTCTTAAATCACAATTCTTGTTTCTTGTAAGATTCTTGCTTTAACAAACCATATCAAAGGCACCCAATTACATCAAAATATTTTCTCTTCTGACATTTGAAATCATCCAATCTCCTGTAATATGTGCAAGAGTTACAGTGCCGAGGAAACCTCCAGGGGAATAGTTTGGTGTTAGGGAAGCGGAGGGAGATGCGTGATGGGTTTCCCTTGGTGAGCAGTAGGAAGCAGTGGTCCTGTGATGCACTGACTAGGTGAGCAGGCAGCCTTCCTGTTTCTCTTTGCCCTCTGCCCGATTCACACAGATGCTGCTCGATCTGCAGCAATGGGATCCGCTTCCCCAGCCAACTCCGAAAGTCGTTCGCGGGTTCTTGGTCACAACCTGGTTCACACGCTGGTTCCGTAGGTGCCCACCTCACTGCAATGTTTATGAGCGTGGCTGTTTTCGCCGTTCTAACGACTTCGACGCCTTTGATCTGCTGCAATATGCAAGGGAGCTGAAAGGGCCGCTGAGTAATTCAAAAGGCTGCCGATTGGACGGTAGGCGCCAAAACTCTCTGCGACCCATTGAAAGATGAAAGTAAACTTTTTGAAAGTGCTGCGAGATGAGCTATCTGAGATGTCGATTGTAAACGGTAACATGAAGCCTGAATGCTCAACGATTCAGTGCTGTTCCTTTTAATAGTTGGTGCTACCTCTCAAACACCTGCATATTCGATTTCATTTACCATTGGCTCCAATGAGCAACTCTCGCTCTGTTTAATTTCACACAGTAAGCACACACTGATCCTCCTCTTTTCTGTTTTCTTCCTCTACTGAATGTGGTAACTATTATTAGGCTAGGAGCCGTAAAAGGCACATAATCTCTGGATTATGGTCGTCTGGGGAGAGTGAAACAGCAAAGTTTGAAAATACACAAGCACATTCAGCATCTGTGCAGACAGAAAACACTTGGTATAGATATGGTGCCTGGGATTTGTTCTGATCTCTCCACTGATGCTAAAAGTTCTGCTTTGTTTGCTGTCCAAGATTTTGTAAAAAAAAAACATTCTGATAATATAGGCATCACTAGCAAAGCCAGTATTTATTACCCATCCCTAACTGGCCTTGAGAACATGGTGGTGAGTCTCCTTGACTTGCTACAATCTGCGTGGTGAAGGAACCCCCACAGTGCTGATAGATAGGGAGTTCCCAGATTTTGATCCAACCACGAAGAAGGAGCAACAATTCTAGTTCCAATTCAGGACTGTGTGTGACTTGGAAGTGATGGTGAAACACCAGTTGCCTTTGCCCTTCTAGGTGGTGTAGGTTTGGGAGGTGCTGCTCAAGAAAATTGCTGCATTGCAATCTGTAAATAATCTACAGTGCAACCATAGTGTGCTACTGCTGGAGTGAGTGAAGGTTTAAGATGGTGGAACTGCTGCTATTCAAACAGCCTGCATTGATTCAAGCATAATGAACCCACCTTCTTCGTTAATGTTGCGGCAGCTGTGCTGATTTAGGCAAGTGAATGGCATTCAATTGACTCAGGACGTGTGCCTTGTCGTTGATGGAGAGGCCTTGAGGTATTTTGCTTTTAATTTGGGAAGAATAACTGTACTTCTGCATTCAGTTCTTCTATCATCCTGTTGGGTAAGACTCTCATTGGAACACACAAAATTCTTCTTGGATCTTGGAGACCCCTCCTTAAACATTACATTGTGACAGGAGTGCATACAGTATTGAAGTGTTATGCACAGCTCTACTATTATACTGTAGGACAGGTCACACTGCTTGTTCATAAGACTGTTCTCACTACTAGCATCCTTCATAGCTTTCCTCGGCTTCAGTCTTGGCATCTTTTACTGTGCCATTGAAACAGGCCCCACTGGTTGTTTTCCAGCAGATACTGAAATGCCTTTGCCAACATTCCTCGCAGCATTCTTGCGTATATCATTTTTGTGTGACTTATATCACAAATCTCATTTACATCTAACTATCCTCCATTTGCACCTTATAAACACCTCCATCCCCACACTTTAAGTGATTTTGCTGTTATCCCCCTGACTCACTCAATGAATTTCTGGCCAACATTTCTGCAGTGCTTGTTCTTCTATGACTAAGAAATGTTGGAAAAGCACACTGACACACTGCATTTGATGAAACTTCCTTTCTCCTCATCGGGACTGCCCTGCAAAGCTTAATTTCCCTCCCGAGCCCTGGCCACAATGGTGCTTATCTTGAGGTTCAGCCTTAGCCTATTCACATTGCTTGAGATCCTTAGCTACATTCAAAACCTTTCCTTTACGAGCTTCCCTGCCCACTCCCAGGCACATTTCCAACCAAAATATATTTTTGTGCAAGAGTGAGTGCTAATCCCCACGTGACTTTAATCTTCAGTTGAATTTGCCCTTCTCATCATCAGTGATCTTCATATCCTGCTCATTTTCCTCAACTTCAGCCTCCACGCCAACTGCCCCATACCCAACGCCTCAAAACTTCAAAACAAAAACAGAATTACCTGGAAAAATTCAGCAGGTCTGGCAGCTTCGGCAGAGATGAAAAGAGTTGACGTTTCGAGTCCTCATGACTGGAAGGGTCATGAGGACTCAAAACATCAACTCTTTTCTTCTCTGCTGATGCTGCCAGACCTGCAGAGTTTTTCCAGGTAATTCTGTTTTTGTTTTGGATTTCCAGTATCCGCAGTTTTTTGTTTTTATTTTTGCCTCAAAACTTCTGAAGTTTCTATTGCTATCAGGAATTTTCTCTGACCTTCTCTCCTTTCACATACTTGCCTCTGCTTGCCTCACACCTCTTCACTCTCATTTTCTCACTGGATAATCTACCCCAGCTCCCAATTTACTCTTTAGTACCTTTCCTAATTAAGTTATCTACAATTTAATTGATTAATCCTTCGTGTGCTAATATCTCATAGATGTCTCATCTTCACTATTAATTCCCTTCTATCTCTGATCTCAGAATATTTCTCACTGCACTGCTCCCTGCAATGCAATAGTGACCTCTCCACGTCAAAGCTGTAAATTCAATCCCATTTGGCAATCCGTAGGCTTGGGTACACTGCACTGGATCTGGCTGGAACACCACAAGTTTTAACATTGCTCCTCTCCTGGGTCAAAGATGCTTAATAGTTCAAAACCATCTTGGAGAGCAGAGTAATTCAAAGCTCTGTCTTTGCTGAAAACTTACTCCGTACACCTACCTCCTCCACAATCCCATTCTCCCCTTGGACTTAAAATGTGATGAACCCATGGCCTTGTATAAGACTAAAGTTGAGACCATTTGCATAGTATATTACTGCTTTATCTCACTACCCCCCTCAACTTCTCATCCCTATCAGTTCCAGCTTTCCTTCCAGCCCATCATGCAACAAGGCTTTCACTCTCTATTAATTACAATCCACAGCCATTGGTAAAAGCATCTGGCCTATGAAAGCTATAACTTTCAATATTGAATAATTTCTCTTCCAACACATGACTGCTAAATTTCACCCTTTAAACCTCATGTTTTTCTGACCCCATCAACCTGTTTCTTTCTTCCAGAATTCTCCTTACCTTCAACAGTATCTTTGGCACTGACCTCAAAGAAACCACCATTCTCTCCAACAACCACCCTGCCTCCTACCTTCCATTTCCTTCCAAAGCCCTGGAGATTTGTTGCCACATATTTACACTTCTCTCTGTTGAAAAGCTTCCATCCTGGCTTCTAGTCCAAAACAGCATGGAGGCCATATTGTTCATGATCATAAACCCTTCATCCAATGTAATTGCAACTATCTCTGTAACTCATAAACCTTCGGAATCACTCTTTCATCTCTAATATCATTGGCCCCCTCAATCTTTCTCCAACATCTCTCTGTTGTCCACCTTCATAACAGTGCTTTCTGGGTTCTGCCCATACCTGTTGCAATGCAGGCACTACAATGCCTCCAAGAGTGTTTCATTTACTTCACAATCATTTCTCCTGTACAGCAGGATCATTCTTGATGGCCTCCTTTTCACCATTTACACATTACTCTTTTGGTAATATTATCTGCAAGTGTGTGACTATGTTTCACATGCATGCCAATGATTAGGAAGCTGGTTGTCCTACCTCTTTTATTGATCCAAAATTCATTGCTAGACTCTCCAACTGTTTATCTGATATCCAGATCTGTATAAACCAAAATTTCCTCCATATAATGTTGGCAAAACTGAAATCATCTCACTAGCTATTCCAATTGTACCTGCCTCAGGAATCTGATAATGTAGGAAGGGGAGAACAGTGTTGGGGGTGGGAGGCACATGTCAGTCTATTCTTGGTTCCCTCCTTTCCGGCTGCTGTGAAAGCAGGGAACGCTATCCTGTTAACTTTATTCTTTACTGGAAGAGCAACTATTTTTGCCAGTAGATTTTCTGAGATGAACATTTTCATTCATGTGAGTCTCTTCACTTCTGGTCCATTCTGGGAGCAGGAATTAATGTTTCTCACAGGTGTGACCTGCCCACAGTGGAGCTTTGAGCCCACAGCACCTTTTAAGAAGATTCACCGAGTCCTATTACATTTAAACTGACTATACCCAGCAAACTGTTCCTCCAGTGAAATACCGAAATCAGTTGACTTTCAGGCAACCAACTCAAAGATATGGCAGTGCAGGGAGGTTCTTGTTGCGCAGTGGGTAGCGTCCCTGCTTTTGAGCCAGAAGATTTGGTTTCGAGTCCCACTCCAGGACTTGATGACCGAAGAAGGTGGGTTCATTATGCAGCCAAACAGGTTGATCGTCAGCCTGTAAATTCTTCCAATATGCCTATGGCAGATGGTAAAAGTGCGAGAGACTCCTGGTCAGCATCATGCTTGATGCAGCATGGCACCCCACAAGCTATAACCAGTGGTGACCTGTTCCAGGAATAACTAGCTATCGAAAGAGACAACAGCATGTGTTTTGTCTACCTCATGTCTCTTAAACATGGGAAGCTTCTAAAACTAAGACTGGTTAAGTTGCTTTGTTCAGAGATGGAACAGAAAACAGTGCATGTGCTTTATCTTTTAATTTCCTTCTTCAAAGTGTTTGCACAGAAAGCAAAGGGTGGAATTTAACCTTTCCCTCATTCTAGAAACACAAAACAAGCAATGATGTGTTTTAGTAGGTTTGACTGAGAAGATTTCACAGCTTATTAGGGGGTTAATTCACACATCATTTCACATTAAAAAAACCTGTCAGTAGAGGCTTTTGCTCCTCCATCCTCACAGATTGATGTGATACCTTTAGTGATAACTAAATGCAGTGAATGTTACCCTCCTGCCTAATATTGAAAAGGATATAAAATGTATGGTTTATTCCTAGAATCTGAGCTGGTTGCTGCTGGCAGGATTGTACTTGTTAATGTGAAGCTTTCGCAAAGGGTTCAAGTGTCCCACCATCCCTCCCACAACACCTCCCCCGCCCTTAAAATAAAGTTGGTGCTCTTTCTCTCCTCACCCTCTTGAGGAGGTGTGAGGGTTATTATATCCAAAGACCAGCAGACAGACAGTGACAGATTTTGAAAATTCTGTAGCATTTTGTTTTCTAGTTATCCGGGTACTATTTATGGCAGAATGTCTCGGTGCTTCACCAGCACGTTAAAGTAGACGAAATATTTTATAATGGTGGAATGTTGATGTTCTTGAAAAGGTTCTAACCCTTATGAAAACTTCAAGTTAATCCAGAAAGCACTTGTTACTTTTGTACTGTTTTTCTAACCGAATATCTAATTTCTCCCTTTTAGTCAACTGCCCAAACAAAATTCTCCAAAATAACCGACTTAGTTCACATTAATGTCAGGCTACTTGCAGCAAGGTCCCATTCCTAATTGCTGTCCATGGTCAGGCTCAGATTTTAGTTCTAGCCCTAGACTGCTGCGCATGGTTTGGTCTCAACCCAATCCTAATCTCTGAGTGGTGCCCATGGTGTAGTGCTGCTTCCAAAGTCCCCTGTAAGTCAATCTTGCTCTACTTTACTACTCAAGCTGCCCCTTGTTGTCCCAAAAAAAAAGAAATCTGTATGCAATTAGCTATGTCAAATGTGGCTTTCTATGTTCTTCCTCTTGTTTCCAATATTGACCATCCTCAGGTCCCAGTGTTAAAAGGATATTTTTTTCATAGCTCATTGGAACAAGTGTCAACTAGTTCACAATTATTTATCTATTCCATTTCTTTTCCTTAGATGGTACACTGACATGCCAAACAAAATAGATGGATTGGTGGCTCATTTCCAAGTGCCTCAAGTGTCTCTAGATTAAGGAGCGGGAATGTTCCCATTTATTCCATCCCTAATCACTACCCAGAAACTGCTTCTGGACAATTAGAAGTGGGAGCAATAGGTGGGATCAAGAGAGGATTGGTCTTGGCTGTGATGCCGGCACAGTCTAATAGCCTGCTAACTCTATCAGCAGCCAGAATAATGATTTCTTGGGAAAAGTGCCAAAGTGTAACAAGCAGTTGTGGGCCCAGACCTAAAGCTAGAAAATTATCCTTTCAGGAGTGGAGGCAGGGAAGAAAAACTGGTAACAAGCTAAGAAATGATTCATTTTTCAAATATGCTATATTTCTCACAAACTTGCCAGCCAGAATAACACCATACTTGGTAGGATATTCAATTGGCTATAAGTCCAAAGGCTTAAGGAGGGTCTGTTTTTTGAGTAAGGATTGGTTGTAGAAAATTCAGTATACATCCTTTCTAAGTTCAGCCTCCAGATAGCTCAATACACTTTATTCTAGTTACCCTTGCACACTCCAAGATCACTGGAAGCTGCCATATGGGTGATCTTTGATCATTATTACTGTATGCCAACTGTTTTTTTAATTCATTCATGGGATGTGGGCATCGCTGGCAAGGCCAATATTTATTTCCCGCCCCTAATTGACCTTGAGGAAGTGGTGGGGAGCTGCCTTCTTGAGCCACTGCAGTCCTTCTGATATAGTACACCCGCATTGCTGTTAGGGAGGGAGTTCCAGGACTTTGACCCAGCAATGATGCAAGGAATGCAGATTAGATTTTCAGGTCAGGATGGCATATGATTTGGAGGGGATTTGTAGGTGGTTTTGTTCCCATGTTCTTGTTCTTTAGGTGGTAGAGGTTGTGGGTTTGCAAGGTTCTGTGGAAGAAGCCTTGATGAGTTGCAAGTTCCTGAAGTGCATCTTATAGATGTACATACAGCAGCCATGGTGTGCCAGTGATGGAGGGAATGAGTGTTTAAGGGGGTGAATGGAATTCTGATAAAGTGAGCTGCTTGGTTGAGCTTCTTAAGTGTTCTTGGAACTTATCCAGACAAGTGGAGAGTATTCCGTCACCTTCTGACCTGTGCCTTACAGACGGTGTACAGGCTTTGGGAAGTCAGGAAGTAAGTTAATGTGGATATCTCAGACTTTGATCTGCTTTAGTAGCCATAGTATTTATATGGCTGATCCCGTTCAATTTCTGGGCAATGGTAATCCCCAGGATGTTGATGGTGGGGAATTCAGCAATTGTAATGCCATTATGTTTGTATAAATGTCATTTGCCACTTATCAGCTTGAGTCTAAATGTTGTCTAGGTCTTGCTGCATGTGGGCACATACTGCTTCTGAGGAGTTCTAAATGGAACTGAACACTGCAATCATCAGCAAACTGGAACTAGTGAACAGAAAACATTCTGAACTTAAAAAGGTTTCAGGCAAGTTACTTACAAGTCTCCAATGGTAGCCCATGTCAAGAGCTGACCACCTATTATCTCTATCCTAACATCATAAATTTAATCAACAGCCAAAGGCTAGTTAATGGAGCTTAACTTTATATTAATCAAGCCCACTTTCCTGGACATAAAAATCATGCGTGGTCAACTCTTTCACTAGCCTACAATTCCTTTCAATACATTGTGCAAGTGGCCATTGTACATACTTGAGCCCTAACATTGAGTGCAATAGATATTCAACTGCAAAGGGTATCATAACTAAGTATCTCCTAGACCAGCATGCACATAATCAGATGAGTAGGTATAATGGTGTTGTGATCAGCAGCACTGAGCTCAGCTTTCTGCCCTTAACCCAGATCACTGCTGGCATTTGTAGCACATCTAGTATTCACTTCTGGGATGAGCTGACCTAACATCAACAGGGGATTGAACCTGGGGACTTCCTGGAACTTTTTAACTCTGGTCTTGGGAGCCCAGCATTCTAAGTCAGATCAATGTATTTTTGATGCAAAATCTGACTCCTGTATTTTAATAACAATGTTTAATGGGTCAGAGTTTGCTGCCAGGATAGATGAAACAGATTTAACAACATAAACCTGGAGCCCCTTCACAGACGCACTTGTCCTTGGATTTGAAGTAAAACATCACCATTATATAAACAGCAGAATATACCCAGTGGAATAGAAACATACAAAGTAGTACTCCAAGTTAAACCTTGATTGTAGGACAAGGGAACATGATAGAAACCAGTAAAACGCAAGTTCAGAACATGCAAAGCTGAATGGTTTTCCAAAGGTTTGCATTTATAAAGTACCTATCATGACCTCAGGATATCCCGAAGCATTTGACACTGTAGTAATGTAGGAAATACAGGAGCCAATTTACAAACAGCAACTTGATAACGTTCTGTTTTTGGTGTGATGCTATTTGAGGAATAAGTATTGGCCAGGACATTGGAGAGAACCTGCCTGGTCTCCTTCTAATTAGTGCCATGGGATCTACCTGGGAGGGTAGATGGAACCCCACTTTAATGTCTCATCTCTGAAAGACAGCACCTCAGGCATTGCAGTTCTCTCTCAGAACCCCATTTTGCACTTTGGTCTCTTGGGAATGGACAAAGCAATGGGAAATGTCAGCCTTAGTTCAGTGACAGCACTCTTGCATCTGAATCAGAAGCTTGTAATTCAGGCTGACATTTTAGCGTGATACTCTTCTGGTGTGCTTAGCATTATGCTTATACCACCTTGTTCCGGCAGCATTGTGCACATTTTGGATTCTCCAATGCAAATTTTGCCAACTTAGTTGGATCAATTTAAGTACATAATCTGCATTTTTTCCCTGGTCAGTGATAGTTGCTAAAATTGTCTTTGACAACCAGACTGCATACTCGCCATCCATTGTGAGAACTCAAGTTTCCCCAATGATTCACAAAAACTGAAAGTACATAGTAAATGGCAATATTTATCCCAGTCATTGAGGTTGTTTATCATATGCATCAATGCACCATTATTACCTTTATTTATGCAGGGATGGCATGGGATAAATCAGTTTTATTCGCTAGTCACTATATTAAGTAATTAGTTGGGGCATTAAACCATGTTGCATGTTGGGACAAAATATCTTTTACTTAATTGAATGTTTTTAGCAATGTGGCAGTAATGGCATTGCATCTGTGGACATACTGAGTTTTGCTGCTTTCTAAATGCCCTGAATATCATGACTGATTTAAAGTAATGGTTATCGAGCGTAAACTAAATACATTTTTGTCAGACACTATCAGGTTCAGTAATACTTTGACCATCCAATATGGAATAACCTCCATTACTCCATTACTTTGTCGAGGACAAAAGAAATTAATACCAAAGGGCAACTGAAATTGAACCCCAGTCTGATTCAGTGCTTTCAGCAAAAAAGAGAAAAAAGTTAGCTAAATAAAACTCATGCAGCACATAAGATGGTCATTCTTTTGAGTTATCCAATGAATTCCACCCTCTTGCTTTTTCCTCATAACCCAGCACTTTTGATATATCTAATTCCCTTTAAAAAGTGACTATTGAATCTGCTTCTATCGCCCTTTTATTTAGTGAATTCTAGATCATAACTTGCTGCATATAAAACTCAGCTTCTCTTTGGTTCTTTTGTAATTACCTTAGTTAAATCTATGTCCTCTGGTTACTGATCCTCTTGCCAGTTTGTCTCTGAAATTCCAATTCGTGATTGAACATTGTACAATTCTGCCTTTTTTTCCTCATATACAATACAGGATTTAAACCCCAAATCTTGGCATCATCTAATTCTTCATTTAATCTTTTTTTCCCCTCTGTTCAACCTAGTTTCTGTCCCACACTATGGGTCTTGTTGGCCCCTCAAGTTAAATTCTGTTATCCCCTCAAGTTAAATTCTGTTATTAAGTAGTTATTGTGATTTAAGATTGTGCCGGTGCAGCACAAGTCTGAGGAAACATTAAGGCATTTAGAAAAGTGGACAGAAAACTTTACAACTTGCCAAAATGATTCTATGTTTTTACTTTTATTCTGTCTTGTTCCAGATAAGCCCTCTGGCCAAACACCAGGCTGGAGACAACTCCCTTGCAGCTGGACCTGACTCTTGAAATTCCGAGAGAAAGTGGCAGCTGGACCTGACTCTTGAAATTAGAGAGAATGTGGACATTTTCAGTATTACAGTATTCCAGAGTACTTGGGCCTGAAATCTTGAAATTTTAGCACTTTCAAACAGGGTTTAAATAAACATTACTGTCATTTGTTTATGTAACTGTTGGGGCTTGCTTGTTTCTATATTTCAGTTTTTAACTAATGACACTTCACATTACATTCCACTTAGAGTTGGGAGTTCCCCATAAACACTGTCAGCTTGAGGGAAAGCAAAAGATTTGTGAAGCTTGGATGACACTTTTGTCAACATACAACAACCTGGCGCCATCAGTCTAGACACTGTTTGTAACCCTGAAATTCATTTGTATTACAATTATGTTTGAAGCATTTGATGTATACTGCTTACCCTAGCCAGAATCCAGTAACTAGTGCTGGGCAGATTGTATCACTGTTTCATTTGTTTGGAAGCAAAGACTGATCCAGCTTTTACAGATTACTGTTATTCTTAGTAACAATAAGAATAAAATCAATGTGTGCTATGTAGGTAATTTTTCCTTCTACGTAATTGTATTAATAGTGGAGAACAGGTAGCTGATAATATTACTATTTTCCATTAGCCTTAACCAATGAAATGTTACAGGACAAGCTTATAAGTTTAAAATGGTTAGTATCAGGTCTACATATATGTTTTTTAAAATTCACACAAAATGGCTACATTACTCAATTAACAAAACCTGTTTTTGAGGGTGCGATGTTGGCCTAGACATCAGAACCCATTGCTCTTCTGAGTATTTCAGTGGGCCGAGAGCTTCCATCTAAACCAGTGAATCAGGCAATCTCAAATTAGGTTTAAACCGTCAGCCACTGAAGAGCATTTTTTGACAATGCAACGATTCTTGCTGTAGTGCAGGATCACCCTAAATTCTGTGGGACTTAAACCCAATTTGAGAACATGGAACCCGTTGTCAAACTTGGAACTGCTCCAGTTCATGGGATGGGGAGGGTAAAAGCTTTGTGTCATCTGTTTGGAACCAGCAAAATCTAAGTATAGCATAGTCCAGAAATTGAACATTAACAACTGTCAATTTTATTATCAAAATAAGATAGAAAAATAGGATATTAAAATAAGATATTAAATAAATCGAGTACTTTTCCGGTTTTACTTCCCCCCCCTCCCCCTCACTGCTGCTATTGCACAACATAGCCCAAAGTCTTCCAGTTCTGGGTTGTGACAGTCTGAAAGCAGGTTCAGGAACAGATGTACAGTCCTCCTGGTGAACGATTCAGTATTAGCGGGTAAAGGTAGGGCTGGTACCCCGAATGGCTGTGCTCCACACTCGAGCTGTGTCTGTGGTTTGGCTGCTGGTATGTGGCTGGTGGGAGGCAGTGGGTACTGCTGGCGGCTTGGAGGATGCCCCGATCGTTCATATAATATCCAGGGAAAGAGCACGGGGCCAGGAGCGGCTCTCTCACCGGCATCGGGCTGCTCAGCAAAGCGGGGGTGGAAAAGGAAACCGAGCACAGGTCCTGCAACTGGCGTTTGAGCTTCATTCTGCGGTTCTGAAACCAGGTCTTTACCTAGGAGGGGAAAAAATATATATATCACGGATCTAGTTTGTATATTTGTACTCCGATCAGCAATACAAAGTTTCTAGCCCTGTACATTGAACACAATTTCGATAGTCCCATTCTTTTATTCAGATCAGCCCCAAAGTTAAGGAAATGCATGTCCTTGATGGCTTTCCAGAGCCCACTTACCTGGGTCTCAGACAGGTGGAGCAGGGCTGCTAGCTTGGACCGCTCGGCCGCCCCCAGGTAGGTGTGCCGCTTGAACTTCCTCTCCAGCTTGTGGATCTGCTGGGCGGTGAAAGCGGTGCGCACACGGCGAGGGACCTCACCATCCGACTCGGACTCCACACTCCTCTCCCGCTCCTGCCGGGCTGAACAATCCGAGCGGCCGGAATCACTCTCCGAGCCCCAGCACTCCTCACGACTGGACACTGTAATAAAAGTACATAGTGGGAGATGGGTCAGTGAATGTCTGGGCTGGCCACCTCTTGAGTGGCACAAATCTTCCAAGCCAGCAAGACTTCAGTACTTACAGCATGTACCAGCCGAGTCCTTCAAAACCTCTTCTGGCTCACAGTCGGACATCCAAGGCGGCGGTTGTCTCTTCATTTTGGGCGTGGAGACCCCGGTCCCTGTCAGTCTCTGTTGGGGAATCTCTGGGGTGGGCTGTGCCGAGTTTTGTGGGTAGAAGCTCGGAGAGGGAGGCATACAGGGGGTGTAGTCTATCGGAGAGCCTTCCTCGGGTTTCCTCTTGGTGCACCCATCGCGGCTGCTTCGGGCGAGCCACTCAATGGAAAAGTCCCCTTTGACCATCTCTACTGCCACTTCCGAGGCTCCTGAGCTCGCTGAGCCGGCTGGGCTGTGACCAGCTTTAATTTATGTGGCCCCCCTCTCTGCGGAGATTTCCATGTGTGAAGAGACTTCAAAGCAAAGATAACGGACAGACAATGCCAAACAATTGGCTCTAATTTAGGAAATCATTAATGTGCTCGGGTATCCGGCAAATCCGTGAATGTCGGCTCCAGCAAGTCTGCGGCCCTTCTCTCTGCCCTTTCTAAATGGGACATAAAATTACACATCTGAAGGATCCGTGCTGTTTCGTAAATAGGCATGATAAATAATGAAAGGATATATATTTATACACACTAAACACGTATCGTTTTCTTTTAGAATCTCTCTCAGCAATTTGCAAAGTACTTCCGCCGTCTTTCGTGGATGTATAATCAGCCAGCCAAATGAAACTGTTGCCAGCGGTTTAATTTGACTCCCGTACTTAAAAAAGGTCCCTATTAAAGTGGGATAGACTGCAACACATGGGCACGTCGAGAGAGAAGGGCCGTACACTTCAATCCCCGGGGAAACTCTCGTCTGTACAGATTAACCTGCGCTATTTGTCTCTGCGTTGCGTTAATCATATCCACAAACGTCAATCTAATTTTAACACATCACTGAACTTTGACATGGAGTTTCTGCCAAATCTTAACTCTTCCTCAGTTAGTCAGCATTATTTTTCCCTTTTAAAGCGATAAAATAACGCAATATTCATATGCCCTTTGGTTAATGGTTAACGGCGACATTGGTAGAGGCCAGAAAAGCGTAACCACACCTCTTAATCCCGGGTAGATTAAGATGCAAGTTTTTGCCTCTCAACATAGTGTTAACCAACTCTTTTTTGATACTTCTTCGGCAGTCCCTCGGGGTTGAGGAGGACTTGCTAAACACTAAAAATGAGATGCAACACCTGCCCCTTCACTTCCTCTCTCCTCACCGTCCAAGGACCCAAACACTCCTTTCAATTGAAGCAGCATTTCACTTGCATTTCCCCCAACTTAGTCTACGATATTCATTGCTCCCAATGTGGTCTCCTCTACATTGGAGAGACCAAACGTAAACTGGGCGACCGCTTTGCAGAACACCTGCGGTCTGTCCACAAGAATGACCCAAACCTCCCTGTCGCTTGCCATTTTAACACTCCACCCTGCTCTCTTGCCCAACATGTCTGTCCTTGGCTTGCTGCATTGTTCCAGTGAAGCCCAACGCAAACTGGAGGAACAACACCTCATCTTCCGACTAGGCACTTTACAGCCTTCTGGACTGAATATTGAATTCAACAACTTTAGGTCGTGAGCTCCCTCCCCCATCCCCACCCCCTTTCTGTTTCCCCCTTTTTTTTCCAATAAATTATAAAGATTTTCCTTTTCCCACCTATTTCCATTATTTAAAAAAAAAACACCCCCACTAGAGCTATACATTGAGTGCCCTACCATCCATTCTTAATTAGCACATTCGTTTAGATAATATCACCAACTTTAACACCTATGTGTTCTATTGTACTATTGTTGTTGACATCTTTTGATGATCTGCTTCTATCACTGCTTGTTTGTCCCTACAACCACACCCCCCCCCCCACCTCTCTCTCTCTCCGCCCCCACACACTCACCTTAAACCAGCTTATATTTCAACTCTTTCTTGGACTCGAACTCAAGTTCTGTCGAAGGGTCATGAGGACTCGAAATGTCAACTCTTTTCTTCTCCGCCGATGCTGCCAGACCTGCTGAGTTTTTCCAGGTAATTCTGTTTTTGTTTTTGTTTTGGATTTCCAGCATCCGCAGTTTTTTTGTTTTTGTTTTTAACTAAAAATGAGTTCTCAGGTGACGGGAGAGTCCAATGCACCACCTGCAGCCTCTGTTACAGGTGGGGGCAGACGGTGGTAGGAGGAATGGGTGGGTGATACGGGGAATGGGTGGGTGGGGGAGTTGCCCGGGTTGCCACATGCTCCTTTCACTGTCAACGCTTGGCTTCAGTTAGCTCTTGGTGATGAGACTCGAGGTGTTCAGCTCCTTCCCGGGTGCTTTCCCTCCATTTCGGGTGATCCTAGGCCAGGGATTCCCAGATGTTGGTGGGGTGTTGCACTTTTTCAAGGAGGCTTTGAAACATTTCCTCCTGGGGCCCTGCATGCCGTGTCGAAGCTCTGAGTAGAGCGCTTGTTTCAGGAGTCTCGTGTCAGGCATGCGGGCAATGTGGCCTGCCCAGCAGAGCTGATCTAATGTGGTCAGTGCTTCAATACTGGGGACGTTGGCCTGAGCAAGAACACTGACATTGATGCGCCTATCCTGCCAATGGATTTACAGGATCTTGTGGAGGCAGTGCTGCTGGTACTTCTCCAGAATTTTGAGGTGCCTGTTGTATTGTACATAGTCCAGGCTCTGAGCAATATAGGACCATTTTGATACTATTATTAGTTATACTGACAAGTATTATATAATGTCAGTAGAAATAGAGCCTTCCATTTGAACTGTGCCTCATACATTTAGAAAGGTGTCACTTGATGAAAATAACATAAACACACATTCTTGGATGATCCAGAGTAAATAAGCAGCCTTGCACATGAACTATAATTATTTTCTTCATCTACACCACTGGTCTCTAACTACCATTTCTCCAGGGAATGTATCTGAAGTTCCGGTCAGTTGCTGACCTATTGGTTTTCCTTGACATTTTAATTGATTTCTCTTTGATGTCAACATATTGGATTAGAGTAGATAATTCACTCAGAGGAGCCTTCACACTGATGTTTCTGTGACCATTGCTGCATTTCTCAACAGTTATTTCTCTATCATTTGTATGTTATATTTAGAAATATTTTATTGGCACTAATAGATGGATTGTGTAGGTCACTGCTATTTCTTACTTTTCAGCAGTAAATATACATTTTATAAAATGTAGGTTTGATAAATCAGAGTGTGAATTTTCTTGTAGCACATTCTGAGTTTACAAACTGAATAAAAATAATGATTCAAAAGTAATTGGCTCTTTTTGGTTTAAACCTATCTAAAAATTCCAGTTTGTCAGAAAACCAGAAAAGACGATTGTTAATAAAAGCCGACAAATTCACAGAAGCATTCTTCCTATGTTTATATTGCTTGGTTCATATTTGGTCATTATTAGTTCCTTTTTGTGTGTAAATATCAATGGAACTTGAAGCCAACATAATTTACTCAAGAACAATATGGCCACCATTACTATCTCTAATACAAATGCAAAATACTGCGGATGCTGGAAACCTGAAATTGAAACAGAAAATGCTGGAAATACTCAACAAATCAATGGCAATTTGTGGAGCGAGAAATGGAGTTAACATTTCAGATTGGTAACCTTTCGGAGTTGACATTGCGCCTGGAGCTCCATGATTGTTTATGTTAATGATTACAGGTGAGGTGAGATTTGGCCTGGTAATTGTGACTGTATCATTCCAGAAACATTCCAGGAAGGCTCATATTTGTGATGCCTCCTCCTCTAACCTGGCCATTCTTTTGGATCTTACACCATGCAAATCTAGGGTAATTGGTGGTAGATCAATTCCTGGGTGAGAACCAATTGAACTGGGTCTCTGCCCCATTTGTCCAGGATTTCTCCCTGCTGAACAGTGAGCACTTTGAATACACCCCTTTTGCAGGTGATGTCACAAATGGTACTAGCCACTGAAATCCCCCCTAGTCCTGCCTTATGTGGTGGATGCAGGGCCCATCAAAGTGGGTGAGGCTGGTTTTTTTATAGCAGCCGTTCACAATAATAAGAGGAAAATAATTTTTTCTTCTCTGTTCTTCTGCCTCCAGGTCAATGGCCTCTCATCAGTTCTGATGAAAGATCATCTATCTGAAATTTTAACTGTGTTTCTCTCTCCACAGATGCTGCCTGGCCTGATGAGTATTTCCAGCATTTTCTGTTGTTATGTCTCTTTTGCAATCTATTCTCCCTAGGACAAGGGCAATATTATTGTAATTCCTATAAGAGAAATTGTAAATGCTGGAAGTACATGACATCTTTCAGCATTGAAAACAGACTAAGATTTCTGGTGTGAACTTTCCTTAGAACTCAAAACATTAACCTATTTTTTCTCTGTAGAGGCACTGGCCTATTGTATATGAACAAAACTTTCTGAAAGTATTCGATTTAAGTGTTCTTTTTCCAGTTCTCAATGGCTTCTCCTCCTGCCATTACCTCTGGAGTTTCTCAAGGATCTAACTTTGGGCTCACCCTCCTCTTCATTTAAATGGCAACATCGTCTAAAGTTATTGGGGCAACATGCACGTGTATGTTGAAAACATCCAGCTCTGCCTCTTATCCTCCCTGCCTCTATATTTGATGAAGCACAGTTTCCTCATGGAAAGAGCAAAGCCATTATTTTCGGGCCTTGACACAAACTCTGTACCCTTGATACTGATTCTCTTCCCCTTCCATAGCCACTAAGTCAGTTTGAACCAGGCTGTTTGCAGCCTTGGCGTACTGTTCAACCTTGAGCTGAGCTTCCAGCCCCATAGCCTCTCAATCACAAAGGCTTGAATTTTCCCCTCATCCAGCGCAGGCGATTGATGGGCCCGGGAGCAGCCGGGAAATGGGCCTCGACTGTGATTTCATGCTGGTTGGCCAATTAACGTCCAGCCAGGGCGAAATGTGTGCTGAAAAGCTCAGCGCCGCCGGGGTGGGGACAGGAAGACGACAGGTGATGACATCACCACAGGCATGGGTGAGCGCCACGAGAGAGCTGCCTGAAGGGAGCTACAGGCCTGCAAATAATGAAATGAAGCACTAAAAAGCTGCAAAAAAAAAAAGGTCCATGCATCACAATTGGGCACCTGAAAGCATACCTCATAAAAATGCTGTCCCCAAGTATTTCTTTATATTTTATTTCCTAACAGAGATTTCATCCCACCCTTGTATGGCTTTTCATGAAAAATGCAAAGCCCACTTGGCTGATTCACCCATCTGCCAAATGTAAGGTTGGACAGGCCATGAAATCGCAAACAATTGCACCATTAATGAGCTTAATTGCCCTCTTAATTGTCAGCGGGTGCGCCTCCGACTTTTGCGCATATCCACCGAGCGAAATACCACACGAGTGCACAATGTCATTGGGATGCTCACCCAACATCATCTCGCACAATTTTACTCCCGATCGGGTCGGACATGCGCACGCCTGTGGGACATAAAATTCTGCCCGAAGATCCAGCTACTTCCACCTCCTTAACATCATTCACCTCAGTCTATGTGCAGCTGAAATCTTCATCCAGGTGTTTCTGTCATCTTCAGATATGATTGTTCCAATGTTTTCTTAATTGCCCCCTCCCCTTCCACCCTGCAGAAACTTAATCTCATGCAAAAACCCTAATACAATCAATCCTATATTACACCTAATCACCTTGTCCTAGTACTTGCTGACCTACATTGGCTTCCAGCCTCCAAATTTTAAATTCTAACCCTTGAATTTAAATCCCTCAATGCTTCCAATCATTTGTCCCTACCTGTTCAACCTCCTCCAGCTCTACAACCTGTGTTACTGTGATTCAGGTCTTGAGAATCCCCTCCCTTTGCCTCATCATTGCTGGTCATGCTTCAGCTATCTAGGCCCTAACTTTTGGAATTCTCTTCCTAAAGCAACCTGCCTCTCCACTTGCCTCTACTGTTTTCAGACCTATCTAGAACTCATCTAATTGATCAAATTTTTGGTGGTCCCTCCCAATATCTTTGACTCTGTCCAATTTTGTCTGATTATACTTCTGTTAAGCACCTTGGGATGTTTTACAACATTAAAGGTGGAATGCAAGTGTAAATTGTAATACATTGCCCTGAATTGATTTTCTGACCACATACCCATGGTGTTATTAAGGCCATCTAATTCCACCTTTGTAGCATCAACTGACTCTACCCTTTCTTCAGCTCATCTGCTCTTGAAACCCTCATCCATGCATTTGTTATCTCTAGACTTAAATACTCCAATGCATTCCTGGCCAACCTCTCATACTGTACTCTGTTGTCTAATCTGAATTTGCACCAAGTACCATTTTCCTTTCTATTCACTGAAGTATGTGGGTTCCTGGCTAAGCAACACCTTGATTTTAAAAATTCTAATCTTTGCTTTCAAATCTGCTCATGGTCCCACCCCCTTAATATCTTCTTTGTGGCTTGATGTCAAATTTAATTTTATAACTCTCCTGTTAAATGCCTTGGGGTGTTTAGATAGGTTAAAGCTTACTGTATTGTGCTAATAAATTAATGATCTATGTTGAGGAGAAAATTAGTGGAAGTGTTAGAAATGAGATTTAGGGCAAAAATCATTAAAACTATTTAAACGCTTGCATTTGTAAAATTGGTTGCATATTACGATTGGAACATTATTTACCCAGATCTTCTTCCTATAGCAGTTTCCAATGGATATGTTTCTTGATAGTCCAATGCCCCTACTCAAGCCAATCACGCACTGATCCTCGAACAGAATATGTAAGCTTCAGCAATTTAGATGGAAAAAGAGACCTGATCATCACAGGGCTGGCTGGGCCACGTGTGTTCTAGACTTCAATAGTATAATACGATGGGACAATTGTAAATCGATTAAATCCGTTTACGAAGCACTTCTAATTTGCATTAAGAGCTGTGGTGTGGCTCACACCATGAACAGTGAGCCTGTTGCCTCTTACGGCCAGTGTATGAAGCAGTCAATGATATCAATTTAACCGGAGGTATGAGACCACCCCACTGAGCTGCAGAGTGCGCTTGCACACTGTGTCTAACCGGCCCAGGTGTGCGTCCTCACAACCTTTCATCTCTTTTTTTATATTCTCCACGTTAAGATGTCTGAGCTATTCACGTGAAGGGGAAAGCAGTTTTGGGTGGTTTTAAGACAAGGTGACACCCACCCTTGCAGTCTGATTGTAGCCTCAACTTTGCAATTTTCATAAAGGTGGATATTTTCATCCATGTTTTTGGAAATCTTGTGTCGAAGCGCTGATACATCCCGAATGAGTCTAGAAAAATCTTAATACACTTAATGGCAGGTCTCTTTCGAAACTTCTGAAGACCATTAGAAGGGGCTTTGACTACATCGAGAGAAAATAAAACACAATTACGACAGTGAAACCAATTCAGATTAAATTAATTGCTGAGGGTTGCTTGTTTGGTCTTTGATTCCTGTCCGAATTTCACCGTTTACCCCTGACGAGTTTATTATTGCGGGTTCAATCTGCCGGGACAACGTTTTGAGATCGCTTCCGTTAACGCGGGACTCCAGCCAGAATGGGAGCTAATTATAAGACAGAAATATATTATTTGGAAGGGCTTGGGAATGGGCCAGGCGAGACAGTAGTCATTTTTTAAAAAAAGTTTATAAGTCCCTCTCGGTGCCTAGTTCATGACTACAAAACGTGACAGAAGTAGAAGGGAGTGACATTCGAAATACAACTCAAAGAGAAACCGCATCATTAAAAAAACTGAAAGAGGATGACTCGGGAGAAAGTTTCCGGGATCTGTTGTGTGGTGTCTGTCCAGGTAGAAGTCTTCAGCACAATGGACACACACAGACCTTATGGCGCCAACGATTAGCAGATTTACCGATTCGCAGTATTTTCATTGATGTCTTTAATTAGCTCAAAACTGGCCCCTGCTATTTGCTCATTATCTTCCCTTTGATGCCTTTTCAGACATGCAAATTCTCAGCCGGCCTGAACAAACGCTCTCTTCATTTAATAGTTTGTGATAGATCCGAGTTTGCCTCCCACCCGATCCAGCTGGGGGCAGCCTCTTGTCTCCATTGATCACAGCTTGAAGTAGCCGTAATGGTAGATAGAGAATATGTTCCAACATGTATTGGTAACTGATCCATCTAGCCAGTGTTCGCATTATTCACTCATTGTGCTCAGTGTAGTACAGACGGTCAGCGTAAAACTGTACTGCAGCAATGAAATTGCGAAAATAATTCTCTCAAAAAAATTGCAACACTGGGTGTCCCAATGAATAAACCTTGAACTGAATAGGTACACGGGAACAGGAATAGCCCATTGAAACCCTCACCATTCAATGAGATCATGGCAGACCTGTGACTTAACTCCATGTAACCCCCGCATCCCAGCCCACCTCTCCTTTTGCCCAACAGGAATCTATTAATCCCAGATTTAAAGTTAACAATTGATCTATTTCCTTACTGACCTATAACACTGGCATCTACCTGACAATGTAGAAAATTGCCGAGGTATGTCCTGTCTACAAAAAGCAGGCCAAATCCAATCCAGCCAATTTTCATTCAGTCTACCCCTGATCATCAACAAGTGATGGAAAGTGTTGTTGACCATAAGACATAGGGGGAGAAATGGGCTATTCGGCCCATCAAGTCTGCTCCGCCATTCAATGAGATCATGGCTGATCTGATAATCCTCAACTCCACTTTCCTGCCTTTTCCCCATAACCCTTCATTCCCTTACTGATTAAAAATCTGTCTATCTCAGCCTTGAATATACTTAATGAACCAGCCTCTACAACCCTCTGCAGTAAAGAGTTCCACATATTGACTACCCTCTGAGAGAATAAATTCCTCCTCCTCTCTGTTTTAAATGGGCAACTCCTTACTCTGAGATTATGCCCTCTAGTCCTAGACTCTCCCACAAGGGTGGGGGAAGCAACCTCTCAGCATCTATCCTGTCAAGCTGCCTAAGAATCTTATTTTCAATAAGGTCGCCTCTCATTCTTCTAAACTCCAATTGTACAGACCCAACCTACTCAACCTCTCCTCATAAGAAAGCCCCTCCATACCTGGGATCAACTGAGTGAATCTTCTGGACTGCCTCCAATGCCAGTTTATCTTTCCTTAGGTGGTGCTATTAAGTGGCACTTACACTGCAATAACTGCAACAATGCTTATTTTGGGTTCCACCAGGGCCACCAAGCTCCTGACCTCATTGCAGCCTTGGTCCAAACATGGACATGTGTTGAGAGTGGCTTGACATTAAGGCAGTGGAGTGTGGTACCAAGGAGCCTGAACAAAATTAGAGTCAATGGGAATCAGGGGGAAACTCCAGTGGTTGGAGTCATATCTGGCACAAAGGAAGATGGTTGTGGTTGTTGGAGGCCAATCATCTCAGTCCCTGGACATTGCTGCAGGAGTTCCTCAGGGTAGTAGCCTAGGCCCAACCGTCTTCGGCTGAAGGAATATTACACGCATTGCTGGACTAAAAAGAAAACCAATAATTCTAGGTATTGACCAAAATATCTGATCGTATTGATTAAAGATAAATGCACACCTAATAAAGCAACACCTTTTTCCGAAGCAAAAACAGAATTACCTGGAAAAACTCAACAGGTCTGGCACCATCGGCGAAGCGCAAAGTTGACGTTTCGAGTCCTTCAACAGAACTGAGAAGACTCGAAACGTCAACTGTACTCTTCTCCGCCGATGCTGCCAGACCTGCTGAGTTCCTCCAGGTAATTCTGTTTTTGTAAAAACAAAAAACTGCGGATGCTGGAAATCCAAAACAAAAACAGAATTACCTGGAAAAACTTAGCAGGTCTGGCAGCATCGGCGGAGAAGAAAAGAGTTGACGTTTCGAGTCCTCATGACCCTTCGAGAGAACACTGTCGTGGTCATGAGGACTCGAAACGTCAACTTTTTTCTTCTCCGCCAATTCTGTTTTTGTTTTGGGTTTCCAGCATCCGCAGTTTTATTTATTTTTAACGCTTTTCCGAAAGGTCTTTTGTGAATTAAATCTCAAAATCGAATTTAGAAGTTCAGGCTTTTGAGGGATTACAGATATTCGGGGGTATTTTGCAAATCCAATACCCAAGGGAAACCCTATCGTCCATTTTGTGGGATTTATCAAGACTTCTTGTTGAAATGTGTAAAATTGCGATTTACCCTGCTCTGAGAGCGATTGTAACTTCAAACAAACTGGTGGCCAGGGCTATCAGTTGCCGCCAGGTTTACCATAACTTCTTGTGTATCACTGATGGCGCTTTTAGAGATTAGCAACAATCCGACAGCGCTGTAAATGATTTGTAAACACTTCAAATTTGCATTTGTTTGGCTAGTTTTGTTGTTTTCCCTTCCCACTCGACTTTGATCATAGTCAAACGGTCGGAACGACCACAACACTAAACGATTTATATTAACACTTGAGCGCCAGACTCCTGGCGCCCGTCGGAGTGCGAAAATGTAGCTGTGATGTTAAACAGAAAGCGAACTTACTGCTTTCAAATTCAGCCACTTCGTTAAAAGTCACAAACTTTCCCCTTCAAATTACAATGATTGTTTTGGGCAGAAGCTTTTAAAGTATCTGTACCTGTACAAGACGTTTTCTAACGTTGCTCTCCATTTATCGCTGGAATTGATTGTGTTAAATGGATTCATCCATTTTTGTTTCAACTTCTGGAGTTATTTCCCCAACCCGCCAATGTTACTGAATTTTCGGGCTTATGAAGGATTGAAATTTCTACACTTCATTTAACTTTTTTTTTGCAACATGAATGAGATTCTATGTTATATGAATGATCCACTGAATGAATCATTTGTTCTGAAACACGATAATACTTGTTGGAAGGAATAACTGCCGATTTCCTGATCCCTTATGCTTCTGCACCTTGCGAGTTTAATCCAACAGCGGAGTCTCCAGTTGCCATAGAAAATAACTGGACGCAAGTGGAGAAAATCTTAATGTACCTTCAAGGTACTGGATGTGCTCAGGTTTGTAGTGATCCAAACATTTTAACTCAATACTCTTTCTTTGCTTAGCCAAATCCCAGCGCCTCATAAAACAAGAGACGAACGCTTAAAAAAAAACAAGATATTTGGTATAAAAATCACGAGTTGCTATTTTTTCAAACACAACCCAATGCTGTATAGATTGACAGTAGGTTTATAAATCTGAGTGGTGGTTTATTTAATCTGTAAGAGGCCAGGGCTCTTTTTTGGTGAAAATACTGCATCTGAAAATTCTTTACAGACACTTAAATAAACAATAAGATAAAAGCAAAATACTGCGGATGCATTATTTTTGTTTTTGACTTAAATAAACAATCCTGCTTGTTAATCCCCCTCCTGTTAAAAGAGTCCACCCTCCCAGCACAGTCACTGAAATAGCTGCCTCCTTATGGCGTGAAAGCTAACCCACATGTCACAGCTTTATGCATTAATGCATTAAAAATACATTTAGCTACAGTTGAGTAAATATTATCACCTTCAAATGTGATTTATTCTAAATATGATAATGACAGTTAATACAAGCATATGAACCATATCTGATGGGTAAGGATCCTTTGAGTCAAGCAACCTGTCCCACACCGTAAAACCGTGTGCATCACTAGTTACGAACCCACCTGCGAAATGTCAAGATTTCAGTTTAAAGGACCAATTTTTGTCATTATTTTCATATCTAGAGTGTCATGTGCATTGGCTTGCCTTCCCATTCCCCGACTATTACTTCTGTTGTGGAGGCAGGTCCAATTGAAGCATTCCAAATGGAATTAGACTGTTACCTAAAAAGGAAGAATGTGCAGGATTACAGGAGAAGGGCGACTGATACTAGGTGAGTTGCTCATAGAGAGAGCTGGTGCAGATGTGATGGACCAAATGGCCTCTTTCTGTGCTGTAACAATTCTGTGATTCTTTGGCATCTCCCAAGGATCTATCCTTGGTCCCCCTCCTATTCTCATCTACATGCTGCCCCCTTGGCAACATCATCCAAAAATGCATTATTATTTTTCATATGTTTTCAGCTGACAAAATCCAGTTCTACCCCCACCACCATCTCTCTTGATTCCTCTACTGTTGCTAAGTAATAAGACAGCTTCTCCAATATCCAGTACTGGATGGATAGAAATAGAACATTTGGGAAGACTGAAGCCATTGCCTTTGATTCCACTTAGAAATTATGTTCCCTCGCTATTGACTCTATCCCCCTCACTGACAATTGTATCAGGCTGAACCAGATTGATTGCAATCTTGATGTCATATCTGACCCTGAGATGAGCTTCCAAGCACTTGTCATTAAGACTGTTTACCACCTCTTCAGCAAACCTGCTGCTCAAGCCCTCACTGTGCCTTTCCTAGTTCTAGATTTGATGCACTCCTGACTGGTCTCCCACAATCTACCCTCTAAACTTGAGGTCATTCAAAACTCTGCTGCTGTGGCTTTAGTTGCATCAAGTCCTGTTCGCATAATGCCCCTGTGCTCACTGACCTACATGGGTTTCCGGTCAACCAAGGTCCCAACTTTAAGATTCTCATCTTCACTTGCAAATCTCTCTGTGGCCTTGCATGTTCCTATCTCCGTAATCTCCTCCAACCCCACAAGATATCTGCGCTCATCTAATTCTGGCTTCTTGCACATCCCCGATTGCAATAGCTCCAACATCGGTGGCTGCGCCTTCATCTGCCACGGCCCTAATATTTCCTTCTGTGGCGTTGCTTTATAAGAGTCCTGTGAAGCACCTTGGGATGTTTTGTTATAATTTAATAATTTAATGTAATATATGGAAATGTAGAATCTCAGTGAACAAAACAACTGTGCTGCTTTAGTAACAACAGACAACAATTTTCAATTCTACAGTATTCCTAATGCAAGGATTCATCGCCAACTGCTAAGCAGTTTAAGGTTGGGAAAGAAAGACACAATAAATGAAGTGTGTGGGGACTTTTTTCAAAGCAGAGAGGGTGAAGGGAACTGAATGGAGAAGGCAGGACAGTAGCGGCTAAATGAGGGGCCAACAACATTGGAGTGAAGGAGTGAAAAACTGTAAGAAGTTTGCTGTTATAGGAGTACAGGAGGCTTCAGGAAATTGAAAATTAGGCCAATTCCTTAAACCAAGGATGGGTGAGAGAGAAAGGGTGAAAGACAGCACTAGTATTCCAGTTCCCTGGTTCATTATCTCCAACCTTTCCCTTGACCGTCCCCTATGTGTGTGTGCAGATCTTAGTCGGCCAGGCCCAATTCTCAAAGTGGGTGACAAAACACCGTTGATCCTCACCTCATCAAGTGGTCACTCCTGGTTCTCACCGGCTGCTTGGCCATAATAAGAGCAGATCCAGAAACAAGCGCCATGCTTGTAATAGGATGTCTTCACCTCATAGTGCCACCAAAATTTGCACCACTTTGTGGTGCCACGTGGTGACTTCATAGCAAAAGAGCACCAATGGTCCTTGCAGTCTGGGAGAGGTGCAAGACGTAGCAGGCTATGAGAGAAACGGGCCTGTGAAAAAACCCAAGATTTCAGAACCCTCTCATGAGATCAAGAATGAGGCTTAATTTTACTGCGAAATCACATCTCTCACAATAAATTTGCAAGACTTGGCATATCTGAATCAGCAGCCTGATATGCATAGAATACAGCACCATTCTATGTGGCCTAAAAAATCAAAAGAGGTGCTTCAAATCTCCCTACTGCACTTTGGAAGGATGTAAAGGTATTGGGGAGGGTGCAGGGAAGATTTACACGAATGGATCCAGGGATGAGGGACTTCATTTATGTGGATCGATTAGAGAAGTTGGGGTTATCCTCCTTAGAGAAGGTTGAGAGGAAATTTGGTAGAATTATTCAAAATCACGAGGGCTTTAGACAAGAGTGGATCATGGGAAACGGTTCCCATTGGCAGAAGGGTCCAGAACGAGAGGACAAAAGAAACAAGTGACTTGAGGAAAAACAGTTTTATGCAGCATGTGGTTAGGATCTGGAATG
This sequence comes from Carcharodon carcharias, assembly GCF_017639515.1. Lineage (NCBI taxonomy): Eukaryota > Metazoa > Chordata > Chondrichthyes > Lamniformes > Lamnidae > Carcharodon > Carcharodon carcharias. Next base: position 92,854,873 of record NC_054483.1, read on the forward strand.
CACTGCCTGAGAATGTGGTGGCAGCAGATTTAACTGTGACTTTCAAGAAGGAACTGGATAAATACCTGAAGGGAAAAATTTGCAGAGCTATGGGGAATAGGTGAGGAAGTGGGACTACACTGAGTTGCTCTTACAGAGACCTAGCACAGACACAATGGATCAAAAGACCTCCATCTATGCTAGAACCATTCTTTGTATGTATTGAAGTTTAGGCAGGTTATAGCATTGCAACACAAGAGAGCATTTTGTAAGCTTCTTGCTGGTTTTCAGACTAGACTCATGTATTCATGAGGGTTTTGGTTAGCATGATTACCTGGAGCTGAGGCAGAAGAATTTCAGGCCCTAGTATACTTTCAAACATCAGGCTCGCTGGTTACTGTTCAACTACATTCAGGGGTAACAAAAGAAAAAACTTGCATTCATATAGTGCCTGTCCTAACCTCAGGATATCCCATAGGGTAATTAAAGGAAGACTGGGGCTGATTAGGCACCAAAAAGAGATTGTTTTGCAGAGGCAAAGGGCATGGCTGAGGTACTAAATCAATACCTCATGTCTTCACTAAAGAGGTTTCTGCTATTGTCACAGTAAAGAAGGAGGTAGTAGAGAACTTGGTTGGGATAAAACATTGACAAGTGTTCAAAGTAGAAAAGTCACCTGGTCTAAATAGAGTGCATCCAAGGTTGCTGAGGTAAATAAGGGTGGTAATTGCAGAGGTTCTGGCCACAATCTTCCAATCCTCCTTGGAAGAGGCAATGGTACCAGAAAATTGGAGTGCAATACCTCAGTTCAAAAAGAGGAGGGGACTAGAGGACAGTGGAGCGGGGTATCATTTAAAGGCATTAATGTGGTTAGTAATTATTTATTCATTCATGGAATATTGGGGTCACTGGCTAGGCCAGCATTTATTCCCCATCCCTAATTGTCCTTGTTCAGAGGGCATCTAAAAGTCAAATACATTGCTGGTTAAGTCACGAGTCGGCCAGAGCAGCAGATTTCCTTCCCTAAATAATTAAAGGATACTAATGAAGCAAATGGGTTTTACAACAATCAGTAACAGACTTCAAACAACATATTTTTATTGCTGCATTGGGATTTGAACCCAGGCCTTCAGTGTATTGCCCTGGGTTTCTGGAATGCCAGTCTATTGGCAATACTACTATGCCACAATCTCCTCATGAAAGCTAATGTGGATTTGTTAAAACCATATTGTGTTTGACTAACTTGATTGAGTTCCTTGATGAAATATTGGAATATATAGATAAGGATTGTGATTGATATTGAATATATGGATTTTCAAAAGGCATTTGATAAAGTATCACATAATAGATTCATTAGCAAAATTGAAGCCTATGGGATTGGAGGAGCAGTGGCCATGTGTACACACAATTGGCTAAGGGACAGAAAGCAGAGGGTGAACAGTTGCTTTCCAGGCTGAATTGTGTCCTGCATGGGTCAATGTTACAATCACTGCTCCTTGTGACATAAATTAATGATTTGGATTTGGGTATACATGGTATAATATCTTGGAAATGTGAGGAGGATGGTAATAGACTTCAGGAGGACATAAACAGGTGAACTGAAGAAGATGCACAACAGATCACATTTAACGCAGAGAAATGTGAAGTGATGAGAAACCAAGTAAATGCGGCAATTTGCAGTGGATGCAGAACAGAAACACCTGGAGATGGATATATATACACCCAAGTCTTTGCATGTGTTTGACATCCTTGGCTTTGTAAATAGAAGCATAGAGTACAAAAGTAAGGCAATTATGCTAAACCCTTTATAAAACATTCAATATGGTCAAGCTGGCGTATTGTGGTCAATTCTGAATACTACACTTTAGGAAGGATGTCATGGCTTTGGAGATGTTAGGGGAGAATTACTAGAATAGTACCGGGGAGTGGGACATCAGTTATGTGGTCAATGGCTAGAGAAACTGACGTTGTCCTCCTTAGAGCAGCGAAGGTTAAAGGTTTGATAGAGCTGTGCAAAATCTTTAAAACTTTTGATCTAGTAACTAAGTAGAAATTGTTTCTAGTGGCAGAAGGGTTAGTAGCCATCAGGCACAGATTTAAAGTAATTGGCAAAAGAATCAGAGGCAACTTGAGGAAAATGCCTGTCATGATCTGAAGGTCACTGCCTGAAAGAGTGGTGCAAACAGATTCAATGATAACTTTCAGTAAGGAATTGGGATGAATTCTTGAAATTTTTGTAGGGCTTTGGGGAAAAGCAGGGGAATGGGACTAATTAGATAGCTGACATTGGTTCAATGGAGCAATTAGCCTGCTTCTGTGCTGTATTACTCTATGATTCTCTGGCTTGCATCCAGTGAAGTACTTTTGACATGTAGTCACAGTGACTGTGTAGTACTGTGGTTATATATCTGTAGCAAGCCTGAAATAGAGGGTTGACACTGTTCCAATCGTTCATGGTCAGGTGTGTCATAGCCAATAATTTGCAAAGTTGCATCACTTAAATCCTCCACCCTCTTGTTCAAGAAAGAGTTGAAGGGCAGCAGATAGAAAAATACAATTTTTTCACAATTTCTATTTGGCAGCCTGATCAAATTTTTGTGAAGTAAAGGGTGGGGTTTGTTGAGATTCATTCTGACAGAAAGGTTAGCTGGATTTATGTTGTGAAAGGAGAATGAGGCAGTGGCAGAGACTTGTGTCGGCTGCAGTGAAAAATGTTTAAGGTAGAGTAGAGAAAAGCCATGGACCCACCCAAGCTGGGTTCAATCTTGGGGAGGCATTGAGCAAGGTGCTCAAGGGGCCAGTAGCCGCATGTTGCAATATAGGAATGATGCAATGGAGTGGAGTCTTGGGAAGTTATTCACCATGGGGGTTGGGGGGAGGCCGGTTTGGTAAAAGGAGGGAGATGGGGGCAAAAGCAGGACTATGTAGTGGATGATATGAAAGGAGCACATGGTTGATTGAATATGTACACTCATTGAATATAAAGATGGGGCTTTGTGTTGCATGTGCAAATGTAGAGACTTACGCATTACCATACAAGTTCATGAATATAGCTCAAAGGCAGTGGTAAACAGTCCACAGCCTGGCTGGAATCAAAAAGAGTCTAAAGTCTGGTGCCAGTCACAACCAAAAATGTGGCAGCCAAAACTTGGCTAAAAGCTGCCAAAGAAAACATCTAACATAAATTTAAACCTCAATATTTTCTTTCAAAAGGAGATCCCTCCATAACCTGTCAGGTTAGAAGCTGCTTGGTCTCAAGGCCCATTTTAGGTGGGTAATCTTAAGGCACAGCAAATTCCTGAATAAGTCAGGGAAACAGTATTTGTAGGCATAACCATGTCACTACAATATATTGTAATAAAACAAAACTCTCACCTGTTTCCATTGGGAAAAGTTTCCCATTCTGTTCCTGTAATTGATTAATCAAGTAGAATTGATCTGCCCACTGTAGTACAATTTTTGATGTGTTTCTTTCTCATCTTCATTAGAATAGACAGAATGTAACTTTTATTCTCTACTCTTATTGTACTTGAGGTATACCATGGGAGACTAAATTATAACACTTAACACATTTGCTGAAATGTCTTAACTCTGTAGTCTGACCACAGGCTTGAAATGAATGGGTTAATGCCTCTGCTAAATTTTCAGAAACAGAGAGAGGAATTTCACACAAGTGCATTAAGCATTTAGAGTCATAGAGGCATTTACAGCAAAGAAGGAGACCATTCAGCCAATGAAGTCCATGTTGGCTTCCCATGGAGCACTCCAGTCAGTCCCACTCCCCCGCAGGATCTGCAAAGCTCTGCTAGTTTATTTCCTTCAAGTGCCTATCTAATTTCATTTTGAAACCATTGGTTGTTTCTGCCTCCAATACTATCATAGACATTGAGTTCTAGGTCATTACCACTCAATGCATAAAATGTTCTTTGTCACATTCCCCCTGCATCTCAAAATCTTAAATCAGTGTCCCTTCATCCTTGTACCATCAGCTAACAGGAAGAGTTTTTTTCTTGTCTACCTTATCTAAGCCTATCATAATCTTGTGATTGTTAACATCCCACAATATAGATTCAGGGCACATATCTTTAAAAGAACATTATATCACAATTTGAACAAATTTGCCCTTGAATTAGATTATCTTTCACTGTTGTATTCAGGTAATTACATTTTCAAAATTTGTTTTCCATAGTACCTAAACTGGGTTACTGCCTCAACAGCACCAAGAGTCTCACTTCAACTAATTTGCAACTAGTAGCCAGATCATTTTAAGATCATCTTCAAGATTCAATGTGAAGGAATTATGTTGTTTCACTGTGAAACACACTTTACACTGAAGCTCATTACAAATACTTTTATTGGCATGTTCTTCCTATACCATTGCTGCTTCCATTATAGGTTAAGTTCAATACTGTAATATGAAAGTGTGATGAAAATAACTAATCAATATCAAGGAAACAGAGCTGTACGCAAAAGTATTTTTACTTATTTAGGCTGTTATAAATCTCAGGAGAGGTAGCACTGCACTCGTTCAAAGAAAGGAATGGACAAGGGTTCCCACTACTGATTGCTGCCCAATGACAGTTCAAAATAGCTATGACTAACCCACAATATTCAGGAGGGACTATCATTCAGAAGTATTGGCAGTGTCTGACTTCTACAATTCACATCCCAAAATACATTATTAGAACTCTCAAACTGGTTGAGGCAAACCACAGGGAAATGGGTCCAAATGTTTTATCTTATGAATATGATATCATGAGCCAGGAGCTTTCTGCTTACAGAAATAGTGGCTCTGACATACAATGTATTCTTGTGATAGCTCCTTTGAGAACTTTGAAAAACATAATCTTATCGAATGATTTACAAGTTTCAATAAAGAGGAATGTTCCTCACGATAGTGCAAACCAATGCATTTTCCCTCAGTAGCACAACTTGATTTAGGCTGCATTGTACGGGACAGATTGCTTATGAAAATTTAGCAATACATCATGATTTAGTACATATAAATGCAATGACATGCCACATATGATTGCAAAAATACGAGAAAAAATAAATATACTATAATATATTGCATGATGAAGGTTTATAATTATTCCTTTTGATGTGAATCTTATGCTGCTGTAGATTTACTCCTTTATTAGATACTGAGGTATGGATGGAATCGACAACCAGCAGCTTTTGCACCTAGCTGAGGTAAATTTGGCTTATGTTCAAGATGTGGTAAAGAGGTTGAAGTCTGGGTTTGTTGAGGTCCAAGTTTGGCACAATGAGGAAGGAAGCTGGAATCTGCCATGGGATACAGACTGTGAATGGAGATATATGGATGAGAGAAATACTGAAGGAATAATCTGGACTTAATCAGGCCTCAGCCTGAGCATCTTGAAGCTGCTGTTTGAGTTTCATTCGGCGATTCTGAAACCAGGTTTTGACCTAAAAGAGGATATAAAATGACAGATCACCATCAATAAATAAGCCATCTGGTTTGGAGCCATGTGAAGTACCCGAGCACAAATTACAAGTTTTTCCTTCCTGCATGCCCGCCCCCTACAACTCTTGTAGGGTTGTGCCTTTTGTAGGAAAGTGTGTAAATAACATGTTTGACATCAGAAGCTGTGCAGAATATTGTGGGTCTGAAGTGGGGAGTATGCAATGAAGTCTGATCCTGCTTTACACAAAATTCACACTACTGGACATTTTCTAGGAAGGGTCACTGAATCATTCAAGCTGACCTTTTCCCCTCCATAACCCAGGGACTAAAGCAGCTTATCTGCTGAAATCGGTCACCATAATATACACAGCAAATAGAAGAATTCTTTGTTTTTAACAAACCATTAGCAGATCTCCAATGGGATTTCATTGTCTGATTCAGAGGATATGTTGCCTTTACAGCAAGTTATCTTTCAGAGAGCCTTCAATGTGGTAAAACATTATAAGTTGCTTCACAAGAGCATTATCAAACAAAATTGGGCAACAGGCCAAATAAGGTTATAGGACAGACAATCAAAAATCTACCTCTTTGACTAAGCTTAAGGAGCATCTTAGATGGAAGAGAGATAAAAAGCCAAAGGGGTTTAGAGAAGGAATTCCAAAACTTAGGGCACAGAAAGATTATGATAAAGCCATCAATAACGGAAAGATAAAAATTGAGGATAAGAATTGAATGAGAGCCAGTATCATTGAGGCTTATACGCCTAGAGAAGATTAGAGATAGGGAGGGGTGAGGCTATGGAGTTTGGGGGGGATGGTGGAGCAGTAGACTTCAAAACAAAGTTGAAAATTTTAAAAGTGAGGCCTTACCAGACTGGGAGACAATGTCGATCAGGAAGCAAAGAGGTGATAGATGAAGAGAACTTGGTGCTAGCTAGGATATGGTCAGCAGAGTTTTGGATGAGCTCAAGTTTATGTGCACTGGAGGCTGGCCAGGAAAGCACTGGAATAGTCAATTCTAAAGGTAGAAAAGGCATGGACAAGGATTTTAGCAGCAGATGTTCTGAGGCAGAGATGGAAATATATGATCTTGGTGTTTTAGCCTCAGGGTCCAACAAGATACCAATCCATGTAACATGTAATCTATTATGAGGCTATTCATTAATGGTAATTACATATGTCAAATTATATTTTTACTACAGATCATTGTGGGAGTGTTAGTGACATTATAACCTTGAAATTTATGTTTGTGTGTACATGTAGTGACAGGAGTAAATTTCAGACTCTATACTGCTAGTGGGACTGTTTGCCAATATATTGTGAATTTGGGCACAAACCTTCTGAACATTTAGATTCTAGCTTTTAAATGGAAGATTTACTTTCAAAATAGGGTGAGGTCATTTTTGAGTTTCACATTCCATGTGTGACAGGGGGAGGCAGAAGGTTGGGAAAGTGTTGGAATATCAATACAAAAGAGGGGTTCTGGCTTGTGGGACCACTGATATGGTGGCAGTGGAGTGTGGGAATTTTGGAAGGAGTTATTGTGTTTCTAAGTATTATTTTTAGATGCAGCAGTAATGGGAAGATAAGATGTTTGTATCTGGGAGGACTGAGGAGTGGATTCTACAGTGAATTAGCACTGGAGAGATAAAGACCTAGGAGTGTTAATAATGGAAACCATGGAATATGACTACATTAGATTGGGAACAAGGACCTAGGAGAATTTTGAGGGTTTTTTTTCAGATTCAGCAGTCCTTGGAAATGGGAAACCCGATTGCTGTAGCAATGGGGGTGAGTTGTTGGTATCATCACAGGGACAGAATGGCTCAGCAATAGAGCAGTTCACATCAGACTAAAACCTAAGTATCAAATAGCTTCGAGGTGGGGGTTGGGGGGGGGGGGCGGTGCATGTGTATGGTGAGGGAAATGGTGTTTAGCGAGGAGGACTAAATGAGAACTGTTAATCACCTCCATTTAAATCAATGAAAACATTCAAACAACACAGAAATTAATCACCACGTTCACTTGCCAATCAGTTGGATTTCCTTCTTGGCTGTTTTATATTTGTAGTTAGCACCATGCCATATGCAGTAAAATTAAAACAGCAAATTCTAGAATTATATGGTAGTTTTGACAGTATTTATAAAGAGGGAATTTAGGTCAACATTCAAGTGTAGATCCTATGAGAATCTGTTGACAAAAGGCCCTCAACCAAAACTATAACCTGTCTGTCGGTTATTCTGGTACTTTTTGTTGTTATTGCTGTTTTACAGTGGTTGGGAGGTTTTTTTTTTAAATTGAGTCCCTCTTACTGATCCACTGCTAGAATGCTGGATGTTTAAATGTGGAAAGATTGCCCATTTGCCTTGAAGAAAAACAATGCCACTCTTTTCTAAAACAAATACAAAAGCAAGATACTGCAGATGCTGGAAGTCCAAAATAAAAACAGAAAAGGCTGCAAATGCTCAACAGACCTGACAGCATCTGTGGAGAGAGAAGCAGAGATATGTTTCAGGCTGGTGATGAACTTTCATCAGAGCTCCGATTCCTTCAAAGACATACCTGAGATCAAAGAACTTGCTGTGTGCAAATAGGGGGAGGGGGAGGAGAAAAGTCTTCCCTATTTTTCTATGGGAGCACTTTAGGAGTTTCCTGTAGTGTATCATTACACTACCCAACCAATGCATCACGCTGTTTAATAGCAGGATTCCCTATCTTGGGTAAGTCAGCTGCCAGATTGGGAAGAAAACTCTCCCTTATTTTGGAAAAGTTGGCTATAAAGTGTTAAAGAGAGAAGCCCACAAATGAGTTAGTTGGCTTCCCATTCATTTAATTGGCTAACGTTAAAGGGGTACGTTTAAAAGAAAGACTCGGGAGTTTGGTTTGGACATGGTTAGATGTAAATTTGAGATGGGGAAGGTGGCGGGGTGGGTGGGGTGTGTGTTGGGAAAAGCCCTGTTCTCACCTGTGTCTCTGATAGGTTAAGTTCTCCAGCTAGGCTCCGCCTCTGGTCGGATCCCGGGTATGGCTGACAATGGAAACTCAGCTCGAGTATGCGCAGTTGTTCCACGGTGAAGACAGTTCGGAGGCGCCGGCGATCAGCCCAATCCTCGATCCTGGAGTCACTGTCCATCTCTCCGGAGGCGCTAACTCTGCAGGCGGCGCCGGCTTCTGTACAGAAACGCAAACATGCAGCTCACTGTGTCTGTTCAAACCATGCTCTTGAGGCTTGCTCTCTGTCGACAATTCATTGACTTTCCTGGTTAAGTGCACTTTCCAAAACTCTGCTACTCTGGGATTTGCAAGGACCCCACACAATCACTGAGGCGGGATCATCTGGTTAAGACAGCAGCCCCAAAGCCCATTTTACCAGATTGATTAGAAGGAAAAAGTAAATCTATTGTAATGTACAAAACGCCGATTAGTGTGAACCCTCTAAATAAAACTGCCCAGGACTTGAGAAATAACAAAAATAATCAAAAAGAAGTTTAGGGCGAGAAAAAGCGATCATACCCAGGGGAAATGTAGGTAAAAGTTGAAACTAGTTCATTAACAAGGAGCAGGATTTCCATTCAATTTACCCATCATTACTTACCGAGGAGTTCAGGAGCTGTGTGTGGAGATTTGCTGCCTTGGTTATTACTCGTTACTGAGCTGCCGCTCTTTTTAATGTGGCTCCTTGTGTCTTTGTCATGTGCTGTCTCTGCTCTGCACAGGTCACGATGCCCTGTCTCCTGTTCACCTTGAAGCGCTTTGCTGCTGGGAGCTGGATGGCTGTCCAGGTTCTGGCTCTGGGCTAGATTCTGCCCAGGCTCGTTTAGTCTTCGACTGCTCCGTGCCAGCCATTCCACGGAGAATGCGCCTTCCAGCATCGCTAGAGCCGAGCAGGACTGAAAGCTGCAGCTGTTTTAGAAAGGGCGAGTATTTATGGGACGTTTCCTTACACTGATGAGTAAATTTGTTTCTACATCAAAGCGAGGATTCCAATAAACAAGAGTTTGACTCACCAGCAGTCCCTTGTAACATTCGACAGAAGAGGCATGAATACACGACGTGATAAATTGAGGATATCGAGATGTGGCGCCAAGTTCAACTAGAAATAAAATGGCATTATCAATATAACGATAAGTGTTGGTGATGAATTAACTCGGGGTAAATACTGCGAATCCAACCGCCAGGCCATCACAGACACGATTATCTGACAGCGCCCAAACACAACACATTTATAGCAAAGGGGAATCCGTAACGATTCAAAAGGGCAGCAGTAGTTGCTAAATCAGATCAAGCTGTTCCTTACGAATATCAGTTGGGTTAATTCAAGAGACACTAATCGACATTCTTTTTAAAGCATGTCAGTCTTTTATCCTGGACGAAAGCGACTAGCTCAGGCGCAGAAGCTGCCATTGACTCTGGTTAAAAGTATTAAGAATACTCGGGATTTGATAAACATGTGCCGCATAAATTTCCCATTTTCAGTTGTGGCTGTATTGTGCTTAGTTATCACGTTTTATATTAAGGTCGTTATTGGGACATAATGACTTAATTTGCTAATGTTTTTAACTGTGGAAATAGACTTTCGTGACAGGAGCTAATTATGCCTCGGATCGAAGGGCGACCCATAGCTGTCACTCACCAGCAGCTGAAATATGACCGAGGTGTTTTTTTGCCGAGCAAGTGCCTGTACTTCACAGATGAAGGATGGTGGAGTAGATAGTTTCCTCTGCGTCCCTCTTTTCTTGACATCGTAAATGAAATGATAAGTGATTATTCTTCACCGAATCAGTTATGAACACAACTTCACGATGAATATATTTGGCACCAGCTGAATGTCACTAATGATTTATAAGTGCTTTCTTCTGTCAGTGAAGATCAACTTTTATATATAAAAATATAAAAGAATAGATTATCCAGAGAGAAATGGAATGGGGCGGAGGAGGGGCAATGTCAGATTGGAAAATAAAACCAGCGACCTGTATTTATATTTTTGAACGCTTTAAGGCACTTCACATAAATGTTATGGAGCCGAAGAAAGATCTTAGGGGAGATGCCTAAAAGCTTATCAAAGATGTTAAGATGTGTTTCAAAGCAGGAGAATGGGGTGGAGAGGCTTAGAGGGGGAAATCCAGGGTTTAGGGTCAGGATGGCTAAAGGCCCAGTCTTCAATAATGGGGCAAAGGGAGTGTGGGGGGAGGGGTGGTGTACAAGAGACCAGAGTCAGGGGCCACATAAATATCAGGCTGGAAAGGATTGCATAGGTTGGGAGGGAAGGGAATTAAACAAGATGAGTTTTTCAGAAGTTGAGACCTAGGGGATCAGGAACCAGGGTAGGCTGGAAGGACCGGCCTTGTGCTATTCTGACAAACAGCAATGAGATTAGTGATGGTCATCACTTGTTTTTTTTTAATAATACCTCCTCCATCTTTTATCCACCGGAGAGGATAGACAATCCTCAGTTTAATATCTCAACCAGACAGCCTCTTCCGACAGTATAGCACACCCCTTGTGTGCCTTTTAGCAGCTCTCTCAACTTGTCCTGCCATCTTCAAATACTTTTGTGAATACACCCCTAACTCTCTCTATTTCTGCACCCATTTAATTTATATTGCCTCTCCTCAGTCTCCCTGTAAAAATGAATCACTTCACATTACTCAGCATTAAATTTCATCGACCATTCCGCAGCCTGTTTATATCAGCCTGGAGTTTGTTACTCTGATCGTCCCTGTTTACTACATTTCGCAGTTTTTGTGTCATTTGCAAACCTTAAAATTATGCCCATACCTACATTCAGATCATTAATACGAGAGCAGTGGTTCTAATTCCGATCCCTGGGGAACATCACTGTGGGCTTCCCTCCTCCAATCTGAAAAACAACTGTTCAATTCCCTTTAATCTCCTAATTTATTATGTGGTGCTTTGTCAAGCGCCCTTTGAAGGTTCATATACATTTCAACCGCACTAGCCTCATCAATCCACTCCATTTGATGAAGTTAGTCAACGGCGATTTACCTTTAACAAATTAGTTCTGACTTACATTTATTATCCCATACATTTCAAATGCCAATTATTTTTTCCCCACATTGTCTCAAAACGTTTCCCACCACGGATGCTAGGCTGGTGGCTGTAGTTGTCCGCGTTTATCCTTTCGACTTTTTTAAACACTTATTTCAACCATGTCAACAAAATGATCGAAAAAGTTTTCGTACTTTTTGACCATATTGCGTCCGTTTCCATATGCTCACTTCTGCAAATATTATTTATTGACTCTGATTCTTTAAATAAAATTTATGACACTCGAATTTCCAGGAAATTTGCATTTATTTCGTACGGACAATGCTGGTACGTACTACGGAATGGAAAATGCATCTTCTCACTCGCAGTCTTGAATCATGGTGTATTGCTTTTGAATAATTTTTAAAAAACGCAAGGACAGAGGTGACCCTTTTTGCTATGAAGTTACTTTCATATCTAGATTAAAGAACATCAGATTTAAAGTGACATGCAATATCAGATATATCCAAGTAGATGTTGGTCTTAAATAGAAGGCAATAGATGTGTCGATATTTTATATAAAATAAAAATAAGATTTCTCATTTTAAAATCTCAGGCTGCAATTGTAATTGCAATTGCAATGTTTTCCAATTATGTAGAGATCATTACTACAGCTCCACGTTTATATACAAATCAACTTGCATCAGCTCTAATTAGAAAAACCTCAGAGGCCTAAAAACAGCCACAAATGGATATCAAGTTACTGAGGGTATAAGAATCACCGTTATAATTGAGCGTAGCTTTTAAACATGTACCGAATTTCTACCCCCGATAGGACCCACATATTTTCGATCATTTTAAAGCTCAAGCCGAGATCAAGTCTCCTTTAAAGAAATGACCCAATAGAGTAAAGCAAATTTTGAGTTGATACTTTAATCAGGTGTTGGGACAAATCATGAAATGTAAACAAAACGAATCGCAGAAATACTGATCCAGACTAAACAGCATACACTCCTATCTTATTCACGTATAATGTAGTGTCTATGTGTGGGTATTCAGATTGCCAAACATCGCCAAAATATTTTAAACCTATTCTTACAATTTCATTGTAAAAGTATCAAATCTTAGCGACTTCTCAAAATAATGCTTTATTTTTGTGTTTTAGCAGAATTAAGTACATGTTGGAGTTTTGTTTCTGTGGTTTCACTAATCTTATTGGAACCTATTTTCAGGATGTGGCTGAAATACGTACTTGAAAAGCCAAGTCACTGGTCAGTGAGGAGTCTTGAGCAAAAACAGAATTACCTGGAAAAACTCAGCAGGTCTGGCAGCATCGGCGGAGAAGAAAAGAGTTGACGTTTCGAGTCCTCATGACCCTTCGACAGACTGGTCATGAGGACTCGAAACGTCAACTCTTCTTCTCCGCCGATGCTGCCAGACCTGCTGAGTTTTTCCAGGTAATTCTGTTTTTGTTTTGGATTTCCAGCATCCGCAGTTTTTTTGTTTTTATCTGAGGAGTCCTGAGGTGCAATTATACTGTTCCACGTGGTATTTTTGGCGTGGTGCATTTCTCTTAACCAGAAAAGCTGTTTGAGAGTTGGGTATACAGATACAAGGTTCTGTTCAACGTTTGCAGAAACCAGTAGCATTTTTAACATGAAATATTTGAGTGAATCCAGCTGAAAGTTCAGCTTGGAATAAATGGGAAAAGTTCAACCATATTCTCCAGATTGTGTCAGCCCGAATGTGGGCCTTACTCAGGAAGATTCCCAACATTGTTGGTGTTTGCTTCTTATTTTCAGCATTTACTCATTAATCGCCAGAAAATTTGTAGCTCATAATATTCTGCGCGTTAGGACTTTTTACAAATTGTCACAATTGTCTTGTTTTAATCTTCTGAATCAGTGGATAAAATGTATTAGGTGCACACGTTGCCAGCTAGCAATTTTTTCATTGAGTGTTTTGGGAGACACAAATCTTGATTTTCTGTGTGCGCACAAAAATGGGGGGGAGATCATTTTTACTCTGTGAGACATTGGAACCAATTGTAAACTCTATTCATAACTATCAGTTTATGATTTAGTTGCACATAGGAAAGTTTAGCTGTGAACGCTTCACCATAAAGCGTAAACCTAACACCAATCCTAAAATCAAGGTTTACGGGGAACAGGCAGGAATGTGGATTTGGGGGTGGGGAAGCGGGGAGCATGGTGTTGGTGGTCAAGATGAGATCAGCCATAATCTTAAATGAATGATTGAGCAAGCTGGAAGGGCTGCATGGCCTACTCCTGCTCCTATTTCTTCTGTGTTATCCCGTCAAACAACCACCAATAAATACTGAGATAAAAACAAAAAACTGCGGATGCTGGAAATCCAAAACAAAAACAGTATTACCTGGAAAAACTCAGCAGGTCTGGCAGCATTCTGTTTTTGTTTTGGATTTCCAGCATCCGCAGTTTTTTGTTTTTCACCAATAAATACTCTGGGCCTAGGTCTATATATTGCATGTAATTCCTGCTGGTACCGCCAGAGCTGAATGAGTCGAACTCATTCACTGAGTCCAATTCACTGAGGTCTGGTGGTAACTACTTTTTCATCCCACGGGGGAATCTTCTCCTCAGGACACGAACTGTTAATTAAAATGTTGACAGTTTAATATTCATTTCCATTAAGGAAGCTAATATAATTGTAGAAGATTATGACTAACCAAATCTGAAGTCTCTAAAAAAAATTGGTTTTGGAATTGTGCTGTAATCACAATTGGTAGCCAAGTCACTCGCGGTGCAAGGTGAAAGCTGTCCCATTTAATCTGGAAAGTCAAATGTATGAAGGGGGTCGGAGGGGCAGCCTTCAAAAGTATGTCCTTCCCCTCGTTAGAGGGGAAGTCAACCAGGATTGTGGCTGCTGATGGTTACTGGATATGAAATTTTTAAAAAACTGCAAATCTAAACACAGAAAATTACCGGGAACTCCCGTCTCAATGCTTGTAGAGTTCGTAAGGAATGGGTCACACGCTCCAAATGTCAGCGTGCATTCCCTTTATAGGGATTCACTGACAGTGTGTTACCAACATATTCTGTATTATCGCTGCTCAAAAGTGCCTGTGCATGGACAAGAGGGAGGAGGAACTATTTAATCGGTGGGTCAGTGTAACCAAATCCTACATAAATTTATAAAGAACATTTTATGCTTTTGTTAGACGGACAAAATCTTCCCTCAGCGAAGAGAGAATAAGGCTTAGTTGTGAAGCACCACCCAACTCACCCCTTGATCAAACAGCGTTAGCTTCACGCAAGAGTAATAGTTGTTTTAGATTGCGTTTAATGCGGTGCTGGTGTCGTGGATACTGAAAAGGCAGGTTTCCCGCTGTCAGCAATAACTTGAGTAAAAATTGTTGCATTTGTTGCAGGCAGCCAGGTCCATCCTTTTTTTGCTAGACTTAGGGAATGTGGCAAGATTACTCCGAGCTGCCAGCTAAATGCTGTGGCAGATCTATTTGCTAGGAGTTGGTCGCTTAAAACACCCCAATTTAAACCCGAGGTATAAGCAGCTACTGGCTAGTTGCCCATGGACTGCGATCAGAATCAATGCATTAGTCAGCACCATCCTAAGGGGATGAAAGGGGATATCACTGGGAGGGGGCGGTAGGGGAGTGGCGTGGAAGGGCTTAAACCAAAAAATAACACATTCCAATTTAAAAAGGGATCATTTATTGTATTTAATTTAAGATAGAGTGCAACATGGACTCTTCCTTTAGAGCGATGGGCCAGAATGATGATACTATTGCTTTTCTAATTAAGTTTTATAAATTGTGCAGTTTATAGTGCTGCTGCTAAATGAACTGTTATGTCTTTGTATTACCTACACATTCCTTCAGACGAGTTTTGAATACAGCCCTGACATCTAATTTACAGTCCCAGCTCGCTTTTTCCTCCCATAGATTTTGATGGGATTATTTTCAGTGCTTTTCTCTCACTGCCATTTAAAAAAATACAGCTGTGAACTTTAATATGCTTCTTTGAGCTTGAGCAGTGATTGCTTAACTTTAGTATTAATTATTACCAGGCATAGTTTTCAGTTTTAAATTTACGGCCTTTAAATATTGGACACACAGAAGCATGTCAAACCTAACATAATTGTGGCTACATACATGTAAAGCAACACTTGTACCTTTATATTTGGGCTCAGGATTTCTTGATGTAAGTGTTAGTTTGCGTAATTGACAGTGACTCATTCTGAAGTGAACTATATATTTACTGACATATTTGACAAATCTCTGCATTAAAATATAATTATTTAAAAATATATATAGTCTCAGTTGGTTTAATCAGTCCGATATTGAATAAATGAGCACATATTTTCAGTATAGTTTTATGACTTCCGATTTGCACCCGATATGAAAATCTACTTGGAAACAGAGAAAACACGTAGGCACCGAATCTGAATATTGATGACTTTATTAGAGGAATGAATAGAAACATGAGGAAATAAGATTCAATAGTTCGATTTTCTTTGAAAGTAATGTATTGAAAAAGAACAACGTACACACCACGTAGGCAAAGTGATTGAAGACGACATGCTGCGATATAGGTTTCGTTTTCTTCGTGGTCCGCGATGAGGAGAAGACGGAGTCTCCATCGCCCCATTTTCCCATGCCCTATGCCTCTTTAGACCAAATTCTCAAAGAGGTATGTGCATAGGAAAAAGGAACAACAAGTACAGGCGAAATTCAAGGAAGTCTTGTGTAATCCTTTAATGAAGCCATTTATAAGCCTTTGTTAAAATGGGACAAGGAGAATCAGTCAACTGTAAAGTCTGAATGGATAGTCCAATCTTATCAGGACTATGACATTGAAAAATGAATAGATCTACACAAGCAATTAATCGGTTACTATTTCAAGCTGCTATATTTTAGTCTCGATAGCAAATCGAAGATTTTCTCAATCAGAAAGTTACCCATGTAAGTATATATAAAATTTAAGCTACACGATACAGCATATCGGTGCCCCAAAATAAAACTCACTTGAGACAGACATGCGCTTTATAAAATATTTTGTTCAAAAAAAGTTATGTTGAAATATCTTAACTCTAAGAAAAAATACATTACGCCAAATTTTAACTGTAATAATAGTTTCGCGATCACATAAAGTTTCATCTAACCACATCTATTCTTAGGTTAGGTCTAGTCATCAAACGTTATTGATGAAATAAAATACATTAACGTCAGCTGTCTAATTTTACATCGATATTATTCTATGTTCGGAATTATGTCCAGCTAATTTTCACGACTAAAGTACTACTCACCCCTCTTGCAGACAGAATACCGAGAAGCCGTCTCTCATCCACATTTATCCCATTTGAAAGACCTTGAGAGCTTATTTAACAACACACTGTAACTGTTTTCGGATACAAAAAAAATCAGCAGCAGACTCGGGCCAAGGTCTCTGCTGCACCTGCAAAAATTTAGTACAAAGCTCTTGTTCAAACGAATAGCACGTATCTATGAACTGGTCATGGAAGGGTTGATATGTATAATTGCAAAAGAGTTGGAGGAAAAAAAGGTACATTGTTAACAAGATGTGTCCCATATTCGAAGAGATTGCTCTTATTATCATCTGTTGATACATCTTATGCGTCAATGCATCCAAGATGATGATATAATGGAGAACTCGTAGTTCCAAGGAGCTTACAGTAAGTTTCTGTCTTATCTCACTGCCTCCCTTCCAACAGATATGACAGGGCGCAGGCATCAAGGACATAGTACAAGGATTTTTATTGCTGTACAAGCAAATCTTGTGGGTGCCAAGGACAAGAAAACTGGATTACGTACTTCAGGAATTATACCCACAGAAATGAATCTTTTAAATGTATTAATATAGTGTTGTCGATATTAATATGTGAAATGTGCAACTCGTTGCAATTATGGAATCCTATAAATTTTATGTCTGCTGTTTAACATGAAAAGTAAATATTGGTATTATGGACAAAGGCAATATCTGTGCTGTATCATTCTTGGATTTTATGATTCAGAATTTTCCAGCTTTAAAGTCATTTTGACCTTGTTATTTATATATTGTTAATATATAATAATGTATATGAATATGTTATGACTGTAAATGTTTCCTTGCCCCAATATCATAAAGAGGAATAGGATTAATTCACTACCAGGACTCCTATTTTTATGCTATCATTATATTGCTAGTGCTTGCTTCGAGAGCTATATAAGTAGACTGCACCAGTAATGCTAAATTGATGAAAAGTGGAACAATGCAAGTACACACTTCAGTACATGGGCAGAATTCAGCTAATAGACAGCCAAATGCTAGAAGAATGTGTAAAGTCTTGTTTGATTGTTTACCAATAATAGAAACTCAAGGGTGGTCCAGGGGAACACTTAGAAGTTTGAAAGCTAAAGTTGATTCTCTCTGTAATGAATCATTGCAAAGCCCAGAAAGCCCCAGTTTGATCCTTGGTCTGGGTGAATTAGCTAGGAATAATTCTTGGGTTGCTAAAATTTGCTTGAACTAAGGAGAGAAAAAGCAACGTCAGCTTCTCATCCTGATTGCTGTCCAGTAATCCCCTACTAGGGATTGTATTTTTGTGTTTCAGGTGTGGTAAGATCAGGCTCAATTTTATTTTCTCCCATCCACACAAGATCACAAAGTTTGGTGCCACTAGCTATTTAGACTCAAATAGACCAAGCTACTAGAGAGTTCCCACCATTTGGAACTGTATCAAGGAGCAAATTTCAGCATCATTGGGAAAGGTATGGGGGTGGGGGGGAGGGGTGGCGGGGGGGGGGGAGTAGGTGGTGGGAAGGGGGGAGCTCTGTGGGGAGAATGGGACTGCTTTAAAATTAAAGTTGTCTCCATAGTATTTTCATTATTTTGCTGTTAGTGTAAAAACTAACCATGGCCTTGTATCTCCATTTGAAATCTCTATGGAAGCTTACTTGGCCAACCTAAGACTTGGCTTACTTAGACAACATACTTTGATGTCAAAATGCTTTGTAGTGATGCAAAATTTGTGGTATGTAAGTGTTGCACAAAATTACAATGTGATGGCCAAATTATGCAAAGACGACCATGCTTGCTTCCCTGAAGTTGGCTTAAATAAATATTCATCAAGCTCACAGCCTGAATTGGACCTGCCAGTATGAGCCTGTTGGCAATGGGGTGTTTGGATGTAATGTTCATGGAATTCTGGGGGGCTGAAGATCCTAAAGGGGCTGTAAATTTCTTACTGACCACAGGTGGTTGGACAGGGAATCTCTCTTTACTGCTGATGTACTGAAGGTTAGTGTTCATGAAAGGAAGATTTCCCTGTTTGATATGCTAGGACAACTCCATGGCCCCAATCCCTCCATCCCCTATAGAAAAACAATACCTGTAGGTTGTGAGCAAGTAGGGCCATGGCTTAATATTGTGCACAATACCCGAAGGACATGGGACCAGATGAGGGAAAAGTTTCCTAGCTTGAGGAAGGCTGTCAGGGTTAAACTAGGCAGCATTTATATCAACCAGATGAAGGGATGTCTGATATCCAGCATTCTAACAAATGTTACTGCTCTGCTTCTATAGGTAACCTCCAAAAAACAGCCAACCTGTCAAAATTAGCAGGCCGATACCACACAGCATGTTGCATCATGTAGTACACATATGGCAAAAACCAACACAGCATCATCCAGCCTAAGGATTTCAGATAGTCAGTTTGAGGAAGGTGTAAATAAGTGAATCATACAGTTTGGATGCAGGAACATGTGGCGGTGGCAGAGGAGGAACCCCATGGGAAATGCATTAAACAGATGCATACCATCTGAGCACTTGCTGTCATTGGAAGGTATGCCAAACAATGTTCGCTCTAATTTCTGTTTTGTTGTGTACAGCTTGTTTGCTGCTCTGTATTGTCCCTTTAAGAATGCTGCATGACTGGGCATGTGCGCATCTCAGAGGCAATGGTGATTGTGCATGGCCTGATTATTCCCTGTGCAGTATGTTCTGGATTACTGTGGGGTCGCATACACATGCTGCTTAAAGAGAACATTGATGCCATGTGCCCTGCAAGATCTGGCAGTCACAGCTTGAACCTTTGCAGTTGTGCACAACCACTTACCTGGATGAAGTCCACCAAAGAACATTTGGCCACCTCAGTCTATTGGTAATTGGATTGTCCATGACAAAGGTCATTTTCACAGTAGAGAATCTCTAATGAGTTTTCACGTACCATGGAAGTCTTGGGGCCACAATCTTTCAATGGCTGTCCATGGCTATGGATGAAGGAAGCTTCAGTATCTTTCTAGCTGCCGAGGGAGTACAGGCCAGCCAGGGCATAACACAGCAGACATGGATGAGTTGCTGTCTCTCAGTCTATTATTGTCATCAAGCGAGGGCACTAATCCGTTCAAAGAGGAGTCCATGAGAGCTTGCCAGGAGCAGCACCATGCATACCTAAAAATGAGATGCCAACCCAATAAATCTACAACACAGGACTAAATGCATGCTAAACAGTGGAAGTAGCATGCAATGGATGGTGTTAAATGATCTCACAGCCAATGGATCCAATCAAAGCAATAGTGAATGGTGGCAGACAATTAAACAACTAATGGGAGGAGCAGGCACTAATAACATCCAATGCTCAATGAAAGCAAAGCTCAGCATGAATGTGAAAGACAAGGTGAAGCATTTATAACCAACTTCAGCCATAAGTTTTTTAAAATTCACTTACGGGATGTGGGCGTCGCTAGCTAGGCCAGCATTTATTGTCAATCCCTAATTGCCCTTGAGAAGGTGGTAGTGAGCTTTCTTCTTGAACCACTGCAGTCCTTGTGGTGTAGGTACACTCACAGTGCTGTTAGGAAGGGAGTTCCAGGATTTTGACCCATCAACAGTGAAGGAACAGCAATATATTTCCAAGTCAGGATAGTGAGTGTCTTGGAGGGGAACTTGGAGGTGGTGGTGTTCCCATGCATCCTCTGCCCTTGACCTTCTAGATGGTAGCAATCATGGGTTTGGAAGGTGCTGTCTAAGGAACCTTGGTGAGTTTCTGCAGTGCATATTGTAGATGTTAAGCACTGCTGCCATTGTTCGTTGGCAGTGGAGGGAGTGAATGTGGAAGGGGTGCCAATTCATCCTGGATGGTGTCAAGCTTCTTGAGTGTTGTTAGAGCTGCACTCACCCAGGCAAGTGGAGAGTATTCCAGCACACTCCTGACTTGTGCCTAGTAGATGGTGGACAGGCTTTCGGGAGTCAGGAGATGAGCTACTCACCACAGGATTCCAGCCTCTGACTTGATCTTGTAGCCACAGTATTTATATGGCGAGTCCGATTAAATTTCTGGTCAATTGTAACCCTCAAGAAGTTGATAGTGGGGCAATTCAGCGATGGTAATGCCATTGAATGTCAAGGGGTGATGGTTAGATTCTTTCATTGGAGGTGGCCATTGCCTGGCACTTGTATGGTGCAAATGTTATTTGCCACTTTTCAGCCCATGCCTGGATATTGTCCATGTCTTGCTGCATTTGGACATGGACACATCAGAGAAGTCAATATTTAGCCAATTCAATTCATTCCATGAAATATCAATAAGCAGCTGAGCGCACTAGATATAGCAAAGGCTATGGGCTGTTATAGTATCCTGGCTGAGTGCTGAAGCCTTGTGCTCCAGAACTAGCTGCACCTCTAGCCAAATTATTCCAGTATAGTTACAGCATGGGCAATGACCCGACAAAGTGGAAAATTGCACAGATATGTTCTGTCCAAGAAAAGCAGGTCAAATTCAATTCCAACCCATCAGTCTACTTCCAAGCATCAGCAAAATGATGGATGGAAACAATGACAGTGTTAGCAGAACTTACCAATAACCTGCTCAACAATGCTCAATTTAGGATCTGCCAGGACCACTCAATTCCAGATCTCATTACAGCCTTGGTCCAAACATAAACAAAAAGCTGAATTCCAGAGGTGAGGTGAGAGTGACTGTCCTTAACATCAAGGCCATATTTGACTGAGTGTGACATCAAGGAGCCCTAGTAAAATTGAAGTCAATAGGAATCGGGGAAAACTCACCACTGATTTGAGTCATACCTAGCACAAAGGAAGGTGTTTGGTGGAGGCCAGTCATTTCAGTCCCAGGACTTCAAGAGTTCCTCAGGATAATGTCCTAGGCCCAACTCCCTTCAACTGCTTCATCAATGGTCTTCCTGTAAGGTCAGAAATGTGGATGTTGCTGATGACTGCACAATCTTCAGTTCCATTCGCAACTCATCATAATGAAGCAATATGTGCCTGCATGCAACAAGTACTCAGCAGCATTCAGGCTTGGACTAATAAGTGACAAGTAATATTTGCACCACACTGGTGCCAGGCAGTGACTATCTGCATCAACATCATCAACATTCTGGGTGTCACCATTGGCCAGAAACTTAACTGGACCAGCTACACAAAAACTGTAACAACAAGATCAGATGATAAGCTTGGTACCCTGTGGCGAGTGACTCACTTCCTGCCCCTCTAAATCTTTTCCACCATCTACAAGGTACAAGCTATGAGCGTGATGGAATATGTTTCACTTGCTTGGATGAGTACAGCTCCAATAATACTCAAGAAGATTGACCCATTCAGGACAAAGCAGCCTGCATGATTGGTGTCCCAACCACCAGCTTAAACATTCATCCCTCTACCATAGGCACATAGTCACTGCAGTGTACACCACCTGCAAGACAAGCTGTAGCACCTTGCTAAGGCTTCTTCGACAGCGCCTTCCAAACCCATGATGTCTACCACTTAGAAGGACAAGGACAGCAGACAAATGGGAACACCACCACTTGCAAGTTCCATTCCAGGCCACTCACCATGTTGATTTGGAAATATATTGATTGCACTTCCCCTCTCTGGAGCAAAATCCTGGAACTCCCTATCTAACAGCACGTGCATGTACCTTTACTACAGTGGTTCAAGAATTGACTCGCCGGCAATTTCTCAAGGCAATAAATGGCCTGACCTTGACAGCGATTCCCACATCCCATGAATGAAGTTTTAAAAAGGACAATGTCGCACCCTGCACCTCCAGTCAGCACCACAAAGGTGAGGGTCCATATGATAGAAAGGAATCAGGAACTGCCAGTCATTGCTGCAGTGGATGCACTGACAACAGCTGAAGGACAATTTTATGACCAAGCACAGGAGGCAAAGGACCACCTCAATCCCAGGAGGCCTCCACTGACACCCATCCACCAACTATCTCACTTACTTCTACCATTGGGGGAGCACCCAAAAAGAGCGCAAAACTCGTTTCACTTGATTTCAGCAGCATCCAATTTATAGTGCACAGTAAGGTGTTTCTGAGATCAAAGGACTGACATCAATGAAGTTGATTTCTGCAGAGGACAATCAGGTACTCCATTGTTGGCCCCTGGTCTAATTATACAGCAGGTGTGATTTCCACAACATTGGCAGGGCTACTGCCAAACTTTGAGATTGTTCCACCACTATTCCATAGAAAAGATTTGAAAAAAGAAACTACTTTTAAATAAGGGATTTTAATGCCAAGTATATTTTCTCAAGTTTAAAAATACAGAGTTGAAAGTGGTTATTAATATATGAATGCAAGCTACGTTCAAGAACTGTGAACCATAAGCAATTCATTAGCAATTAACATTCAATTGTTCAATAGGAGTTGGTTGAGATAGTGTCTTCTTTGCTATTGTGCAGGGGGAGACACGAAAAAAACAGAAACACAGTCAGAGACACAGGTAGTTAAGTTTTGGAAACAGAAAACTGTGAGGACCAAATTTTGACCAAGTTTACAGCAAAATGCAGGAGTTAGGAATTACTTGTTTCAATCAAGTATAATGATTGACTGAAATGGGGGAGCATAGTATGTGAATTACTTTGTATTATTATGCTGTGACATGTTGAACTGATTGATTTAAATTAATTTAATCATAACTGATGCTCTGCATGTTGGCTTGCTATGGAATAAAATATCATCATGATTTGTGTGTGACCTTATCTCACCAAGCATTTCCCTCAGTTCAAAGGAATTGAAGAAAAACCTGTGAAAAATTTGGCAGTTTAGATTGCAGGATTGTTACCCTGCTGGGTTATGCTATTGTATAGTTAGATATTGCAGTATGTGTGAAGTATGGGCACAACCCATACTGAAGGAACTCACACACTATGGGCTAGCATCTCTGTATCCAAGAAAATGGCTAAGATCCTAAACTTGTGACAACTTTAATGTAAGACACTGCAAAACCTGAGCTGAAGTATTGCTTTAAGATGCCTATAGCGTGTTCGATGATGATCTTGAGAGTTGCTGGAGTCTCACTGTATCTTCATTCAGCTACTATTTTTGGCTACCTCAGTAGAGGCATGAGTCTGAACCCCCAGGAGCTATCTCTGCAGTCTGCATTCTGTTTTAAGTAGCCTACATGAGATGAGTATCATGAAATTAAGTTGCTATGACAGCGCTTGGAAATTGCCTTTAGACTTTACAATTCTATATTGCTGGTTAATGACTAATTGCTCATTGATGGAGTGCAACTCTTTGTGGTTCAAGAAGGCCATGGAATTGTGTGTACAGCCATATGAGTGACATTAGTGTTCCCCTAACAAAAACAGAAAATGCTGGAAAAACTCAGTAGGTCTAACAGCACTTTGAAGAGAAAAAAAACAGTTAACATTTTGAGTCTTTATGAATCTTCTGCTTTTATCTTAGTAATTCCCTGGAGCTTTGTGAATTCTGTGTTGTGAAAACCTTACAAGGCCTTTTCATCCTGCAGCTGCTTTTCCTTGGAGAAAATGAGGAAGGAGTTTGTTCTACCTGGAAAAACTCAGCAGGTCTGGCAGCATCGGCGGAGAAGAAAAGAGTTGACGTTTCGAGTCCTCATGACCCTTCGACAGAACTTGAGTTCGAGTCCAGGAAAGAGCTGAAATATAAGCTGGTTTAAGGTGTGTGTGTGGGGGGCGGAGAGATAGAGAGACAGAGAGGTGGAGGGGGTTGGTGTGGTTGTAGCGACAAACAAGCAGTGATAGAAGCAGATCATCAAAAGATGTCAACAACAATAGTACAATAGAACACATAGGTGTTAAAGATAAAGTTGGTGATATTATCACCAACTTTATCTTTAACACCTATGTGTTCTATTGTACTATTGTTGTTGACATCTTTTGATGATCTGCTTCTATCACTGCTTGTTTGTCGCTACAACCACACCAACCCCCTCCACCTCTCTGTCTCTCTATCTCTCCGCCCCCCACACACACACCTTAAACCAGCTTATATTTCAGCTCTTTCCTGGACTCGAACTCAAGTTCTGTCGAAGGGTCATGAGGACTCGAAACGTCAACTCTTTTCTTCTCCGCCGATGCTGCCAGACCTGCTGAGTTTTTCCAGGTAATTCTGTTTTTGTTTTGGATTTCCAGCATCCGCAGTTTTTTTGTTTTTATCTAAGGAGTTTGTTCTGTTTAACAGTGCATTGGAAACCCTCTCTGCATCTGTGCAGTTCAGGTTGATAGTTGTTGAAGATGCCTGTGTTATCTTAGAATGAGCCTGAAGATTAAAGGCAGTTTTTTTTTGCTTTCTCGCTTACCAACTTGCAGTTTTCAGCTTTTACTTTATTGGGTGAAAAGGCATAGAAGAGCAGGAACAGCAATCTATGGCCTAAAGGTTTGGCCATGTGGTGAACTTGACTGACTTGACATTGCTACCCCTGTGGTTGAAGATGTCTACAGGCCAGAACTCAATCATTGCCAACCCGCTGAGTCAGAATTTGCTGTAGATTTCCTCAGGCATCCCCAGGTAGGTAGTGATTGGTCTATAGAAGGTGTCGGAAAGGAAGATTAAGGTTATCTGCAGCCTGCTTTGCTACCATCCAATTTGTCCTCTTTGTCTTCCTCCGAATGACACAGAATAAAGGAATAACCAAAAGAGTTCTGATATTCTGCTAGTTAATTGGACTGAAAAACACTGTTACAGCCTATGCTGACAGAATTGGAGGATTATTTGCTGTTTTTTGCTTGAGGCTAATGAACCTCTTTACAAGCAAACTATAATAAGCTTACATTTGTTCAATCGGTTTTCTTAGAATTTTGTGTTTGATGAAAATACTAAATGTATTTTTAATTATTTGCAAATTTCTCCTGCCAATATTCATCTTCCAAACATAAACTCTATTTGTTTTGAGATGGTAACAACATTGTTCACAATATCCTGCTAAAATAACAGTGAATCTAATGTAGCTAACCATTAATTATGGACAAATGCTACAGCAACTTTAGGCTAGGGCAGATGTGTAGTTAAATAAAAGTTGCTGCTGTGTTTCATTTCTTTGCTATTAGCTTTTGTGAAAATGCTGTTTGCTCTTTACCTCACTTTTGAAATGCCTTGAATGGGGTGGGGTTGTCATACTTGAATGGTGGGTACAAGCTACATTTGTCACAGAAAGTTAATTCCATTTCAATCTAACAATGTAAATTTCTCTGGCACAGAAAATTAACTGTTCCAAATGAGAAACCTCATTCCTTAGGATTTAATTGATGTTGGAGATTTGAAGAATTTAAAATTAACAGCTTCTTTTTACTATTCCTGCCATCCCTTTTCTCTCACTCTCCAGTTGTTCTTCCCCTTGCTTTCTTTCTTTCTGTACCTGATTTGACATTGGATTCACCCCCTTTAATTTACACTTGCTGATCAGCCTTGCTGCTATTTATTTTGCAATAATTTACTCTGATAGTCTAAGCAAGTAGACGGTTACTTGCCTTGTTCACTCAAGTCCCAGGTCCCAATTTTCCTCATTACATTGTTACCAGCTTCCACTTTCAGCAGGTTGCCATGTAAAAATAAAAATGCAGCTAAACATATAAGAGCAAGTGTAACTAACTAATGGTAGGATTACCTACCTTGCTATAGCAAATTATGGCCCACTGTGTTTTTTGTCTTTTGAGAATTTGGAACAATTGATAGTGATACCATTTGCACAGAAGTTCCTGTACTCACTGTTTTAAACATTTACTGAAATCTGCATGTTTCAGAGCTGGCAGCTTATGGAATGAAAAGATCAGCAGTCACCACTATATGAAGACAATCAAGTCGGCATGATATGCCTTAATCTCAGCTGGTTTTTATGTGTTACGGGGAATACTGTAAACATGGACAGAATTTGTCCTTAGTTTCAGGTTTGTTTGTCAGTCAGGTGGTAGGCTGTCACTTGCCCAGTTAAAGGCCCAACAATGAATAAGAAAGAATCTCTCTTGTGCTCAGCATATTCCATGTAATGTTTAATTAAATCATGTGAAAAATAGACAAATCTTGTAATGGTAATGCAGAAAAAAACTGCTGTCACAAGAAGGCATTGAAATGTATACCCCATGGATCATGTTTCTGAGCAGCCAGGGATGCTAATGTAATAATAATAATGCTCAGACAGTCCTTGGCAGTGTTATCAGTGATTAGCTGTTTCTATATCACTTCGTGTGTGTAGCTTACTCCCTGAAACCTTGGTCAGAATGAGTGCTCTGTGTCTTCTCTAGCTGACAATTTTTATTGGTTTAAGTAAGCAGGAAGCTTTATTTGTTCTGAATTAAGAACTCAATGTAATTTTATTTACCTTAATTGGCTGATTCTGCAGCACAGAATGCAAGACAACAAAAGTAAAACTACAGAAAATAGAAACAATCCATTGGGAAATGAAGCCCAGGAACATCATCTGTTAATGGGTGACACAGGGAAGCTTTCATCCTTCATTATATTTCATTTATAACAGCACCATTGTGCGTGCCTTTGTAAAACTGCTTTAAAAAGTTTAGCCATTTCCCAGTTGCTGTGAATAAAGTGACATATATGGAGAGAAGAAATTCCAGTTAAGCACCAATGAAACCAAAGCAGGCCTGTTTCTGTGACTTTTAGTGTCATTTATTCCGAATTGGTTGTCATGTGATGAAGTAACACCAGCATAGGTTTTCTGAATCTTTTCCTTCCTAAAATCAACCTAAGTATGGTTGGATCTCTGCCAATAATGCACATATCTAATTGGGAGGAGATTGACGGCTGGAAGAAGCTTCTGACAGAAAAATGGTGGGGGCTTAATTCCAATATGTTGATGATGTTGTTTAGGCTTCCACAAAATTTCCTGATGTTCACTGTTTCGTCAATTTACGATGAACATCAAGGATAGTGAGTTGTGTGGTGGATACAGAAGTGATTTCACTTTGGATAGATGTACTCCTGGAGTTTTAGTTTCTTCCATTTCCAAAATCCAACCACTTCAGCCAGTCAAAGCAGCCTTTTATCCAATCACTTAAACTTTTATAGCTTTAACAAGTGTTCCAAAAAAATGAATAAAACACACACAATTTTTAAATGCCTTTGTGTTTTTTCTCCCGGGTTGCTCACAGCAGTGTCTAGGCTGTAATCTGTAATTCCTGGACACTCCAGGACAATGCTGGGGGGTTGGCAACCATAGGGAGGGCCTTGTGAGTTTTTGCTTGATTATGAAGTTGGTGGGAAGATTTTGTGCCACAGTTTCTGGCACTGCTAAATTTTGAAAATGTGAAGATGAAGCAGCACATTAACTTTTCTTTTTGGGATCAGTTTTTTTTTGTTTCTCTGAGAAAATGCTAGGATTGCAGGTTCACTTTCCACCATCCTGGTGATCACATGATACAACAATAACAGAGCTGTTGACTAATTGTAGCAATCAGTCGTTACAAGTCAGTCTATGACAGGCCCAGGCATGAGGTGAGCAAAACCCCCTGTGTTGGAAATCTTTGGGAATTCTAGGTCAAAAGTCACCTGTTCCTCCCTAGCATGCTACACATCTCAGAATACTCATATAATGTATCGTAAAATATTATTTTCTAAAAGGAACCCATTTATTTTGTATTTGAATAAATCAACATTATATCCTTCCACTTTATGTCTAGGAATCTTGCTTCAAAGATTGACCATTCACGCATTAAAATAATGTCCTCAGATTTGTTTTGCATTTAACCTCCTTTGAACAGCAGGGCATGTAGAGCAGTATGCCATGGTCTGCATTATCTTGTTTCTCCAAAGGACCATAGGCATCTCTCTCCATTAGAGAGAGACGATTTTGACAACTTGTAGCTTGAGGGACACCACTCTGCAAGAACGGGGCAAGACAAGGAGGGCTACCAAAGCTAGAACAGGGATTGAACTGGCACTCTTGGCATCATTCTGCACCACACTCAAGCATCTAGAACTGAGCTAGCTGACCGCCACTCTTTTCCAATGAGAGAATGCCCAATTTATGTAATCAATGTAACAATGTAAGAAGCAGATACTGTTTAGTTAAATAGGTTATCTGAGTTGAACGGAGAAGATAGGACCATGGGAAACCAGCATATAATAAGAAAACAGGCATTATAGGTCTTCAAATGAGAGTGTGATCCATTTCTCTGAATAGAAGGCATCTTGGGTTACAGGACACAGTTGTGACTAGAAGTCAGGTATTGCAGTCTTGCTTGATTGCCTTCAGGGATTGGAGAGGAATTTCCAAGAACATTTCCTAAAATGAGCTCATGATGTTTCTATTTTTTTGCTTCTTTTAGAAGATTGCTTGAGTGGGGGTGGGCGGTGTGGCAGGGAGTAGGTTAATGGTGCATGAAGGTTCATTATTACTGATGGAATAGATTGGACAGGCCAATTGGTCTTTCTGGGTTTTTTTTTGTATGTTTGCGATCCATTTAAATTTTGCCAGCAAACCATGATAAGGCCTGATGCCTGTCCTTTGCAGCATGTCCAAATTGGGCCAAGAGCTTGATGCTTTTTGGATAGACTGCATTGAGAAGTGCTGGGAGGGTCAGTTCTCCTTTGGTGGGCGTTAAAACCTGCCAAGCCCTTTTGTGCCATGTCTGCAGGGATTGGGAAACAAACTCCATCGTGTCCTTTTCCAGTATAATGACAATCACAAAGAAATTGCCTTTAATCCAGGATAGGACACCACACTGAGCTGGACTTCCCTGTTAGCAGTTCATTTCATGGACAGTTAGCCACAAAGTTTTTTGCTTGACTTTCAAGTGGAGAGGTCCTTTAATCAAGCACCTGTTCCAACATGGTGCATGAGTGAGTGGGGCAAGAAACAGCGAAGCTCTTCAACCAATCAGACTGAAGAGCCCACACTGGGAAATATAAAGCAGGAAATAGAAATTAGATTTAAATGATGTACAGAAAGTGAAACACAGATTGGGAAATACAGTTGGAATTAATGGAGAGAGATAAAAATGACAGAGAGAAAAGTATAACAATAAAAAAAATCCAACACCAATTCTCTTCTGAAGGAATGGGACACCACACTTGTAAAATAAATTTAGCCAGAGAAGTTGTTAAGTGGTAATTATCACCTATTATACCATTAAAAGCTCATTCCTGAACGTACTAGTCACCTTAGTGGGGAAATAGTGGCTAAGCGCCCCAAGTTCATATCATTGCTGGCATTTCAGTGCCGAGTGTTCCTGATCAGCTTTGTGATAGAAAGAAAATTGGAGCCTCTACTATCACTATTCAAAGCTCTGGAACTGCACCATGCATGTAAAAGTGCACGTTGCCATGGCAACTCAGCAGGGTTGATTGAATCAGTTGGCTGGATGGCCGATGTGGATCAGATTAGTGCCAACAGCCCAGAGTTCTATCCCCTTTCTGGCTGGGGGTGGATTTGGGACCTTCCTCCTTGCCCTAGTATGGCCCTGTGGGTCGGCCTGCCCTCAGGCAGAGAACTGAAGAAGAAGCCTATCCAACTATTGGCCTGAGACTAATTACTGCAGTCTGTTTGTAACATAATTCACTTGGCTGCTCTGTAAGTTTTCTCTATTTCTGTTATAATATTTCAGGCTTTGCCCTTTTTACATGCAGTTCTACACTCTGACCAAATGACATTTCCAGGAGCAAGCATTAATAGAATGGATGAAATTTGACTTGGCTGGATGGAAGTATCAAATCTCAGCCTGGCTGACATTAATAAAGTTAATGAAAGTTAAAATCAG
Source organism: Carcharodon carcharias (assembly GCF_017639515.1). Classification (NCBI taxonomy): domain Eukaryota; kingdom Metazoa; phylum Chordata; class Chondrichthyes; order Lamniformes; family Lamnidae; genus Carcharodon; species Carcharodon carcharias. The sequence goes on from NC_054483.1 coordinate 92,885,268, forward strand.
GCTGACTGTCCAGTGCGCTGTTAATTCTCTATTGCCTGTTTACATAGTCACATAAGACGGATTTTACCAAGTGTGTCTGCAGGTTTCTTTTTAATTCATTCTTGGGCATCATTGACAAGACCAACATTTATTACCCATTCCTAGTTGTCCTGATAGTGTTTTGATGCAACTGAATGGCTTGTTAGGCTCCTTCAGGGGGCACTTAAAGATCAATCACATTGATGGAGCGCCATAGTTACATATAGGCCTGATGGGATAAAAATGACAGGTTTCCCTCGCTAAAAGACATTAATGAGCTGGCAAGGGGTTGAAAACAATCAGACAGCTTCATGATTACTGAGTATACATTCCCAAACTGCTATGGTAGGATTTGAACTCACCTTTGGATTAATCTTCCAAGATTTTGCATTACTAGCCCAGGAACATAACCCCTACCCTTTATTTTTCGCCAATTTGTTTTGCTCAGTAGTAACTCAGTGCAGGTCATGCAATAAATCTCAAGGCCAGAACAACTGAGGAGTGGCATTCACAGTCAAATTGCCACTCCTCTCTTTTTTACTCACCTTAGCTGGGAGCTGCATATTTCTTGTTTAGCCTTCTGACTTGGGCCTGCTGAGAGAAGTGCAGCGCAGTGGGTTCCAGAGGCCTTTAGTGTAGGGCAGCAGCATTGAGGGAGCTGAAGGCACATCTCCTTCTTACAGCACTAGGTGCTGTAAACCAGGTAAGTTTAAAGGTCTTAGTAGTCAGAGGGTTGGGATGGTACTGGGGAACGTAGTTGGGGAGGTGGGGTGGGTAGTCAGGCAGTGGTAGGGGGTGTGGGGGGTAGTTGGGCAGTGGGTAAGTAGGGTAGTCAGTGTGGGGAGGGTAGCCAGGGCCTGGGTGGGTAGCCAGGGTGGCGGGGTTAGTTGGGAGGATTGGGAGGGTAGTCGGTTGGTGACGGTAGTTGGGGGGTGGGGGGGGTAAGTCAGAGATCAAGAGGGTAGTCAGGGGTGTGGTGAGTAGTCGGGGGTTGGATGTGTAGTTGCGGGAGGGGGGGTGGGGAGGTAGTCAGAGGTTTTGGAGGGTCATTGGAGTGGTGGGGGGTAGCTGCGGGGGTCATGTGGGGGGTGGGGATGTAGTCAGGGGGCTCCAGTAAGGTGTGAGGGAGCAGTCAGTAGTAGTTACCCAGGAGTCAGAAGTGGTTTTAATCCATCTAACATTTCATGTTTCTGCTAAGGGAGTCAGAACCACAATGCAGTTTCTGGGGCACCTCCTGGGTATGACCTTTTTATACCTTGGTATATCACCCAAAGACTGGAAGGTCTGAGCCTCCGTGTCAAACCAGGTAGTGACATTTAGCATTCTTAAGAAAACTTGACTCTCAGCTTCTAACATTTACTATTTGTGTATCTATATACTTTCAGCTCTCTCTGTCTTCTTGTTCTTGATATATCCTTATTTTTCTATTCCTGCCTGCATCTCTCATTCTATCTCTATAACTGGATGTTTGTCTCTGTGTCAGTGTTTGGTATGTGTGGTATCTTTCTCTCAGCTTTAATGCATGTTGGTATGTGTATCCCTTTTTAATCTCTCTGCCTTGGGATATGTGCTTTTGGTTCTATATTAATATTTCTCTCTGTTAAAGTTCTTTGTGTGTTTTTGGGTGTATGTTCTTTTTGCTTCTGATATATGTTAGTGTATGTCTACAAACATGTTCTTGAAACTGTCTTTCTCTCTCTCCTTGATATTATATATTTTTTGATAGTATCTGTGACTTTCCCTCTGTACTCTTGCTCAGTGTATGCGTACCTTTCTCTTCGTTAGAGTGTAGGTGTGTCTTTTTCTTCTTTTTACATTCCTCCTCTCAATCTTCTTTTCTTATCTCGCCTGTTCTGAAAGTACTGACTCTTACTGGGCTACAGTTCCACTGGTACAAATTGCCCATTGATATATTAGCCAAATGGTAATTCTTCATGGTGTTGACAGGCTATTCTGTGTCTGATTCTTGTCCTTAATCAACATCTACACCAACATCCACACTTCAATAGAGGTCACTGAAAGATAGATAGAATCACTGCTAGATTTTGAGATCCCTAGCACTGTCCCAACTGAGGTTAGCGACTTCATCAGGAGTGGTAGATCTGGACTTTCCTGGCTTATGTGGCTTTGTTTTATACTGGGCAGTGCATTTACCAACTGAAGCATCAGGACGGTGCCTTCCTGGGTTCTTGTACATGAATTGATTGCATTGTTGTTAGTAAGCGTGCATGTTTCTCTCCTTTTTCTCTGTATCTCATCGGCCAGTTAAGTTTCTGTACAAATAAAAGCAAAATACTGTGGATGCTGGAAATCCAAAACAAAAGTAAAAATACCTGGAAAAACTCAACAGTTCTGACAGCATCTGCGGAGAGGAACACAGTTAACGTTTCGAGTCCGTATGACTCTTCAACAGAGCTGTTGAAGAGTCATACGGACTCGAAACGTTAACTGTGTTCCTCTCCACAGATGCTGTCAGACCTGTTGAGTTTTTCCAGGTATTTTTGTTTTTGTTTAAGTTTCTGTATAACTGCTTTTCCATCACTTTGATGATCTAAGTGTGTTTTAATCCTAGTTTGAGTTTGTCAGTCTGAGCTTTAAGACAAGGTGCTCAGCCACTTTAAGAAAGTAATCGCACATGAGTTGGGCATCATTCTGGTTCCAGATTAAGTTCAGCCAGCTAGTGCTGCACCCTCTGTGCAGATTAGAGATGAATGTCTTGAAAGTGCACAGATACATCTGAGTTCATATGAAATTCTTTTGTCTGTGGTAACAGAGTTGATAACCAGTTTAAAAGAATTGTTTTAAGACATCTGTTAAAAGGCAGGCAAAGAAATTTAATTTAGCAATTGTACATTAATCTATTCAACAAGCCCAATTTCAAAGCATAAAACAACAGGATTGGTCTCACATTTTTTAATTTTGGCAAAGAGCAAAAGGATAATTAGCTCTTTGCTAACTTTAAAACATTTCAAGTGTTCCGATGTCAGTGAGTCAAATTCATGCAGAGCTCTTGAAGCCCATCTGTGGTGTGCTGTGCAGCCAATAACTCCTGGTGCAAGTCTCTGTGCTCCTGGCCTCTCTTCCTGTGCATCATCTATTCACCTTGGATCCCTCTGTTTCAACGTTGTATCTTTCTGTCTGTTCCCAGTCTCCTCCTCTGTTGTCAGGGCTTTAGGATCAACAGGGATTTCTGTTTTAGAGGGGAAAATATATAAATAACCCACACAATCAGCCTTGAAAAGTAGAACTGAACCTTTTTTAATTTTATTTAAAAAAACACTTGATCTTTGCATGTTTTAATATAGTCAGTGATATATTACAATTGAAGTTGTTTTTGATTTGCATGTACTCAATACTCATGACTGTTGTGTTGTCCTTAGTTAAGGGGGAGGGGGGGGGGAGCGCAATTGTGTCCCGTCATGGAGACCAGCTCCTATAATCAGCATTGGCTTTGACATTAAAGGGCTGCCACTCTGAGAATGCTGACAATTACTGCACCGAGCTTAATAAGTAAACATGACACCATGACACAAATATAAAAATAGCTTGATACTGCATGAATTTTATTCCCTGACTTTTTTTCCTTCATTTCTCCTGAGAAGCATTTGAGCAACATATTCTGTACCCCAAGAAAAAGTAGCTGAAAAACCCGGATTTTTACATAATTTACTATTCATTAACTGAATCGTATGTGGTTTAGAAATAAGCAGTATCTGAGAATGCAGTTTATTAGTGGAAATCAAAAAGAGCAAATGCAATAATGAGCCTTTATGTACCTCAAGCTGGTAAAAATTATGAAGGTGCATTGACCCATCTAGGACACAAAGAAATTTGTTAAGAATGTCCCTGGGAAATATGGGAAACCCTGGCATTCAAACCAGGTATGGTGCCACTGACCACCGCTGTGCTCAGTGTTCAATCGGGTCATATTTCTTCCAATGAAATTTAATTGACGTACCTGCCCACATAAGTAGGCAGATACTGCTTAGGACGCTAGGTCATGCCTGTTGGGAAACAGGGAGAGGAGTTGGAGATGCACCAGAGTGTAGCCCGAAGCAAACATCCACTCAGGCCTGGTCCAAATCTGCTGTAAAATTGTGCTGGGGTCGGAGGAGAGAAGCAAGATTTAGCCCTTCATTTTGCTGCCAACCTTTGCACAGTGATGGTTGGCATTCATGGCTCCTATTCATACTGCTCGGGCGAGTCCCCAAAAGTCTGCTGATTCTGGGCTGGCCCAAAGAACAGTGGGCCATGTCTTCCGAGTACGTGCTGAAACATTGCACAGGCACAGTGGACATACTTATGAGGCACTTAGGGATAGGTTCAGCAGGCAAGTAGTTTGAGCTGGACAGGAAGACATTTAGGCCAATGCATCAAAAGTGAACCTTCTTGCCAGACACTGTGAAAATAAGAGTGATTTCAATTAGCTTCCTTCCTTGGATTAGCCTCATTTTTGACATCACTTCCCAAACCTCCAGCCTCTACCACCTAGAAGGACAAAGTCAGCAGGTTAACAAGAACATCACCACCTCCGAGTTCCCCTCCAAGTCACACACCAGCCTGACAGAATCACAGAATTGTCACAGCACAGATGAGCAATTACTGCCGGTCTTGCTAGCTGCACCCTTATCCCAAGAATAAATTAAATAAAAACAAATGTACAGCATCAGGTGTTTTGTTGCTTTTCTGCTGAATTATAAGTACAGAACTACAACCCAAATTTTCACCATTTATCCAGGTGTCACATTGACTTTGTGCATCAACAACAGAACTTGTATAAGAGTGATGAGTCTGAACTCGATTCCCCAAAGTAATTACCAAAGTGTAAGTTAAATGTAACTGCTGCCTAGTCAGCACATTGTGCTTATGTTGGTGTTGGATCAGTCTGGAAATGGTTACTTGTTGAAGTCTAACAACCAAGGATATAAGAAATATTTGCAATGCCTGAACTCAGAAAACTGATTCCAAAACTGCAGACTTGGAAAACAGCAGCAAAGACAAGTCTGGATTCAGTTACGTTATTTGTAAGGTTACGCACTGGTAGCTTTAATAAAGCAACTTGTTCCATAGTGTACAAGTTTAATATAGCTGCCAACTTTTCCAGCCTCCATTCTAACAAAAATTAATCAGCTCATCTCACACTGAATTCTGCATTACCTCTTCCATATGTATGCTCAAACATCAAACATAGACAGAGAAGATAACATACAGTGCTTTTTAAATATTCTAGGATGACTGAGTGTTTAAGGTTCATTGCAAAAAATGTAATTAGAGGTCAGAAACATTGACAGTCTACACAAACAGTGGACGTTTGGCAACTATGATAGAGATGTGTCAAAAATCCCTGGTAACATGGTTTTAGTGAAGGAAATTATTACTGGGCTGTTTAATTGGCAGATTGGGGTAGTGCTTAAACCTGATCACTGATGATGTATGAGTCTGTACGCCCTGAGAATCCAGAAAATACTTGGATACATGGCTGATAACGGGGTATAAATTTTCTGTTTGATTTAGTGAAACTGAACTCATCTTAGTCTGGTATAAAAGTGAATTCTTTCCTGCTATGGTCAAATATTCTTTTTCATGTCAATTCTGCTCTTGCTTAATTCTGATTCCACTGTGTGTATGAATCCAAATGCAAATTCCTGAGGAAAAAATTGAAGTTGCAGAAACACACCTGAAAGACACATCATGTGTTACTGATCATTCCTTTCTGTGAATGGAACAGCTCTTTTGAAAAATGGCAACAAACTGAACTGAATTAGCCATATAAATACTATGGCTACAAGAGCAGGTCAGAGGCTAAGAATTCTGTGGAGAGTACCTCACCTCCTGACTCCCTAAAGCCTGTCCACCATCTACAAGGGTGTGTGATGGAATACTCTCCACTTGCCTGGTTGGATGCAGCTCCAACAACACTCAAGAAGCCCAACACTTTCCAGGACAAAGCAGCTGCATGATTGTACCCCGTCCACCACCTTAAACGTTCACTCCCTCCACCACCAAAGCACAATCGCAGCAGTGTTTACAATCTACAAGATGTGCTGCAGCAACTCATCAAGGCTCCTTTGACAGCACCTTCCAAGCCTGCGACCTCTACCATCTACAGGGGCAACAGATGCATGGGAAGACTACCACCTGCTAGTTCCCCTCCAAGCCATACATTATCCTGACTTGGAAATATATCGCCGTTCCTTCACTGTCGCTAGCTTAAAATCCTGGAACTCCCTTCCTAACAGCACTATGGGTTACCTACGCCGCATGGTTCAAGAAGGTGGCTCACCATCATCTTCTCAAGGGCAATTAAAGATGGGCAATAAATGCTGGCCTTGCTAGTGATGCCCCCATCCCATGAGTAAGAAACTAAAAAAAAAATCTTCAGAATGCTTTGTGCTCCCCCAGATCCATTGCAATTCTGGAGCAGTTATGGTACCAAAGTCCCTCAAAGTTGCATCAAATAGTTTACCATAGTCACATAGTTCTATAACAAAGTGGAAAGATGGTGGTAAACAAAACTCAATGGTAACTCTGGCTATGGTCTCATATGGATTTATCTGACTGCTCTATAAATGCAACTTCAGGTTCCAAATTGTACCTCAGCAGCCCACTCCCAGTGCCAGCCATTTTAGTTTGTCACAGCATGTACCAATTTGATGACATCACTATTTTCATTCATGACAGCGTAGTAGATGATATTTATTGCAGCCATGTTCACACTAGTCTATCACACTAATTGCTGTGATGCCTCCACAGGTCGAATGGCTCACTAATATAGGGCTGGGTTTTGTCCCAACGATGCAAGACCCACCCACTATGCTTTCGAGGGCCATACAAATAAATGCCTGTCAGGCACTTCACAGGCCAGCATCGGGCCTCCCCCATGATCACACCCTCACTGGGCTGGAAATTCTGCCCCCGAGAGCTGCCAGCTAATCAGAGGCCGACAGTTCTCCATTGCCTGTAGTGCCACCAGGACCAGCGGCTGCTGGTGGTAATTCTCCAAGGCCCAGCCTAAGGATTGACACCAGATCCCAGGACCCAGGTGAGTGAGGGAAGGATGGAGGTTGTAGGGAGGGGGTCATCAGAATAGGGGTGAGTGTGGGGTCATTGTGGGGGGTCGGAGGCATGTGCAGGGGGGTGGATTTCAGTGGCCTTTACCCCGTTCCCGATTCTGGGTACCTTGATCAAGCACACCTTGCCTGTCAATGAGGCCTCCTCTGTTCACCCAAGGTCAAAGGTAAACCCAATGGGGTTTGCTAGACAACCTTTGGGAGGCAGGGGTAAGCTGTTCGACTCCCATTAACTCCCTGAGCCACCTCTAAATTCCCATGGGCTCAGGAATAATTGGCTTCAAATGGCTTATTAAGGAGCCCAATTGCCGTCCCTCTGCTGGCAGGTGTGATTGTCGCATTGGGCCCTTCCTGCTCCCAACTTATTGGGGACAGTTTTCCTGACGCTGGGAATCTAATATAGGTACTCCCGCCTGATTCTCCTGGCACCCTCCTGGCCGCCATCATTCTCACTCCAGTAGGTTCCACTAAATCAGCCCATAGTTATCCATGATCAGGCAAGCAGAGTGACCACTTGGGTGAGGTGCTGGTTGCCTAGCAACTATCATGCAGATTGAGTCACAGGGCTGGATTTTTCTGGCCCTGTATTGGTGGGATTGGAGGAGGGAGTGGAGTGGTGGGCTGTGCCGGGAGAATAGTGGGGGTCCCCGTTAGGATGGTTCTCAATGCATTCACGCTGGCAGAGAACTTTCCCAGGGGCTGGAAAAGCCTCGGATTAGTTGTCTGCATTTCCCCTGGTTTTGAGACTGCCAGCCTAATGGAGGCAGGAAATACAACCCCACCGATCCCACCAGAGGGGTTCCCCCTCTGATCCAACTGCCCAACGGCCCCCTCCCTCTGATTTATCGATCTGATTTTACGCCTCTGAGGGCAACTCCATGTTGAGGCACCCTCATGGTCTCCAACCTGCCTTAGCAGTGCTCACCTGTCAAGGCGAGGCTGTAGAGCCGCCACCCTTCTGATTGGGCCAGCAGCATCGGGAGCCCATCTTAATAGGGCGGCGAGCTTGGAGGCAGCCAATTAGGAAGTTGCCTTCAGGAATCTTGCTCTGCTGGTCTCATTTCCAGCAAGTGCAGACTTGGAGCCCCCATTTGATCCCACTTCAGTGTCCCAAAGCCCGCTGGAGAATTCTGGCTACTGCCTTTAGGGTGGGGGAGTGGTTGGGCGAGATCACAAATGAGGGAAAAATATACAATTTTTTTTTAACTGCCTGCCCATTATCATATGGTTGGTATTATATTGTGAGAACAAAATTATTGTTACTGCTCCTTTGATCCCTAAGGATAAAAAATACTTCTGGAATTTATCCGTGTCTGACCACCCTTGAAGCAGACAATCAAACTGCGTTTTGGTGCAGAAGACATCCTCCATCAATCAAGGGATGGAGGCCTGGCCTTCCCAGATGAGGGTCCATGGCCAGCTAAGGTCCAAGAGAAGTTTTCAAGGGATGCTTTGTTTTTGATCTGTGCTCTAAACTCCATTCCCTAGCTACTGTCTCCCTCACTATCCCTGGCAATCATCTGAGATTAAGAGCCAGGTTTTTGCAGAGTCAAGAAGATTCCTTAGACCTTTAAAAATGGTGGGCGGGACACAGATGTGGAAATCTCAACCTAATTTCCAACAGATCCAATTTTTGCTGGCAGGGGCAAGTGGGCGGGTTATGACTCACAAATATAGGAAACCTGAACTGAGCAAGACCATTTGAACTTGGTGCTGACTTCAAACAGACCCCATTTTGGCTGCTGAAACGGCCTGAACCTGCAGTGTAGGAGTCACAAATTGATGGAGTAGACGTAAATGCTCTTGAAGGGCAGATAAAGTCTGTTTACGTGTCATGATCTGAAGTTTTTTTAAAATCCTCCACTCTTTCAACATGATAGAGGGTTTAAGCTGTCAGTGGAGAGTTAAAATAAACTCTTTGCTGGCTTGCCTTGATTGACAGGCCATCTGGTGTGGGTTAGAAGAAAAAACATTGCCATCTGGTCGTGCAGTTTCAATAGAGTTCTTCGTTGTCATTTTCCCAAGGGCTATTATTATGTCATTATGAATGCTCCGATAAGATTCAGAAGCTGAAATTACCTCAGCAGGGTGTTCTAAGTTCACAGCTTAAAGAAGTTATTAAAGGGTTAGCTATCTTTGATGTGGGGCCTGAACAGAAGTTTGTTTTAGATTAACCACTTGAGAAGATTTAGAATCTTTGAATGGGTTTCATGAATGGGAGTCTTTCTCACTATGAAGTCTGCTTGGGTGAGAGCTTTATTAGATTGTTAGAAGTTTATTTTTACATCTCCACATAGCTCCTGAGCTCTGTCAATGGTGGATGCTGGATGAGTGTCTATGGAGGTGGCATTGAGTTATGAAATGGCATGGGTGGTTGATGGCAGGCATAAGTTGGCATGGATGTAGCATGGGGTATATGAGGAGCCATGGGGGGGTTGGCTGGGTGTTAAGGATGTGTGAGGGATGAGGGCTTGAGGACGTAACAACTTCTAAAAAAAAACTAGAATGAGGTCCCAGTGAACTGAGGTGGACCTTCTAACCAACCTGCTAGTACTCAATCACCCCCATGGCTGCCTAGGATCTGCTTCTGGACTTAATCCTGCCCCTGCCTCCCCAGTGAAAATTGGGTCTAATGGGGCCCTTTAAACTGAGGCAGGTCTGCTGAGTTGGGAAGTTTCCCAACTTGAGCCTTTGTATTGAAAATCTGGCTTTACACCCATCTGTTCACAACCTGGATGTTACATTTGATTCTGAGATGAGTTTTTAACCTCATATGCATGCCATCACTAAGACTGCCTATTGCCACCTCCATAGCATTACCCAACTTCACTCCTATCCCTGCTCAACTGCTGCTGAAAACTTTATTCATGCCTTCATCACCTCTAGACCCAACTAATCCAACTCATTCCTGGCTGATTTCCCACATTCTACCTTCTGTAAACTTGAGGTCATCAAAAACTAACTGCCCGAGTCTTAACCTGCACCAAATTCCATCCACCCATCACTCCTGTGCCTGTTGACATACATGGTTCCCAGTCAAAATTCTCATCCTTGTTTTCAAATCCCTCCATCGCCTCACCCATCCTTATCCCTGTAATCTCCTCCAGCCCCACAACACTCTGAAATATATGAACTTCTGTAATTCTGGCCTCTTGTGCATCCCCAATTTTAATTGTTCTTTCATTGGTGGCCGTGCCTTCAGTTGCCAAGGCTCTAGTCTCTGGAATTCCTCCCCTACATCTCTTCACCTCTCTAACTCACTTTCCTCCTTTAAGAAATTCCTTAAAACCAAACCTCTTCCCAAGCTTTTGGTCATCTGACCTAATATCTCCTTTTTTGGCTCCGTGTCATACTTTTTTTCATAGTCCTCCTGTGAAGTGCCTTGGGACTTTCCGTTACATTAAAGGCGCTATATAAATGTAAGTTTTGTTTTGCTGTCTGCTGAAGATAAAATTCTAGCTTACGCTGTCCCTCTGCCCAGTGGACAATGTTCTCAACAGGAATTAATTTACAAATTAGCAGAAGTATATTGCTGAAGTCCCATGTCAGCACTCTGCTAATGACATTGCACGGCATCTCCTTGACGTAATGCATGAAAAGTGCAATCTCAGCAACCAGAGGCGGGATTTTCCGGTCCTGCCCGCCGTGGGACTGGAAATTCCCGCCCGATGTCAACGGATGATCCCTACGGCAGGCGGGATCGGGAAATCCCGGCGCAGATTTCTGCCTTAGTTCTAAAAGCTTAGTTTATAGAAATGAATTGTGAATAACATTTTTGGGAGAGGCGACAAGGTAACTCAGCGAATGGCAAAAATGTATGAGGTATACTCATACTTTTTCTGAATACTTCATTATTGAGCCTTTTAGGGTTTGCCCCATTGATCTGCTGCATTGTCCACTCAAAGCCCGTCCTGAGCAATTTCGAAATAACCTCTTTATCTGATGCGATCCAAGGAAAGGTAGACTGTTCGGAATGACAAGTGTCATGAACATCGATATCAGCCATTTTAAGTGACAATAAAAAACACCCATTTTTGTAATATAGCGTTCACCAACCATCGCAAGTACTAAATATTTAATGTTGTATCTTTAGTCCATCTTTTTGTTTCTTGTAAGGTTTTTTTTAATTACTCAAACGTACTGATGTAATAAAATGCATAAATGTTGAAATTGCTATTTTGAATAGGTTAACATAGCTGCAGGAATGTTCGAAAAAACGTTAACAGACTATTTATTTATCACATATTAATGAGTGTCACAATGATATTTTAGGATAGATTTAACTTATGACAATGCACAGGAACCATAATCAGCAATGGCAAAATTTATCGAGAAAGACTCTTTACCAGGTCATGCCTCCTACTATCACTAGCGCACCTCGACCTTCATAGTTCATATCTCCATTCTCAATGAGTCTTCTCCACAAGCTATCGGAATCATGTTTGGCTGTTGGCCCAGTGTGAAAAGAAAAGCAACAAATAAGGAACTGTAACAAACGTGGCAATTTGTAATCATAGGAACACTTCGAAAGCTTCGGTTCCTTTAAAACAATTTTCCAAATAGCATGTATTATTAGAATAGATGGTCAGAGGTTTGTACACTCCAAACATTCAAATTAACTGCTTTAAGAAACACAAAATAAAAAGCTGTATCCTTAAGCGACTGAAACAGCTTGGTGTGATATCCTAGTTGCGGTGCCACTTCTGATTATGGTTATTGGTACCTTTTATTTTTCTACTTGAAACTTTCATTTATTTTCATATTTACCCCTCCCTTGTTTTAATTTCTAGAGCTGATATCTCCCCCTAAGCCATGTGTACTCAGTAGGCACAGTACATCAGTACACCAGCTTCTCAGTTGCTGCCTTTCTTGCCCCAGGACATTAGCATGTCCCAAGTACAATCCCACCTCTTAGACCTTGCACGAAGAACCAGGGGTGGGAACAGAGTGTAGCTGGAGGCCTGAGGAATAGCACCTAAGTGAGGAAGAGATGCAGGCCAAGGGTAGATATCTGAGGAAGTCTGGAAGTGCCAACCTTGAGGGAAGGAAGAGAATCTGTTGCTGGAGATGCACTGGCTACATCCAAAGGATGTTGGCTTCTTCTCTTGCCTGGCTGTTTAAGATTTGTTGAGAGATATAGAAAAGTTTTACCACCTATGTGTCTGAGCTCCAAGATTTCTTTTAAAATCACTTAACAACAGTTATTTTGTTCAGCTGCTTGTTTATTTGTGTAAGTGAAGAGAGGCTGTAACAGTGAGAGTTCCATGTATCTAGCTGAGAATATTTATTGCTTAAAAGGTAAAAGGGAACATCTGAAACATGTTGATCTTTTGAATGATTTAGTAAAACTCCTAATACATGTTCTCTTGTAGCTTTCTGTTATCTATCCTCCTGACCACCTTTACTGAAGCTCTTCCTTGCCTTTTGAGAAGTTTACTTAATGAATGTTAAAACCAAAATCACCACAGGCTAACAGAGCAAAAGGCAATGCCAATTTTTACAGGGACAAGCCCAGGGTTACACAGGCTTGCAGAGGGCTTGCTTAACCAAATCCACATTAACTGTTTAAGACCATGGTTTAGTTTTGCTTAGTTAGTTGCACAGAGCAGTTACCAGGACCTTTTCAAATACCAATGTAAGCAGGCACCCACTATCACATTATTGTCTGTTTACCAAGTTTTTGAGTGGAAAAAAACCAAAGTGTGTGCACTTGCAGGTATGGAGTTCTATAGGTGTGTACTTACACAAATGCACTAATGTGCTGTGTGTATAGGCTCAAGCAGGTGCTCTGATCTCTGCTTCTATAATTCTAATGACACAACAACAATTGAAAAGAGCCACCCTCCCTTAACCAATATAAATTTCACCACATTTTTACTTCCCTTTAGCTCTGAAGAAGAGTCGTACAGATTTGAAACGTTAACTCTGTTTTTCACTCCAAAGATGCTGTCAGATCTGCTGAGTTTTCCAGCATTTTTTGTTTCTGTTTCCAATTTCCTGCATCCGCACTATTTTGCCTTCATCTTAGTATTTAATTCACTGCTGCTTCTCTTCCAGGAATGCCTACCTTGGAGAACTACTACTCTTCTCTCCGACAGGATTTCAGTTTGTCTCTTTTGCCCTGTTCACCTTCATTGCTTTCCATTTCCCTCCTGGTGTTTGACAAGGTGTTTACTAAAACTCACTTTCATAGCAAAGGAAAACATCTTTTGCAATCTCTCCTTTGCCTCCACCTATCGCTGGCCTTCTATCCAGCTTCACCGGTTCCACCACCCACCCACCCCGCCCCCCCCGTCCCCTAATCAGTATATATTTCACAACATTTCTACTTCCCTTTAGCTCTGAAGAAAAGTCACATGGGCTCGAAATGTTACCTCTGCCTTTCTCTCCACAGATGCTGTCAGATTTGCTGAGCTTTTCCAGCACTTTTTGATTTTGTTGCAGCACAATTGGTGACCATTTTTTATGAATTAGATTAAAGGTGTTGGAATTGAGGAGGCTACAAGAGTGACCAGGGCTGTAGATGGAATCATGAACCAGAATTTCTCCTCTCAGTCATTATCCAATGAGTTCAACTGCAAAACGCATGTGTGTCATCTAGACTGTGATGAACGGGAAACGACTCAGTGGCTGCAAAATATTATCCCAGCATGAGTTAGCACCTTCAGAACAGAGGGGGAGATCTTTAGAAATTAGATAGTGTTAAAACTATTGCTGTGGGCTGCCTAAGTTCTAATTAAACTTTGTTTATTTCTTAGCGCAAACATTACGGCCGGAATTTTCCAGTACCCCCACTATCCCGTGGTGGGGTTGGTGAGCATTGAAATCACCGTTTACATTAACGGGACCAGAAGATCCCGCTGGTGTGAGGGGCTCGAAAATTCCGGCCTACATTTCCAGTGCTGTACTTGTACGTAGTGCACTAATCTGAGTTGGCAGAGTTTTCATAAAAGGTAGAAAGATAGAGCAGGTAATGAAAACTCATAGAATGAACAGGAATGAAAAGCAAGGGAAAGAAAGGGAGAACATGGCATTAGGGAAATGAAATTTTTAGATGATGAGAACAATACAGATCTTAGATGGTGGCATTTCCCAATTGCATCTCTGCAGCAGGTGCCTCAAGATTTAGTGTCTGCCTCAGCTCATTTTTTAATTCATTTTTTTATGGGCTGTGGACTGCACTGGCTGGGCCAGCATTTGTTGCTCATCCCTAGTTGCCATTGAGAAGGTGGTGGTGAGCTGCCTTCTTGAACGCTGCAGTCCATGTGATATAAGTACACCCACAGTGCTGTTAGGAAGGGAGTTCCAGGATTTTGGCCCAGTGACAGTGAAGGAACGGCGATATATTTCCAAGTCAGGTTGGGCTGTGGCTTGGAGGGGAACTTCCAGGTGGTGGTGTTCCCATCTATCTGCTGCCTTTGTCCTTCTAGATGGTAGTGGTCCTGGTTTTGGAAGGTGCTGTCGAAGGAGCCTTTGTGAATTCCTACAGTTCATCTTGCAGATGGTACACACTGCTGCTACTGTGCATCGGTGGTGGAGGGAAGTGAATGTTTGTGGATATGGTGCCAATCAAGCGGACTGCCTTGTCCTGGACGGTGTCAAGCTTCTTGAATATTGTTGGAGCTGCACTAATCCAGGCAAGTGGAGAGTATTCCATCACACTCTCAACTTGTGCCTTCTAGATGGTGGACAGGCTTTGGGGAGTCAGGAGATTAGTTACTCACTGCAGGATTCCTTGCCTCTGACGTGCTCTTGTAGCCATAGAATTTATTTGGCTAATTCAGTTCAGTTTCTGGTCAATGGTGACCATCAGGATGTTGATAGTGGGGAATTCAGCGATGGTAATGCCATTGAATGTCAAGGGGCAATGGTCAGATTCTCTCTTGTTGGAAATGCTCATTGCCTGACACTTGTGTGATGCTTGCCACCTGTCAGCCCAAGCCTGGATATTGTCCAGGTCTTGCTGCATTTGGACATGGACTGCTTCAATATCTGAGGAGTCGCAAGTAGTGTTGAACATTGTGCAATCATCAGCGAACATCCCCACTTCTGACCTTATGATGAAAGGAAAATCATTGATGAAGCAACTGAAGATGGTTGGGCTGAGGACACTACCCTGAAGAACTCCTGCAGTGATGTCCTGGAACTGAGATAATTGATAATTGAGATAATTAACAACCACAATCATCTTCCTTTGTGCTAGGCATGACTCCAACCAGCAGAGAGTTTTGCCCCAATTCCCATTGGCTCCAATTTTGCTGGGGCTCCTTGATGCCACACTCAGTCAAATGCTGCTTTGATGTCAAGGGCAGTCACTCTCACCTCACCTCGAGGGCTCAGCTTTTTTCTCCATGTTTGAACTAAGGCTGTAATGAGGCCAGGAGCTGAGTGGCCCTGACAGAACCCAAACTGGGCATCATTGAGGGTAGAAACAAAAACAAAAAAACTGCGGATGCTGGAAATCCAAAACAAAAACAGAATTACCTGGAAAAACTCAGCAGGTCTGGCAGCATCGGCGGAGAAGAAAAGAGTTGACGTTTCGAGTCCTCATGACCCTTCGACAGAACTGGCGAAGGGTCATGAGGACTCGAAACGTCAACTCTTTTCTTCTCCGCCGATGCTGCCAGACCTGCTGAGTTTTTCCAGGTAATTCTGTTTTTGTTTTATCATTGAGGGTAGGCCTGGACCTTGGATTGTGCCAGTCTGCAACGCTCTTTCCTGGACAACTCTTGGCACTGGAGACCAGCAGACTAAGGAGCATCTTTACCGAGTTGATGGTCAGCTCTTGATCTCTCCTGACTCGCTGGAGTTTGATTCCATAGACAATGACATCTCACTCACATGGTCATACTTATGAGCCCAGACAGTGATTGTAGCAGGACATTCAACTGTCTGGTATGGTGTTGCTTTTGATCCTGTTCTCACCTTATGTCAACACGTGAATACATTTCCTCATTTGTAGGTTCAGACCTACCAGGTCAGAAAGAGTGTGCGACAGCCAGAATATCACATGGAGATCCATTCCATTTGCCCCCTGTTGGCCTACTCCTGCTCCTATTTTCTACGTTACTATGATTCACAACCTGTGTGAATGTCCGGCCTGTGTGAACTGGAATTCTCCCCATTTGACACTTTTTTTGTTATTCTGTTGTTGGGCTCCACTGCTCCCTGTTACCGCTTGGGATTTTCCTCTTAATATGACGGCGGGCACTTAATTTGCCTGTCCATATTTGTGTGCATGTATAAAAATGCCATATTAATGAAGGAGCTATGTCATCTAACATACTGATCTTCACTAATACCTGAGCTACACTGAGCCTCTGGAATGCAATGGGGGCATGGGGGAGGGTAGATTTAGAAGGATTAGATCAATCATAATTTATGTTGCCTTTATCATAGTGGATGCTTAAAAATGGTAAGTTTGAAAAGAAGTTTGTTGCGCCTCTTGCGCAGACTCCAGTGGTGACGATTCACTGCCCCATAGTGTTATACCATTTCCCACCCCACCCCTCAGTATGCCCTGGAAGATGACCATAAACGAGCTGGGCTCTAGCCCTCGGTTTGTAATTTATTCTGAGTGCATGAATCGGGCCAGTGTCAGAGGCTTGAAAGTGCCGCTCTGCTGAGGATCCACTTTCCCTTTGTGGCAGAAGAGCAAAGTCTGCTCCCAAGGTGCAAGATCTTAAACTAAACAATGGATCTAATGCGAATAAAATGCTAATGCTCAGTCTGCTCACCCAAATGCTCTGTTCATCAGGCTTACTCTGTTAAATGAGGCGTTAAGCGCCAGTGGGTTTCAGGAGGCCAGCATTTAACAATGGATTGCCAGATTTTTGATGGCTACAATTTGTTCTGGCTCTCTGAAAGAGATGCCAATTTAATTCCATTCCTTTGTCCTGTCCCACAACTATTTTTTTCTTTTTGAAATATTTATCATCTTTTAAAAGCTGTACTCGATTCTGCACATACTGTTATTTTTGGTAGAGCGTAACAGCTCTCTGTGTGAAAAAACATTCTCCTAACCAAATGCCGTGTTCTTTAGGGGATGAGCTCAAATTTATGGCCCTTTAGTTACTGGCTCACTGACCTGTGGAATTAAGTTTTCCCAATTCACCTTTTCGAAAGCCCATATAATTTTGAATTTCAGATCTCCTCTTCGTTTCTTTGTTATGTTGGAAAAATTAATAACTTCTGTTTTTTTTCTCATAACTAAGGCCAGAATTTTATGTTGATCGGGCAGGCATGCGCCAGGCCCGAGCACACATGAAATTGTGCAAAATGATGTCAGGCATGGGTCCTGATGTCATCGCGCACGCGAGCAATATTGAGGTCAGCGGGCGCGCCCGGGAGTCAGAGCCATGCCCGCCGACAATTAAAGGGTCAATTAAGGCCATTAAAAACCCTATTGTTCACGATTTTACGCTGCCTATGCGATTTCGTGCTCGTCGCATGGGCAAAACAGGCAGACGGGCAGCCTGTTTTTAACAAAACCTCACCCAAGGGCAGATGTCTGGGGTGAAATATAATGAAAAAGAAGATATCTGGGGACTGATATTTTTTGAGTTCTGCTGTCAGGTGCTTGAATGTGCTGCATAGACACATGGTCCATTTTTTTCTTGTCCTTTAATCTGTCCATGTCTGCAGCTCTCTGAGGCAACTCCGCAGCGCCTATCTGCCTTCAGGGAGCTCGCCAGAGGTGCCCGCCCGCACCTTCAATTTTGTCGGGGCCCGCCCTCTTCCCCACCCCATTGGCAGCACTGAAGCTTTCCCAGGGCGTGTTTCACACTGACTCGCCGTTAATTGGCCAGCCAGTGTAAAATTGCGCTCGGGGGCTGATCGCGAGCGGAAGCGCATTTCACGCCCACTTCTGGGCCCGCCGACTTGGTGCGCACGCCAAGCGAGAAATTCAGGCCTAAGAGGAATCAAGGCATGTCAAGATGCTGCCTTCAAATGGTATCTTCAAACAGAGGTGGCATTGTGATGTGCTGGGTGGGTAACATTTTTGTGGTTGAGCGTACACCTGGGTGTCGGCGAGCGAGTAATGGAACAAACCAGGATGGTACAAACTCGGTGATAAAAGCAAAATACTGCAGATGCTGGAAATCTAGAACAGAAACAAAAATACCTGGAAAAACTCAGCAGGTCTGACAGCATCTGCGGAGAGGGATACAGTTGACGTTTCGAGTCCGTATGAGCCTTCATCGGAACTAAGGTACAAACTCTGTGTTTAGGAGAGGTCTCCCAGCTTCATCCTGGAACAAATGGCAGAGTTCTGTAGCTGCTTCGCTGCTAGAGTTGAGCCTGTGGGGTCAGTGCTCTTTATTCATTTGCCAGCTAGGTATGCTTAAGCCTGGGTGCCACAGTTTTCACTCTCAACCGTATGCCTTTGCTGTCTTTTGACATCTCTGGCAGTTTTTTTCTGCTCCTGCTCATTCTAATCCATTATATCATGTGGCAAGGGAGCTTTGGAAACGCTGCCCATTGTAATCAAGTTAAGATACTTCTGTGAATTCTATCTGATTTCTAACATGGAAGAAATTATCTCAGTTGTAATGTGCATTCAAGAGGATGTAAACTTGCAGCGGGTTTCCGCCAGGGTGATGTGCTGGCAAATTCACTTCCCACCTGGAACAGGCGAGATTGCAGGGCAGCTGCAAGCCTGCGGACAAATGGGTGGCTAAGGGTTGCCTGCTGGCACTTGAGTATGGGGTGGAATTAAAGGTTCAGGAGGCATCTCGCAGGAGCTAAGGAAGGAGTCTGTCCGTGGGGAGGTCTGTACTTTCTTTGTGGGGCTGGAGTGAACACTATGGCTCCTCTCCTGGCTCCACAAAAGAAAGTAAAAAAACTTCCCTCGAGTGGGTGCTGCTTCCAATCCTCTCAGAGGCTCAGGCTGAGGTAAAATTGTAGTTTGGGCCTGATGATGTCATTGAAGCCTGATCTGCACATTTAAAGGAGGACCCTGTTGGCTTTGAGATGGGTGGCTTTTAGCTGCCTGTTTAGAAGTGCCGATAAAAATCAGAAACTATGGGACCCGGGCATGGACATCAGTGGGTAAGTGATTCAATGGATTTTAACTGTACGCCCAGTTGGTTTTTGGCAAGTGGTTAAAGTCTACTCAATGGTGTTTGATTCATGAAGTAGTCAGGTCAAACTTTGCCAATGTTTTTAAGTCAGGAATAAACAAGTTTGTTTATAAATAGCATTTCTCTGACATCACAATGTCATTTGCTATGAATAGTATTTTACAAAGCCATGTTGAGACTGATGCTCAAGGCTGTCTTATCAGCTTCTTATATTGTTTATTTGAATATAATCAGATTGGCCAGGTAGTACAAGGTGGTACAAGGCATTTTATATAAAAAAGGAAGAAGAGCCTAATTTATTATTAAGCAATTAATTTACTATAAATGATATATCTGACTATCATTTGCATAAAAAAGTGTTCAGTTTGAGGCGGATTATAAGGCAAGTGATCTGTGGCAGCAACTGTTTGTTACCACTTAACTGTGCTCACAAACCAGCCTTGCTGCTTCAGGGATTTTTAATAAAAGATTGTGACACTTAACATGTTTTACCAGGATTCACTTTAAGTGTAGACATTATTTTATTCTTGCAGTGAATGTGGGTGCCGCTGGCCAGGCCAGCATTTATTGCCCATCCCTACATGCTCTTGAGAAGGTGGTGGTGAGCTGCCTTCTTGAACTGCTGCAGTCCATGTGATTTGGGTACACCCACAGGAGGGAATCCCAGGTCTTTGATCCAGCGACAGTGAAGGAACGGCAATATATTTCCAAGTCAGGATGGTGAGTGGCTTGGTGATAGAGGTCACAGATTTGGAGGGTGCTGTAGAAGGAGTCTTGGAGAGTTGCTGCAGTGCATCTTGTAGATGTTACTCACTGCTGCCACCGTGCGTTGCTGGTGGAAGGTGTGTATATTTAAGTTAGTGGATGCAGTGCCATTCAGGCAGTTACTTTGGCCTGGACGGTGTTGAGATTCTTGAGTGTTGTTGGAGCCGCACTCATCAGACAAGTGGGGAGTATTCCATCACACTCCTGACTTGTGCCATGTGATACTGAACAGGCTCTGGGGAGTCAAGAAATGAGATTCTCATCAAAGAATTCCTAGCTTCTGACCTGCTCTTGTAGCCTCAGTATTTATATGACTACTCCAGTTCAGTTTCGGTCAATGGTAACCCCCCAGGATGCTGATAGTGGGCGATTCAGTGATGATAATGCCTTTGAATATCAAGGGGGGATGGTTAAATTTTCTCTTGCTGGAGATAGTCATTGCCTGGCACTTGTGTAGCATGAATGTTACTTGCCACTTATCAGCCCCAGCCCAAATATTCTCCTGATCTTGCTGTATATGGACACGGACTGTGTCAGTATCTGAGGAGTTGCGAATGGTGCTGAACATTGTGCAATCATCAGCAAACATTCCAACTTCTGACCTTATGATGAAAGGAACGTCATTGAAGAAGCGGCTGAAGATGGTTAGGCCTAGGGCACTACCCTGAGGAACTCCTGTAGCAATGCCCTGCTAAGGCTCCTCGATGCCACACTCGGTCAAATGGTGCCTTAAATTCAAGGACAGTCACTCTCACCTCACCTCTTGAGATCAGCTTTTTTGTCCACATTTGGACCAAGGCTCTAATGGGGTCAGGAGCTGAGTGGCCGTGGTGAAACCCAAACTAAGCGTCAGTGAGCAGGGTATTACTGAGTAACTACCAATTGATAGCACTGATGATGACCCTTTCCTTGACTTTGCTGATTATTGAGAGTAGATTGATGGGGCGATAATTGGCCGGGTTGGATTTGTCCTGCTTTTTGTGGACAGGACATACCTGGGCAATTTTACACATTGTCAGGTAGATGGCAGTGTTGTAGCTGTACTGCAACAGCTTGGCTTGGGGTACAGCTGATTCTGGAGCACAAGTCTTCAGGAGGACTGCTGGCATGTTGTCAGGGCCCATAGCCTTTGCAGTATCCACGGCCTACAGTTGTTTCTTGATATCACATAGAGTGAATTGAATTGCCTGCTGACTGGCACCTGTGATGCTGGGGACCTCAGGAGGAGGCTGAGATGGGTGGATCATCCACTCAAGACTTCTGGCTGAAGATGATTGCAAATATTTCAGCCTTGTCTTTTGCACTGATGTGCTGGGCTCCCCCATCATTGAGGCTTTGTGGAGCCTCCTCCAGTTAATTGTTTAATTGTCCAGCATCATTTATGACTGGATGTGGCAGCTATTGATCTGAGCCATTGGTAATGGGTTGCTTAGCTCTGTCTATCATATGCTGCTTCTACCATCAGGCATGCAAGCCGTCCTGTGTTGTAGTTTCACCAAGTTGCCAACTCATTTTGAAGTATGCCTGGTGCTGCTCCTGGCCTGCTCTCCTGCACTCTTCATTGAACCATGGCTTGTGGCAGGAAATCATTCTAAGTATAAAACATGTATGGTTTCATTAGCCTTTGGAGATCTGGCTGGCCTTACCTAGAGAGAGAGGGCTGCCTTATCTGCTAAAAGCAAAAAACTGCGGATGCTGGAAATCCAAAACAAAAACAAAAATACCTGGAAAAACTCAGCAGGTTTGGCAGCATCTGCGGAGAGGAGCACAGTTAACGTTTCGAGTCCAAATCGAGTCCAGAACTGGTGAAGGGTCATTCAGACTCGAAACGTTAACTGTATTCCTCTCTGCTGCCTGACCTGCTGAGTTTTTCCAGGTATTTTTGTTTTTGTTCTGCCATATCTGCTTTTGGTCATGATATTTCTTCTATTTGGTATTCTTATATTAGCTGAGCCAAAACATGGTCAAATAAATCTTTGAAATAATGTTCAGAAAAAAAATGTTTTAAAGTAGTAGAGGTTATCGATGCTTACCCTAGCTTCCTTGTTCCATTATCCAGTTGAAAACCTCTCACTTAGAGCTGCCATTTATTTCTTAGAAAGGCATTAGCTGAACAAAACACTAAACAGCATTATTATCAATTGCACATTGTCATTAGAAAGTGGGACTTATTGAACATTTCTGATGCGTGTAGGATCAGTTAAATGTTTTCAGATTGCTTGGGAATGGCTCGATGCAGGCTTGCTCTTTTTAGAATATAAGGTTAAAGGAGCGAGTATTTGCAAATCTTTTATTTTTCAATTTATTTTCATGCGTGGTATGAACTGCAGAAATTGTATTTTATTTCCTCCCACTAATTTTCTCCCTCTACCTCGCTTTTCCTAAGGAAAGTGACTGTGTGTTATCTCTCCTTGGTTTTCCTCCTACCTCCATTGTCTTGAAGACTATGGGCAGAATTTTCCCCGTGTCTGAAGGGGTTGGGGGGATGTTTAGGAGTGGGTGCATGCAGGTGCACCTCCAATTGGGGGCTTGCTGCCATTTTACGTGGGTGGACCAATTAAGGCCCGCCCAGCGTGACGTCCACAAGGAAGCACTATGCGCTCCCTGTGTGGGTGGGGGTCGGGTTCCCTGAGCTGAGAGTGTGCTCTTTCATGTATGCGCACGAAACAGCGCCCTCATCTCCCTGAGGCTAAGTGCTGCCTCAGGGAGATCGGCTCCACAATAAAAAATCTTAAAAATAGAGAAAAAATATTTCCCTGACATGTCCCCTCATGTGACACTGTCACATCAGTTGGGACATGTCCATTACTTTCAAATACACTTTTATTACATTTTTTAAAACCTACATGAAACCTCATCCCGCCCGTGGATTAGGTTTCTTGCTTTTTCTAACGCCCACGAGGGCTCCCAGCCTGCCCCCCAACCTTAAGGTTGGACGGGCAGGTCCACTAATTACTGTAATGACTCTGTCAATGGCCTCAATTGGCCATTGACAGGTTGGTGGGCGCACGGCTGATTCTGCTGAGCCCCCGCCTACCTGAAAATTTAAATGGGGCGCAGTGACGTCAGGAGTTCCACCCGATGTCATCTCGCGTCGGCGAGTGGGCCCTGCCCCCCACTCACTGACTGGGAAATCCTGGCCTATGACTCCCTTTGTCTTCCTTCACAACTCACCTCCTCAAAGCAGTAGTTGACAGAATACCAAAGGTGTCAACAGCATGTCTCCTTGACTGACCACTCTTAACGCATGAGTCTGGACAATAAGTAACAAGACCCATTTAACTATGGGCTCCATCATAATTGATCCTTTGGGTTCCTTCTTTCAATAACCATATGCATATATTTACAGCAGTGATTACTGGATTCAGGAACCAGGCTTTTTTTTTCCCTGTCCATAGATAAGTTAACTCAGCACAAACCAAGGACAAAACTCCTACGAGAAACATGTACGCGCACACACATTCTTTTTCCCTCTTTTTCAAAAGACATTTTTATCTTTCATTTTTTATGATATTGATTTTATTTAACTTTCTCTCACCCCTTTCTTGCTGTTGTTTGACTTGCTTCATAATTTTGAGTGTGATGGCTTAATTTGCTTCATCCCATTGAAAGAGCTATATAATTTGTAGTGATTAAGTTATTAAGATCATCACGTTGACATTTACCACCAGTATTGTATCCAACTGAGACACATTTTGAAGGTGCTGACTGTATATTCTCACCTTTTGACAGCCTGCCCCAATTTCCCCAGGGCCAAAGGATCACTGAAATGCCCCCTCACTCCACATGACTCAGAAACAGCTGCTTCAGTTACTTGCTGCAAGAATAATAATTTAAATCATAGTACCAACCAAACCAACATCTATAGTTTTTTTTTTAATTTGCAAAAGACACTTTGTATACTTTAGAGCATACTATTAAGTTTTTATCTATTAAATTTTTATTATAATGTTAAAAGGTACATGGGGGTGATTTAATCTTTGGTGATGTTGCAAAATGGGCTCCCTTTTTATCCTGCTTGACTTTATTTTCTATAGAAGTTAATAGGAATTGCTGATTCGTGGTTGCATATTTTGTGTTATCACATAGGGCCAATTACACCCTCATAGAGCAAAGGAGAAGGGACATGCAGTACAATCAAGGTGGGGGAGGGGACACGGTTTGGAGCAGAACCCAGGTAGGAGGCTTTTTTGTTCCATTTTCTCCCCATTGGAAATATGATGGGCCTATCTTCTACTTCCTTTCCCCACCCTTCACCCTCCCCCCCTCCCCCAACAACCCACAGCTCAGCAGCAGCTGGGGCTGGTGGGGTGGGAGAGGGGATAATGTTTGTGTTCAACCTTGAAATAAATCCAGCCCACCCTTGTGTTAGTCGCCTCAGATCGCAGATTGCTAAGATCAAGTTTAGTTTCTAGTGTGGGCCACTCAAGGCCTCAAAGAAATAAATGGCTCAAGATAATCTGTCCCAGAGGGAGCAATTACATCCTTATAGCCCCAACATTCTTCGTGGAGAGTGAAGAGCCATTTTTACTTTAATCTTTAGCCCCTCAAGGGTCTTGGATTCCCCTCCTCAGTGTGCCAG
Organism: Carcharodon carcharias; assembly: GCF_017639515.1. Classification (NCBI taxonomy): domain Eukaryota; kingdom Metazoa; phylum Chordata; class Chondrichthyes; order Lamniformes; family Lamnidae; genus Carcharodon; species Carcharodon carcharias. Next base: position 92,909,786 of record NC_054483.1, read on the forward strand.
AGCGCAACATTACCTGCTGCGCCTCTGCAAATATGAGCTGTCCAGCCCAGTTATAAAAATGATGCCATTCCTGGAATTTGAGACAGGGTCACCAGTGTGTCGCCGAGTCCCTCCCAGCCTCATCTGCTATCTTTCAGTCCTTAGAATAGATCAGCAGAATTTCAGGTCCACAGTATTGTCCACATACTTCTGCTGATCTCTGACGTTTCACATTAGGAACTTATGCTGCTGTTTAATATTCTTACAGAGTGCTGATTTCCATTACTTGTTATTTATAAAGCAAGGTACTAAAATGATCTGGAGAAATCAGCATCCTCGGATGATTACAGAAAGGAGCCGCAAGGTGGCAGCAGATGGCAATATTTTGAAATATTTTACTCCACTTTTGTACGCTCAGGTCTGTTGTGCGTTTCCAAATAGAATAGTGCAATTAGAGATTTTATCATCACTCAGATAAACTGATCAACCTGGAGTAGGTTCTGGACCATCTATGTGTGAGCTTCATCTTTGACAAAACAACTTAGTTTCAGGCTTGCCCCTTTTGAAAAAGATGAACTACATGAACCATATTGCCCACACTGTTCTAATTTATAAAATCGGTCAAGCTTTCTTCATTTACAAAGATTTTGGTCCTTGGCTTGATAATCACACCTGAAGTATGCTGGTATAAAGCTCAGTTCTACTTGTTACAGTCAGTGTTTGACATCGATTATATTCCCCTTGCAGCTTGGTTTGTCAGGTTCCAGGGGTAGCTCATCTCTTCCTCCTGCACACACTGCAGTCCAAAGCCATGAGGCCTAGTGGACTGGATTATGAATATCCACTTCAGGTTTTGGACAGATGTAGCTGAGCCATTAGCCTTCCACAAGATCAAGATTGGAGCAGTATATCCAGGTCAGATATAACCCATGCCAGATGCAGAGTAAAGTTTCCCTACTCAATCCAACTTCAGAACAACATTCCTTACTACAGCTACACAAGTTTCCATTTCCCATAAAAGCCACTCTGTCACCTCTTTGAATAAATGGCATTTATGCTGAATTGTTGCCAGTTCTACATTGTGTACAACACTGCAGTAGTTAGGATGAATTCTTTCCATGTCTTGTGACAGATGTGGTCAGCTTGGTGATTGAAATGGCATAAAGTACAGATCTGAACATGCGCACGATGTATTAGTTAGTTTTGTTAAACAGAAACATTTCACTGGCTCTTGCTTCTTTTGAACTTGTGGACATTGGGAAAGAGTCTGAAAGTTCCTACATAAGCTTCAAGTAAGGCAGTTACAGTCAGAGTAATTATTTCCATTCCACAAGTTCAATTTAATCCGGTCCCTGCATTATCTTTTCTTTCATGTCTTCCCACTATTTCCCCTATGGAGCAGAACAAGTTAAAGGGATGATACTTCGGGGTCATCCAGAGGGTAGAGTTTTACACTGGGCGTGCGGGCGCATGTCCGACATGCCGGAATGTAAAATGACACACGATGAGGTTGGGCGTGCGTCCCGATGTCATCACGAAGTTGCGCGATATTTTGCCTGGCGGGCGCGCACCAGCTGATAGTTCATAGGCTTATTAAGGCCATTAACCAGGTAATTAACCAGGATTTTATGCTGCCTGACCAGCCTTATGGTTGGCGGGCGGGTGAAAAGACCAAGGAGCCTTTACATTTTTTAGGAAACCCTCATTCACGAGCGGGATGAGGTTTCCCAAAGCTTTTACAAATTAAATAAAAAGTTTCATTTGAACTTAAAAACATGTCCCATCTCATGTGACACAGTCAAATGAGGGGACATGTTTAATTTAATTTTTCTGCTTTTCATTAATTTTTTCTGTAAAGCGCTTCAATTTCCCTGAGGCAGCTCTGTGATTGGTTCAGGGAGATTGAAGCGCTCTTTCGCGCGCATGTGCAAACTGCGTGCTGGACCCGACTCAGGGATGCCATGTGTGCATCGCGGGCGCCCACCCAAGATGTTATCTCCTCGCCTTATGGCTCCCCGCCTGGTCTTCAAAACCCGACTCCACCCAACCTTGCCCCACTCCCTAGATCCCTCCCAAAAGTCCATGATTTATCTGGGTCCAGTGTCCATCTTTGATCACCGTAAGCCTCCTTGCAGTCCCAGCAATGCCCACTACTGAGTTCTGGCGCTGCTGGGACTGCTAGAGCTGCTGGCCAATCAGATCGGCCAGCAGCTCTCGAGGGGCAGAAATCCAACCCTCAGCTTGTTTAGACTGCCCCCAGCATGTTATCGCTGCAGGGCAGCCTTTTCCAAAGCTGATTCGTTTGGAACCAACTTTCCTTCCACTGGGGTGAGCAGTATGCCCCCCCTTCCCCTTCCAATCCCCCACCTTCCCCTCCCCCTCCCCCTTCTACTCCCCCCACCCCCCCATAAAATCTAGCCCCTTGTTTCATTCCCTGGGCCAGACGCTGTTCCTGGCTAATATGACAGGCAGCTGAAAGAACACAAAGCTTTGATATGCTGTGTATAATTATCTGGATGTAAATGACGTTTTACACCATTATTATAATAACAGAAGTGTAATGGAAAGGATAATAATCGAAATAAGAGATTGTAGCTATCAGGAAAGACTGAATAGGATGAGGCTCTGTTCTTTAGAATAGAGAAAGCTGAGAGATAACCTAATAGACGTCTGTCAAGTCAGGAAAAGTTTGATAAACCAAAGTTAGAGAGGGGGTGTTCACTTGTGGGGCAGAACCACACTAGGGTCTCAAAACCTGGACTGTGCTAAATTAGTGCCTGCCCCCAAATTCCCACCATCAGCAGAGACGTACAGGCCCCACCTTATGCATGAAGGAAACAGAGGGTACACAAGCCTCAGGTCTGTCATCACTAAAGACCAGTGAGCTGACCATTAATTTTAGTAGCTTCAGTGTTTGGAATATTGACACAGCATCTGATAACTTTGTGTTCTTTCATGAACTTTTATGCTTTTCCTTTCTCCATTTTTCTTACTTTCTCTTTCAATGACGCTATTTATTGACAAGGACACAATGAAATGTGGGAGAAAACACAGGGTATTGACTGTAATAAAAGGTAAAATGAATATCATTGGAATGCAGCTGATACACCAGCAGTTTTGAAGATGAAATGCGTGGAGTATATCAAGGAATTTTGACCTGACATTCCTCCTGGAGATTGCACTCCCAGGGATAGGGAATTTTCTAGTGATGGAAATTAAATTGTATTGAAGAATGAGTGAAGAGTAAGTCAAAGTTCTTACCTTGATGGGTGGAACAAAAACATTTTACATGATTTGTGTAATTGGTTAAAATTAATTTTCTGATAAATTTTCCATTTTAAGGGAATCAGTTTTGATTGCAATAAATAACATTAATTGAAAAATCTTTAGATGCTGAAAATCTGAAATAAAATACAAAAATGTTGGAAATGCTCAGCGGATCCATCAGCCTCAGTAAAAAGGAAATTCAAATAAATGTTTTGGGTGCGAACCTGCTTTTATTAGAATTGGAAACTAAAAACTGAAAGCAACAATGGCTTGCATTTATATAAAAGCAAAAAACTGCAGATGCTGGAAATCCAAAACAAAAATAAAAATACCTGGAAAAACTCAGCAGGTCTGGCAGCATCTACGGAGAGGAACATAGTTAACGTTGAGTCCATATGAAATTTCACCTCTTCTATTTTTACTTAGTTCTGTTGAAGATTCATACGGACTCAAAACATTAACTGTGTTCCTCTCCACAGATGCTGCCAGATCTGCTAAGTTTTTCCAGGCATTTTTATTTTTGGCTTGCATTTATGTTCTGCCTCTCAGGACTTAAAAGTGCTTTAGAAGCAATGAAGTACTTTGAAAATGTGTTACTGTTGTAATATGTTATGACCGATGCTGTTGGTAAAGCTGAGTTATTTAAAAATCCCAGAGGGAAATTTTAAACAGCTGTCATAACCTATTATTTTTTATGTTTGAGTTGCGACTCTACATTCAGGAATCAGACCATCAGCTCTCAAGGCTTTACATTAACTAATTGAAACATTTTATTAATTTACACAAGTTAAATATATTCACATGGCTACAAATTACTACTATCATAACTTTTAACAAGTTCCCAAAATAATCTCCATTAAGGCAACAACAACCCATAGACTTAACCAAAACATCAGGCAAAGCATTTTCACCTTACGAATTCAAAATGAGGTTCTTTCCACTATGGAAAGAGTTGGAGGCTTGCAGCTGCCTTTTGATCTTACATTGCCTCTGCCCTGCACACCCAAAAACTACTGAAGTTATACCTACTACCACTGATTGTCTCACCAGCCTCTTTGAACTTCACCTTTTAACAATGAAACCCCTTTCATAGTACCAATTTTATTAGTAATATAAACATATTGCTTGGTAACTGCTAGAATGCTGTATTCAAAAAAATGCAAATGCACGCTATCTCCCTTACATATCAAAACTAGTATACAAAGCACCAAAACTAGTTGGCTTTAAGACACCTGCAGATAAAGCCTCTATTTTAAAAGAAAAAATATTTTCCAAAATATTATATGTTAATAGCTTCATGACAAATATAAGAAAGATGGCAGCCATTTTGCAAAAGATAACAATTTGGATTTATAAAGTGCTTTGAACATAGGAAAATATTCCAAACTGCTCCACAGCAATGTAGCCTGACAAAAATCGACACCAGGTCAAAGAAGGGGATATTCGAGCTGATTAAAAGCTTGCTCCAAGAGATAGATTTTGGAGTCACATGCGAGTTAGTTCCAGGACTTGATCCTGATGCAATTCTCAAAGCTACAAACAATTGATAGCCAGGGAGCAGGCTCAATGTCCAGTCAGGAATGGAAAGTGGGCTCCTGATGCTGGAGGGAATGGGTGGCTCTCCACTTGATGATCAGCAGCCCCACTGGCCAAGATGGGAGCTGCCGATCTGAAGCTGTTCAGAGAGAGGGAGAAGGCCAACTGGGTTTTCCCCTCACTGTTCAAAAAAGGCACAGGTGCCCAGCCATAATCCTGGAGGGGTAACCCTGCATCCACCCTCTCCAGTGATGCCCAGTGGCTGCAGCATGGCATCCATTATGGGTCCTGAGGGGTTACTTCACAAGACCCTAGGCCCAACCATCTTCAGCTACTTCATCAATGACCTTCCCTCCATCATAAGGTCAGAAGGAGGGATGTTCGCTGATGATAGCACAATGTTCAGAATCATTCACGACTCCTCAGATACTGAAGCAGTCCACATCCATATGTAGTAAGACCTGGACAAAATGCAGGCTTGGGCTGATAAATGGCAAGTAACATTCACACCACACAAGTGCCAGACAATGACCATCTTCAACAAGAGAATATCTAACCATTTGCCCTTGACAATCAATGGCATTACCATCACTGAATCTCCCACTGTCAACATCCTGGGGTTTACCATTGACCAGAAATGGAACTACACTCTAGCTACAAGAGCAAGTCAGAAGCTGGGAATCCTGTGGTGAATAACTCACCTCCTTGCTCCCCAAAACCAGTCCACCATCTACAAGGCACAGTCAAGAGTGTTATAAAATACTCTCCACCTGCCTGGATGCGTCCAGCTCTAACAGTACTCAAGACATTTGACACCATCCTGGACAATGCAGCCCACTTGATTGGCACCCCATAAGCATTCACACCTTCCACACCAAGGCACAGTAGCAGTAGTGTATACCATCTACAAGATGCAATGCAGCAACTCACCAAGGCTCCTTCAACAGCACCTTCCAAACCCACAACCACTACCACCCAGAGGAACAACAGCAGCAGACACATGGCAACACCACCATCTGGAAGTTCCCCTCCAAGCCACTCACCACCCTGACTTGGAACTACATCACCATTCCTTCACTGTTGCTGGGTCCAAAACCCTGGAACTCTCTTGCTAACAGTATTGTGCATGTTCCTACAACACATGGACTGCAGCAGTTCAAGAAGAAGGCTCACATCACCTTCAAGGGTAATTAGGGATGTTACTCTCAATAAGTGGTTATAGAAGAATTAATCCAGGATGGTCTTTTGGTTCAAGCTGGTTTATTTTCAAGACAGCACCTCAATACTACTGACTTCCAAATAGCTTCCACACATCATTCCAGCGGTATCTTTTTATTCTGTTTAGATGGGATAATCAATGCCTATCACCTGTTTAACCAGCAATTGTCTTTAACAAGGTGATTGCCATGCAGTGTGATTATTTATACATTGACAGATTCCCCTCTTTTTTAAATTAAAGCTTAAAAACATTCTTTTTGAAACAAACAGAAGGAAATAATGTCACATACTTCCACATCTATCGATTCCATTGCATCATTATAAGACACCTCTGTTTCAACACATTTAATAATTTCTTAGAGCAGACACTTCTTTTTGTAAAACAGCCTGATAGTTGGTGACTTGTGTCAACCCATCGTATCTTAGAGATCTCTCTTCTCTCTAACACCTCTTTTATGCTGGCTAGCTCCATTCTTGGCCTTTTTTCAGTGATACTTTGCATCGAATGAAAGTTGTCCCAAAGAGGCCGGTTATCAACATAACATTCTATGGGCAAACATTTCTCACATTGCTCCTTATACAATATTTCTGTCAGCGTATTGGATAAGTAAATCCCTATATCTAACGCTTCAACTAAGGCCAGCATTTCAGCAGCTAAGGTGCTTTTCAGCCCTCTTTATTTTCTCGGCCTCCCAAGCCAATGGGCAACATTTATCATTCTTTCCCATCAAGAATATGATAAACCGTGCTGTGCTAGAGTACTGGAAGATTGCCATGTGAAGCATAGCTAAAAATGACCAACCTCATATCTTCTGGATTGCCCAAGGCTGGAAACTTGAGCACACATCTCTCTGAATTTAATTGTTTTAATGTTTTATTTACTCTCAGAACTTACTCAACTGTAGCATGTTTCATCATGGTACTCAGCTCCAACACATCATAACTAGCGTCAGGCCTAGTCTGAGTGCACAACCAGTTCAACTGCCCAATCAAGCTTCTCACCTGTTCCGTTTCTTCCTTGGTAGCAGGATCCTCTTTTTGTGAGGATTTACCATGAGTTATTGGTATTTGATTAACATTTTCTACATAAGATTGTTGATTCAATGTCATTTCTAACTTGCTCTGCTTAATGTCTAAACCTATGTATTTAAAGGCCCCTGAAGCCTGGCTTCCGACCTGGAACTCCCTTATCTTCTCGATTACCCATTGTTCAAATTCTACAGATCCACCCCACAGAAAATCATCAACATGCATGATAAAGATTCCAGATAGTTTCTCCTTATGGTACCAGTAGAACATTGCAGGGTCTGCCTTTAACTGAATGCAACCTGTTTTCAACATCACTGAAAGATACCATACTCTTGATGTATCAGTCAATCCATAAACACATTTGTTCAATTTCCATAGTTTTCCTTATCCATCCCCGGCTTCTTTGGGTGGTTTCTAAAAAAATTCCTTTTGAAACTTATCCCCCTGTAAAAACACAGCCTTTAAATCCATCGATTTGCACTTCCAGGAATAAGATGCCAAAATAGCTTAAAAAAAATCTTCAAACTCACTTTCCCTACATTAAGTGAGTCCACTCTGACATCCTGATCTCCTAGTCTCTCTTCAAAGCCTCGGGCTACTAATCTCCCTTTGGCCTTGTATGTGCCGTCTGGGAGTACCTTTTCTGTACAGATCCATCTTTGAGATAAAGCTGGGTCAAGTATTTTGGAATATACCCCAAATTCTTTCCAACTTTATAACTCTTTTCATTTGGCTTCCTTTACCAGCTTTTTTCCAATTTATTAGCAGCTACTAAAACCTCTCAGTCATAAGAACTCCTACTTCTATTGAGATTCCTAGTTTGTTCCCTAGTCCTCGTTCTTGTTAAACTATGGCCTCAACTCACATTCCCCTGCCTTTCTGGACTACTACTATATGATCTTTCTCCCATGTGAGCAGAACCCTGTTCGCAAGTCCATGATTTTTTTCTAGGGTCACGACCACATTCTGGTCCACTGTCAGAACTCATACTACACTTTCTGGGTTTCCACATCTTTACTTCGGTTTGCCAATCCATGGGTCTTGTCTCCTGTCCTTCACCCTGCACATTTAGCCAATGTTTGTATTTACCAGTGGCCTTTTCTGGCCCCCCCTCCACACACTGGTCCCTTCTGGCATGTATGTTACCTTTGTTCCTACTTTGGGTAGTTGCCCTTTTGGACGAATAGCGTTATCCTGTATCTCAGTGTTACTTTGTTCATAGTCAGTAAACCCTGTATCCTCATCATCTGCTCCTCATAACTGCCCTGTGTGTGTGTGTGTGTGTGTGCGCGCGTGTGCGTGTGTGTGCATGTATGTGAAATTCATGGTGCCTCCTCGCATTCTACGTCCTGTTCAGAACCTGTAAAATTATAGTCAGTATCAATTAACCGTGAGGAATGTACCCTAACAATTTGATTGCTGTGTTACGCTTATACTACTTTCCCATCACTCCCTATTACCTTGCCAGGTCCTTTCCACTCTTTCTGACCTTCCCTTTCACAATATACCATGGGCAGGATCTTTAGGTCGGTGAGTGGGGGGCGGGGCCCGCTCGCCGACATGTAAAATGACGCAGGATGACGCCGGGCGGAACTCCTGACATCACCCTGCGTCATTTCAATTTTCAGGTCGGCTGGGGCGTAGCCAACAGCAGAATTTAGCTCTCGGATGGTGGGCAGGCCCACCGGCTCAGCGGCGGGCGGACAGTATACCCCCACCACCGAAACGGTGCCCGCCACCATTTTGAGTGGGCGGGCCAATTAAGGCCCGCCCAGCTGTCTGCCCGACAGGAAGCACTTTGCGCTTCCTGTTCCGGGGGTGGAGGGAATCCCCATCTGTCAAAGTGCTTCTCCCTGAGGCAAAGTCCTGTGTCAGGGAGATTCATGAGAAGTAAGTAAAGTCTAAAAATAGAGACATTTTAAAATTATTAACATGTCCCCCTCAGGTGACAATGTTACACAAGATGGGACACGTTGATAACAAACTCATAAAGTGTATTAAATTTTTACAAAGTGGTAATGAAACTTCATCCTGCCAGTGGATGAAGTTTTATTAATAATCTACAGGCTGCTGGGGCTCCTGGCTTGCCTGTCAGTCTTAAGTTTGGCCGGACAGAGCATTTAACTATCTTAATGAGCCTGTCAATGGCCTTAATTGGCCATTGACAGGTCAACGGGCAGACAGCTGATTTCGCTGTCCACCCGCCTTCCTAAAAACTTAAGTAGGTAATTAAGTTGAAATTTTCACTGCCCATCCAACCTTATGGTTGCCAGTGGGGATGGAGGGGGGCGGTGGGGATGGAGGGGGGTGGTGGGGGCCGGGGGAGGGAGGGGGGGTGGGTGGGTGCGCAAATACGCCAGGCGGCCTTTGCATTTTTTGTGAAGCATCATCCATGGGCGGGATGAGGTTTCCAACCATGAATAACAAAGCAATAAAGTTTTTTAAAGCTATTTTTAACACGTCCCTCTTCATGTGACAGAGTCAGTATGGGGACATGTTTATATTGTTTGTCGATTATTCACTTTAAAATCCTTCAAGCTCCCTGAAGTAACTCTGTGCCCTCATGGAGCTTTCAGTGCGCGCACCCCTGCGCATGCACAAACTTCAGCGCTTGTGCTCCTCCTGCCCCTGCTCCTGCCCTGGCAGGGCCGAGGCTCCCAGTGCGTGTTTCACGCTGCCTGGCCGTTAATTGGCCCACCAGTGTGAAATCACGGTTGAGGCCCGATTGTGGGCAGCCGTCCATTTCACCGCCCGCTATGCCCTCCAGACAAGGGGAAAATCTTACCCAGTTTCTTTCTATCTTATCTGCCTAGGCCCTTCATGTTTTCAAACATGAGGTGAAGAATTTTCAGTAGTTGATGTATTTATTTTTGGATTATTGCCAAGGTGTGTCCAATCAATGTGGATTGTTTGAAATTCTCTTTCTTGAGCTGGTCAGTCTTTTTTAGGTTCCCGAGCCTGTACACAGCCAGCCCTGAGCCAGCTCGGCCTAATGCAGTTAACTCGGTAACTAAACGTTTTGTTGTTGAGATGAGAGCTGCGAGGCAGGAATTGTCATGTGTCCAGCTGCATCTTGGGCATAACTTGCAGACTCTTTGAACATAGAATTCCACGAGATAACTGTTGCAGATTGAGTTGTCAGGCTGCATTTGAACCATTCAGGGGGTCAAGACCTGTGTGCCCTTTAGCTCAGATAGTTCTAGGAAGTTCAAACAAACAAGGCAATAGGAACACTTAATTCTTCCGATAAGAATTTTGAGAATTCAAACTCTAATGCCAACTGAGGTCATAGATCTTTCAGGATAAAGCCTCAAGGTTTTGAAGGAGGCATTTAATATTCCTATGTCTAATTCCCGTTATACTGATCATGTTGCAATACTTGGATTCAGTCGAATTTTTGTGGTGTTCAAACTCTTCTCCCTTTCTAAGGCAACTTTTAACTCCATTCTCAAGGGGAAAAGGTAGGGTTAGAGTGTTGAAGGGAGACTGGGCAATGCTAGTGCCATTGAAAGCTGGGGAAGATTTCTGTGCTCTCTCCTGTTAGAGTTGATCATTTGTGGCATGAATATCACCTATCATTTGATTTTAGATTCAATTGAAAACAGAAAGGTCAAATTTCAAAACAAAAACAGAATTACCTGGAAAAACTCAGCAGGTCTGGCAGCATCGGTGGAGAAGAAAAGAGTTGACGTTTCGAGTCCTCAAGACCCTCCAAAAGAATTAGGTGCATCCAAGGAAAGGGGTGAAGTATAAGCTGGTTTAAGGGGGGGGGGGGGGGCGTGGGGGGAGAGAAGTGGAGGGGGGTGGTGTGGTTGTAGGGACAAGCAAGCAGAGGTAGAAGCAGATCATCAAAAGATGTCACAGACAAAAGAACAAAAGAACACATAGGTGTTGAAGTTGGTGATATTATCTAAACGAATGTGCTAATTAAGAATGGATGGTAGGGCACTCAAGGTATAGCTCTAGTGGGGGTGGGGGAGCATAAAAGATTTAAAAATATTTAAAAATAATGGAAACAGGTGGGAAAAAAAATCTATATAATTTATTGGAAAAAATAAAAGGAAGGCGGAAGAAACAGAAAGGGGGTGGGGATGGAGGAGGGAGTTCAAGACCTAAAGTTGTTGAATTCAATATTCAGTCCGGAAGGCTGTAAAGTGCCTAGTCGGAAGATGAGGTGTTGTTCCTCCAGTCAAATTTCCTCAGTCCAGACTGCAGTCCAATGACAGAAGTACAAAAGAACACATTTCTTATATAAATGAGTTTTCCTTGTTTCACACAAATAATTATCTGGCTTTTTTTATTATGAGATATGATAGTAATTTTCAATGGATAAGTACCCAATAATAATTTATCATTTGGATTGAGGGAGGGCAGAAGAGCAGAAAATAGAAAATTTGCACATGTTCAAAACTTTAATGAAGTTATTTCAAGGTCACGGGAAAATCACTTTTAATTATATAGATAGCATCCTTTATACATGGTACAGATAGAGAATGGTTACATTTTATTTGAGTTACAAGGCAATAATGCGATCAAATGGCCATAATATAATAAAGTAGGAGAACACTCAATATGGCCCATCCAAGCAGAAAAGGAAGAATGAACTGCATTTATGTAGCACCTTTGACAACCTCAGGATGACCCAAAATGTTTTTGAGCCAATGAGGAATCCAAATGGATTCCAGCTTAAAGGTCATTCTTCACGTTTCAGGCCACCTACAAATAGACAGTTCCGTGGTATCCAGCATGCCTCAAACCACTGCACTTGCTGCTTCCCGAGATGTGTGCTCAAAGCCATGTCGAGCATGAATTATCTTTGAAATGTAGTCACTATTGTGATGCAGGAAATGCAGCTGCCAATTTATGCACAGCAAGATTCCACAAATAGTAGTGACAATGTAATGACCAGAAGATTTTTTTTTTGTATTTTGCATGAGTAATGACAATGGAATTGTCAGCGTTCACCATTATTACTTTACTGAAACAGTTAATGCGGAAATCTGGATGTTGCTGTCAGTAATTCTACACTTTCTCATAGGCCATGCTGTTGAAATCCTGGTAGACTACAATCAATTGGTAATCACTGAACTGACAGAAATGACTATTAGGCCTGCGGTAAAAACACTTGAAAAGGTTACACTTTGTTAACTGAGGTGTAACTGAGTTTTGACAGCATACTAAATTCATAATTATTAATGAACAACCTCTCTGGCTCTGAAATACTGATTTTAAAAAAAGACTTGCATTCCTATAAAGCTTTTCACAAGCATTGGAAATCTCAAAGCCCTTTAAAGCCAATGAAGTATATGTGAAGTGCAGCCACTGCTTCAATGTAGGAAACAGGGCAGTCAATTTGCACTTAGCAAACTCCCACAAACAGCAATGTGATAGTGATCAGATAACCTATATTTGTGGTGTTGATTGAGGACAAGGCTACTGGGGATAACAACCCCACTCTTCTTGAAGACATTGCACTGAGATCTTCTACAATCACCCAAACAGCAGCTGGGGCCTTGGTTTAACATCTCATCCAAAAGTTGGCACTTCCAGCAACACTACCACCTCAGAGAGTCAGCCTTGAACATTGTGCTCAAACTCTTGAGTGTGACTTGAATTGTGACTCAGAGGCAAGACTGCTACCAACTGAATACTGATTAACATATGAACATTTGAACGTGGAGCAGGAGTAGGCCATTCAGCCCCTCCAGCCTGTTCCGCCTTATAAGAAGATCATGGCTGATCTGATAATAACTTGAAATCTGCATCCCACCTACCCCCAATAACCTAGCAACCCCTTGCATACCAAGAATCTATCTACCTCTGCCTTAAAAATATTCAAAGACTCTGCTTCTTCCACCTTTTCAGGAAGAGAGTTCCAAAGACTCACGACCCTCTGAGTGAAAGCATTTCGCCACATCTCTGTTTTAAATGGTCGACTCCTTAATTTTAAACAGTGACCCCTGGTTCTGGATTTTTCCACAAGAGGAAACATCCTCTCCACATCCACCCTGTCAAAACTCCTCAGGATCTTATGTTTCAATCAAGTCGCCTCTTAATTTTCTAAACTACAGCGGATACAAGCCGAGTCTATCCAACCTTTCCTCATAAGACAACCCACCCATTCCAGGTATTAGTCTGGTAAACCTTCTCTGAACTGCTTCCAACGCTTTTACACCCTTCCTTAAATAAGGTGACCAATACTAGTACACAGTACTCTAAATGTGCTGTCACTGGTGCCTGTACAACTGAAGCATAACCTCCCTACTTTTGTATTCAATTCCCCTCACAATAAATGATAACTTTATTTTAGCTTTCCTGATTACTTGCTGTACCTGCATACTAGCCTTTTGTGATCCTGCACCAAGACACCCAGATCTCTCTGCACTTTAGAGATCTGCAATCTCTCACCATTTAAATAGTTTGTTTCTGTTTTGCTCTTCCTGCCAAAATGGACATACTTATATTCATGTATTATACACTTGTTATATTTGTGGTATGTCAAATTTCTCCACGATGGTAAAAAATTACATGTATTTAAGTTTTTTTTTAAGTTTGCTTATGATATTTCAGCTTTCCCCTTAATTCCTTGTATATGTCTCAATTTTCACTTCACCCTCTGTAAAACTATATTAGGAGGTGAAATATAATCAGTGCTTTTAAAAGCCTGATTTAGAATTCTTCATTGTGATTGGCTGCTTTGTTTGATGACATCACTGTTGCTGGACACCTGGAGATTCCATGGACTTGGCACCAGATTCAAGCTCACATCAGCAAAAGTGAAATCCACATCACAGAGATTGCAAGGTCTTTGTGTGTAATTTTCTTCTATGTCAACAGCGAGCACTGTCACTTTGACTCTGAGTATGAAACCTGACCAATCAGTTTTATTCATGTTGGCTGAGGGATAAATATTGGCTAGAACACCGGGAAGAACTCCCCTGGTATGTTTGAAAAGAAGTGTATATATGGAATCTTTTTTGTCCACCCTAGAGACAGGCAGGGCCTTGGTTTTAACACCTGATCGGAAACACATCATCTCTAACAGTGCAGCACTCCTACAGTACTGCACTGGGGTATCAGCCTAGATATTGTGTTCAAGTCTCTGGAGCAGGGATTAAACAAAGAGCCTTCTGACTCAGAGGGGAGACTGCTACCTACTGAACCATCTCTGGCACCAGAAAGTTAGATTACGGCTTGCCATTTATTTACAGGTGTAATTCTCTGTAAAACTATATTAGTTTTCATTTGTCATTCATCTACAAGTATCTAAAGCCTTTGTTGTATTAGCTATTTAATATTAGTGTGGAATAAACTTTTGTCCTGCACTGGGTCTATTGACAGGGCAAATTTGGTAAGCAGGACAGACTTTTGGTTGGGTCCACACACGGGCTGGGATTTAGAATAGGCGGTGGGCATCTAGCCACCAGTTAGAGAACCAGTGGGATCCCTGTGTTGCTTTTCTCCAGGATGACCAATGCTATTTACATACAAACATATGAACTTGGAGCAGGAGTAGGTCACTCGGTCCTTCAAGCCTGCTCGCCATTCAATATGATCGTGGCTTATCTGATTGTAACCTCCCACCTACTCCAGATAACCTTTCACCCCCTTGTAATTTAATTCCAATCAGGCACTTACCTTAGGCATCAGCCAATTAAGCACCCCCTTGTAGGGTGGAAATCTCGCCTCTGGGAGCTGTTAGCCAATGAAAAATCGGCAGCTCTGCAGTACCAGCAGCACCACCAGCAGTGGTGTTCACTGCTGGTACTACCGTGGGGCTCACATAAGGGAGCAGTTTTGAATCTCTAGATTGAGGTGAGTGTGGGTGGGGTGGGGATTGTGGGGACAGGGTTGCTGCGAGGTGAGGAAGGCAGTCAGAAGCAAGAGTGGAGGAAGGGTACATCTCCATGCGAGGTTCCCGCTTCTCAACACTGGAATTCTTGAACGGTCACAGAGCACCCTTGAACAAGGGATACCCCCACCCCACCTCACCCTCACCCCACCTGCAACAGGTTTTGGGAATGGCAGGACCTCACCTGCTACTGGTGGAGTACCAGCAGTAGTGGGATAAGGCCCTTACGGGCCATTTAAAGGCCTCAATTGACCTCTGGGTGTGAAGGTCATGCCTTCCTGCCCCAGACTTAATAGGAAGGAGGTGGTAATGTGATGGGGTCTCCAGAATCACTCAGCAACACCCCACCCCATCCCGAGTCTGAACTCGCTTAGTGGTGAGGGGGTGGGGGTATTACATTCTGCCCAAGCTATGAAGTTTTTACTCGGCAGCATGTCATTTTTTGAACAGAATCCTCACCCGAAGGTCAGGCTGATTGACACGCTTGGCTTCCAGTCAGATGGGGAATACTCCAGAGTAGATGCAGCAGCAGTTAAGGAGACTGCAGCTGCTCGTGTCAGTGTGTAGGGTGTGTTCTGGTCCCGACACTGAGGTGGGGTTTGTGGGTGGGGATGGCTGTCCAATCCCAGAGAAAGAGGTAAACTTGCAGGATCGGCGGGGAGCACTGGCCCAGAAGGATGTGCTGCAAAGACAATTAACTTTTCTCCGACTCTGTCCTCAAGTCTCTTCAGCTGCTGGGCTTCCTGAGTACAAGGGAACCCTGCCAGCCAGGGTTAAGCCTGCAAAGTAGGTTAAATGTGAGGCTCCCAGTCATTATAATATTTAAGTTGCCAACTCATTTCCTGGGAGTGGCTTGGCTGCCTATCCCATGTCCCTCCTCTGTTTAACCTGGATGTGGCGGGTTGGATTTTCAATTTTAACATCTCCTGTACCTTAAACCTGCCTGTTTTGGAGAAGTTAAGATTACCCGCTAAGTGCTCAATGTAATTTTAAAGCGATTCAAAATTCAACATCAGTAGCAATATTTAACCAAAGCAAAGTGGAACAACCAGTGTGTGGCATCAGCTACACCACAAGTGCAGCCGCCATGAAGCATGGATTGTAAACCTTACCTGAAAAATTAAAATTCAGTTAGCTCTGCTGCTCTGGCATTTGAATATTGATGACTGAGAAAGAACTGTCTTTCTTACCAGCTCTTTTCAATCGTTAAGGGATTTGATTGGCAGCCAGAAGCCTGTGAGCCACACTTGGTCCTAATGCTAAAGGACATGTGGACAAAGTTCATCCTTTCCACAGTCGCTGAACAATATGATGAATGGGCAGTGTACCTAACTCCATCCTTGAATCACTTAAGAATGGTCAATATTGCCATACATTCTATATAGTGATCTGTCATATAGCTTTGTTTTCTGCAGTTAAAATGATGCCTGGCTTCATTTGAATTCTACAGAGTGCTATGCATAAGACATAAGCCATTTTACACTATAGGATTGCATCATGGTTCCTAGAAAAAAATCCTGATGTATATTTTATCATGTTATCTAATTAGGTTTTGTCAGAATGTCACCCGACAGTAAAATCCAGTTTATAATAAATGTACTTTTGCAACCCAAGTAAAAATGTATTTCAGTAGCAAAGTTTCATCTTTAAAAAATCTTAATTATTCACTAACAGTTCAGAGGAACTGCTCTGTTTTCACAAACTACCATAACTGCCATGCCAGCAAATTCTTTAGCCTGTCATTATTGTACTTGTCTATCCTGAGTTTCTGTTCAAAAATGTGTTACTGGGAGATAACCAAATGTATCTACTGTAAATGTATCAGTGAAAAAGGAAGCAGCGTGATAGCCTTCATGGATTCATTCCCACGAAAGCTGTGCCAGAGCACATCAGCCGCCAGAAGCCATGTTCTGAACAAGAATAGCTTGTGCCACTGGTACTGCACAAACATGAAGGGAACTGATATGAGCAACAGTAGCCTCAGCTCCATGGGGTCCAAACCTTCATCAGCATTGGCAACAAAACAAGTGTTGGATAATGGGGAAAGGAAAAGATTAGGAGGGATCTCAAAGTTAAAGTGGCTTTGTGCTGCCAAAGTGACTTGCTTGCTATTTTACTCCATTTGTAAAGAGAAAGGTGCATTGAAGTCCTCTCTATCTGCAACGTTTTATAATTGCTAGTTAAATTTTAAATAAAAATAACACAAGTATAAGATTCTCCAGACGCATCACACAGTGGCTCTGAATTTTTATAATTTGCTATTTTCACTATTTTGGTGTCGAAAAAACCTCCAGAAATGTGGGGATGTGCACTGAAATGTGATTAGTTTTGAGGGGTGGGACTGTCTGTGCCAGCTGGTGTTGGGCGTGCCGAGTGGCATAAATGGACAATATGGTGAGAAAGCCAGAAATTGGTTTCATGACATCGTGAAACCAGATTGAGATTGTCCGCTCAGCCCGTCGATGATGGGCTGCATTTCCCACCATCGGATGTCAGGCACCTCATTGTACTACATCTGGATATCATTATAAGGCCAGCCCGCTGGAATCATATGCCCCCACCCTCACCACCCTGGCTGGATCGTCCACCCACGCCAACGTGTTTCACAACAGCATACATAAGGCATGCACTTGGCAGGCTGCAATTTGAGGGGAACTCAGAGGTGAGAACATTATGGAGCGCTTGCCCGATCACCTGTTGGACTCCAAGGTTGAGGCACAAGGGCTGCCTTGCAGTTGAGGTGATTTTGGGGTGGGGGCAAAGGCTGTCCTGTGGCTGAAGGTAGTGCACAAGCATATGCGGGGTTGGGGGGGGAGGGAAGTGGCCATGTATAAAGTGACCATTCCTTGGCAGCTGAGACACAGCCACAGTATCATGCGTGGAGTCAGGCCTCTAGCTTATCTGCCCACTCAAACAACACAGAGGCATGAAAGTGCCACCAAGTGTTCCAGAGCTTTTCACCCCTCGGGCACAGACTAATGAGTATTTTAGTGACTGCAGAACAGTTAGATGACTGGGTACGTTGTACAATCTCCTCACTAAAGCTGGTCATGGAGCAGTCACTGGTGGAGGCGCTCACAGCCCCTTGCAATGTCATCATCCTGGTTTGGACCAGTTTCCCCCCATGGTTCAAGCTAACAGCGCAGCCTTGCAGCATGGGCTAGGAAAATGCCTGTACCTGAGCGGAGAGCACAGCATGTAGTCCAATGGGCAAAGCTGCTGCCAATCGGTCAGGTGGAATGGGGCGGAAGTGGGTGGGGTTTCAGGCAGCCATGCAGTGCACTAAACTCTGGCCATCTAAGTGGTGATCAGCGGTCTCTGGGATGCATTAGGGGGCCTTCAGACTTAACCAAGAGAGGTTCTTAGTATACCCAAGCTAACCCACATGTCCCTCTCTTTATCCTGCAGGAGGAGTACATCGGGAGTATGGAGCTTGGTCAACTAGCCCCATGCCTTGTGAAGTACAGAGAGCGAAGATGACAGAGAAGAGGGTAACAGAGGAGCCTGGCTGTGCAGGGGAGGAGCAGCACCCTTGGGAAGAAGGTGCAGCTGAGTCTCCCACACACGCTGTTGAAGAGCCACAGTGAGCTGTTCTTGGTCGGTGCCTAGCTAGACCCAGGGTCTATAGACATCGCCTTTCATTCCAGCACATGACCGAGAACCAGTGTCACCAAAGTTTGTGCATGTCTAGGGAACTGGTTGCTCACATCTGCCAACTACTGCAGAATTTAGTGCCACAGGGACGTGGAGGGCATCCACTGCCAGTGGCCGTAAAAGTGACCACGACATTCAATTTCTACACCAGTGGCTCCTTTCAGGGCTCCACAGGTGACCTCTGTGGGATATCACAAGCCTCCACCCGCAAATGCATCCATGAAGTCACAGATGCTACCTTTGTGAGGGCACACAACATTTTGCATTTTGCCCGGGACCAAGATATCCTGAATGCAAGAGCGATTGGATTTGCCCAGATCTTGGGTTTCCCACAGCTGCAGGGCGTGGTTAACTACACTCACGTAGTGCTCAGATCTCCGTCACAACAAGGGGTTAACCATGTCAGTCGCAAGGGCTTCCATTCACTGAATGTGCAGCTGGTGTGCGACCACCACAAACACATCCTACAGGTCTGCACACAGTTTCCAGGGATTGTCCACAACTCCTACATTCTCAATTGGTCACAGATCCCTGACGTCTTCCAGGATCCACAGAAGCTGCAGGGATGGCTCCTCAGAAACAAGGGCTACCCACAGAGGCCATGGCTGATGACACCCATGCAGCGGCCTCAGACTGAAGCAGAGTGAAGGTATAACAAGGCTCATGCTGCAACTCGCAACTTGGTGGAACAGACCTTCGGGATGCTTTAAGTGAGGTTCCGGAGCCCTGCAATATAGTCCACATAGGGTGTCACGCATCGTCGTCGCCTGCTGTGCCCTTTACAACCTGGTACTGCAACGGGAAGAGGACCTGGCTGAGGAGGAGATGGAGGAGCTGGAGGTCTCCTCCAGTGAGGAGGACATTGACGGTAATGAGGGTGAGGAGGTCCTCGAAGGCAGCGATGACGGTGATGAGGGCCTTACACTGGCCAGACAAGGCAAGTGTGCTGAGGTGAAGCCCTCATAACTGCTCAATTTGTGGAGAATGATGACAAAATGCAGTGAACCATGGATCCTCACATTGCATCTATGAACGTTTGACTTCAGCCTGGCTTAAGGTAGCGTGAATACTCTCTGTGATAATGCTGCTGTCATGGAGATGCAGTACAAGCCCTAATAGTCACTCAGTTGAGGAGGATGATGATGACTTCCAGTGAGGACATTCCATAGACTTCACATAGCCTCTGTGAATGTCTGACTCCTCTCTGGCCGAGGGCCGATCGCTTGCGCTCCATGATCAGGGTCATATCAAATAGACGCAGCCATGAAACATTAAAAGCACCTGATCCTTTGTCTGCCTTCAGCACCTGAGCCCTTCAGGAGCACAGCATCACTGGTCACAGATGTGGAGGAGATGGGGGCCAGCCCCTCCTTAAAGGTGCTGAGAGCACACTGACAGAATGAGAGAACTCTGTGGTGCCTGCCCACTACATTCTGGCAGCAATGACCAGCACCGCTGAGGTGCAGGCATCAGTAATGTGTCCAGTGAGTGTGAGGCTGGACCATCACTTTGGTCTGAAGTCCGCACACAGAGCACAGGGAAGAGGCCCTGGACTGAGATACCTGCCTTTATTTTGTGCAGAAAGGTTTCACATCTGAGTGACATGAACACTGCTCATCAGAACAAGGAGCCACAGGTAGGGAGACATTCTTGGGAGTTTAGTTACGATAGTGAACATTATGTATAAGTGATTAACACCTGTGCCCAGACTATGCAACTACATCTTCTTAACTTGCCTAACCCTGTTGCTACATCTTGGTGCACCCCTGATGTCCACAGTGCAGATGGAGGCAACCTGCTGACTGTGACACCCTGTCTGTGATGGCTTTGGCAGGCGTCCTCTGGAGGGCCAAGAGCTAGAGGGCTGCACCTGCTTTTGGGGTCCTGCTGTGGCTCTGGCACCTTCCTTGGCCTGTGGAACTGGAGCTGCTGAGGCCACAGGAAGAGGGGATTTGGATGAGCTGGACACTCCCAGAGTCACCTGGACGAATGGCCCCTGGAGTGCGGGGTGGGGGTGGCTACCGGGTGGGGGGAGGTACCTCTGCTAATCCTCCAATGGGTGCCCGGGGTCCCCTGGCTGACTCCTTGAGGAGAAAGGGTAACTGGAGTGAGATTGGGCTGCCCGCACCTCTCTCACTTACACACTGTTAGGGGCCAGTTATGGTGTCAGCAATGGAGTGCAGCTTGCACAGCAGTGCAGGAGGGATGTCCTGGACCAAGGTCTCCATGGCGGCCACCATCCTACCAGTGTTGACCTCAGTGCATTGACATGCTGGCACTATCACCTCAGCCTGAAGGCGGACGGACTCCTCCATCGTGTCTTGCAATCTGAGGAGTGTAGTGAACAACCCTTCCTGACGTTCCCGAGCTTGTCTCTGCAGCTCCAGAAATTGTGACATGACCGAGCCCAGAGGCTCATCAACTGACTCAGACTCACCAAATTTCTGGCCTCCAGCAGTCCTCTGAGTGCTGGATGCCCAGGAAAGCCCTGCCACCACCTGCATTGGATCAGACAGTGTGATGTGCTCACCAGATTGTGACCCTGAGGCTACCCTAAAGCTAGGTCCCACCGAGGTGTGTGTGTCTCTGCACTAGTGGAGGGTGTGGATGAGCACTGTGACAGGACCTCAGGCAGAGTTTCTGTAGAATCCTCTTCCTTGGGCTTCCCTTGGGGCTTGATTGGATGTCCTGGGTCATGGACTCTGTCGGCTGTTTGGCAGATGTGTCTGTGAAAGCAAGGGGAGATAACTAGTGCATGGCAGTGGCCTATGAAACAGGGACACATCACTCACAGCATAGTTGTCTGATGGATGTTGCACTGCTGGATCCTCACCTGGTAGAGCATCACTGATCTCACTGTCAGCACAGGACCGGCCCAGATCCTCGCCGGCCAGCTGGATGGCTGTTTTCAAAGCCTGTGAGGACTTTGATTTCAGGCATTCCTCCAACATTCTGTGACCTCTCGCTCTTACTGTGTGTGCCAGCTTGTCCTGCATTATTAGAGATGGATAGAGTGTAAACAGGATGCCTGCCAGGCCAGATGATAATTATGCCTGGCATGTGTGGATGGAGAGCGGTCCCATGGGCAGGATGAGGACAATGAAGGTGTGTGTGAAAGAATGAATGGTGATGTCCCTCTAACTATCAGTGAGTGAGATCCCTGTGATGGGTTTGTGAGTGTGTGAGTTGAGAGTGATGAGAAGAGTGACTTACCCTGGCAGAACAGAGATCATTCATCCTCTTATGGCACTGGGTGGCTGTCCTCTTTTGCAGGGTGTTGGCACTGACCACCACTGCCACCACCTTCCATGCTGCCAGAGTGGAGATAGAGGAGCCTCCACTTCATCCAAAAGGTGCTTGAGGGAAGCGTCATTGAACCTAGGGCCTGCAGTCTTCTTGCCTTTCAGGGCCATGTCTTCCGTGCAGCAATCGTGGGCTGGGAGCACTGAGAGGTGTGCACGCGGCTGCACTTTAAATCCCCAGCATGTTGAAGCAGCGAGGTGATGGCGTGGCGGGCGTGTGAGAGCTGGCCCGCCATGGAAACAGCATATTTCCAGGGAATACATAATTAATGCAAAGGCTTTGGGATGATATGGCGTGAGGAGCTGCTATTGCGGCGGGTGGGTGAAACATCATTTCACCCGCCCACTACCACACCTTTGGTAGCTGAATACCATTTTGGATCTGAGGTGCTGGTAAACCCTAGTCCTGTATGTGGATTGGCTTATTGGATGGATAAGAATTGCCCTATCCACCACTGAACTGTATCAGAGGGCTTTTGGCCACTTAACATTTTTTGGTGTGTTTATAGAACATGATGCAAGAATGTTTCCCTCTGCTTATTTCAAAAGCTGTGCAGTTGTGTTGTGGAAGCTTTACACATTTGAATAAGTTCATTTAATTAATTCCTCACATTGCGTTTATACTGCAAAGGGAATGTAATGGGTGGAAATAAATGTAATTGGTGTATGAAACTGGCATGATGCAGCATCCTATAATCCATGGAGCCTTCAAACTGGTCTAAACCGAAATGTCTTCCTGAGGCAGATTAGTACCGTACCCAGATTGAGGATTTCATTACGGGCAGGATTTTCTCCTCATTGATTGGGTGTGGCGGGCAGGCCCGGGGGTGGCCGCGAAGTGGTCCGCTGCCTGTGATTGGGCCTTAACCGTGATGTCACACTGGCTGGCCAATTAATTAATGGCCAGCCAGCATGAAACGTGCGCTGAGAGCCTCAGCGCTGCCAGGGTGGGGTGGGAGGAGCGCGAGTGCTGAAGTGTGCAATGCGGGGGTGTACGCTCACTGAAAGCTCCTCGAAGGCACAGGTTTCAAATCCCATCATGGCAGATGATGAAGTTTGAATTAGAAGTCTGATGATGAATATGAAACTATTGATTATCATTAAAAACCCATCTGGTTCACTAATGCCCTTCTGAGAAGGAAATCTGTCATCCTTACCTGGTCTGGCCTATATGTGACTCCAGACCTGCAGCAGGTTGATTCTTAAATGTCCTCTGAATAAGGACAATTAGGGATTGGCAATAAATCCCATAAAAATGAATTTAAAAAAGCCCACAGACCTTGTGTTAGATAGGGAATTAAAATAATTTCATAATATCAATTTTAAAATGAATTATTTTCCACAGTAGATGAGTGCTTTTCCTTTGCTGAATCTGATCATGTCATTGAGACTTTGCTTTATTAAAGTGGTGACAAATGCAACATTGACATTTATCCACACAATATCATCCTTTGATTTATTTTGCTTTATAAATTAAAAATCTTCTTTCTTTTCATTGTTTTAAAATGTTTTAAGTAACAAGAGAATATCTCGGGGTTAGTGATCCTCTTGGGTCTGTCACTGTCTAGCATATTGGGTCAAGAACAACAGGACAATTTTTTTCAGCCCACCTAGATTTTAAATAATAATTACCGTAGGGTAGCAGATGGTTTATGTTCTCTTCTGTTGGTTAATTTGAGTGGCAAGTTAATCACGTATGTAAACGTTGGTGTAATATGTGTGGAGAGTGCTAAATAACTGATGAATCTCCATTATATATGCTTCATATTTTTATTGATTTATAGATCTGCATAGTATGATTTAAAATGGCTACATGGAAAAAAATTCTGTTGCCTTTGTAAAGGAGAGGACATGAAGATTCAGAGGTGGGGCCAGTCAGCATTTTGTTTTGTGCCATTGTAAAGAATGAAAACTTATATTTATGTGAGAGTCCCTCATCGGGTTAAGCTTACTTAGCCAGCTATCTTAGGAGTGTGATATGCTAATACATGTAAGGTTGGAACAGCAGGATCAAACATGTTCAGACATTGAGTAGAAACCTCCTCAGAGCTATATCCTCTCTGTCAGCACAACTTCACAAGAAGTGTGGCGGAATCAGGCTGATTACCCGATATAATTGCACTAAAGACCAATGAAAAACATAATCCTTGTTCAAACAGGAACAAGTGAATTTTTACTGGCGGAGTAAGTGGGAATTACTGCTGAACAATTGCTACGACAACAAAAAAAATTAATTTTACGAGTGTGGAGTTTCAGTGCCTCAGGAAGATAATTAGCGTTGCAGATTTTAAAAAAATCATTTGTATATAGTTTTAAAGTTTCGCTCTTTTATGTCTTTCACTTAATCGTATTTGTGTGAACCAATCTTTATTTTACCTCCTGTACAATGATATCATTGTAATTTATAGTTCCTGTTTTTCACTTTCTGCTTGTGACTGTACCAGACAATGAGCCAGAAGAAAACAAGACAGAAACAGTAATGAAAAATTGCTGGAGATGCAGTGAGAAAAGTATAGGAAACAGAAAAAAGCATGAGAGATTGGACAGTGATCAGAAGGAAGGAAGTGTGGAGAGGAACATAAGTATGGCGAAGGTATGGTAGGGATAAGGAGAGAGGAAAGGAGAACCTAATAAATAATTCAAACACAGTAACATAAAAATTTTAAACTGGCAACTGTCTGTATCTGAGCCAGACAACTTGCAATTTTTGGGTTTACTTTGACTTCAACTTATCCGCTCCATAGGGTTGCCAACCCTCCACGATTGGCCTGGATTCTCCAGGAATTGAAAATCAATCTCCAGGACACAGCTGTGTGCGATCCTAGAGAAAAATCATAGGGATAGTAAATTTTAAATTTTCTTTGAACATTTCTCTTTACAAGATATAAAAATATTGAAAATGGTAGAAAAAAGGCTGTTTGGCTAACAGCAAACATCATCTAAAAGGGTAATGAGCCTTTTTGCTTTTCAGTTGGCTTAGGAAGGCAGTGCTTCAAAAGGATGGATGTGTTGGTCAACGAATGGTCGGAGCCTGGAGGCTGCTGAAACCTCCAGGAATACACTTAATCACAGTTGGCAACCCTACTGTCCCATCACCATCTCCGAAGCCTTGTCTGACCCTGACCTGCCTCAGCCCGTCTGTTGCTGAAACCCTCATCCCTGTCTTTGTGACCTCTAGGCTTGACTATTTCAATGTTCTAACAGCCGACCTCCCAACTCCACCCTGTATAAACTTGTACTCATTGAAAACTCTGCTGCCCGTATTTTAACTTGCACCAAGTCTCATTCGCCCTCTGACTTACTGGCTCTCGGGCCAATTGTGTGTCAACTTTAAAATCCTCATTCTTGTTTACAAGTTCCTCCCATGGCCTTTCCTCTCTATCTCTGGAACCTCTTCCAGCCCTAGGAGCTTTTGAGATTTCTATGCTCCTTCAATTCTGATATCTTTTGTATCCCTGATTATAATCGTTTTACCATTGGTCGTCGTGTTTTAAGCCAGCTTGGCCCTAAGCCATGGAATTCCTACCCTAAACCTCTTTACCCTTTTCTCCTCCTTTAAGATGTTCCTGAAAATCTGGCAACCTTTTGATCATCTGTCCTGATAGCCCCTCCTGTGGCTTTGGTGTCAAAATCTTTTGATAATGGTCTTGTTAAGTACTCTGATATGTTTTACTATGTTAAAGGTGCTATGTAAATTCATGTTGTTGTTGGAATGACATCTGCAGAAAGTGCAAGAGACATTTCAGAAGGGAAGGAAAAGGAGACTGAAGAAGTAAAAGCCCAACAGAAAATACGCAGAAGACAAAAGAATGTACAAAATGGTGGAAAGGCAGAAAGTCACAGGAAGAGAGAAGTACAATTTAAAAAAAAAATCCCATCAACAATACCATAGGAGAAATACCAATAACAGAGATGAATATTCTCAAAGATAGAATGTCTACTGCTTTCAAAGGAAATTAAGACACAACACTACTTTACATATCACATAGATCCTTAATAAAATATCTCTCTGATGCTCCTGAATGCGTAGGTACCATAGGAATGGGTCTTAAATCTACATTTTGTCCTAATTGAACAGCTTATTGGGACTGACGTATTTATTGCAATTAGAGAAATTGTGAATTCCCCATCCTGCTGAACCAATTCCATAAATTGTAAAACTAATGTGATTTATGCTGCTTTGAGCTGCACAAACTGTAGGCAGTTCTTGTCCTGTAATTTTGTTTTTATGGTTACAGAGGAGGATAATTGAGTTACTCACCATCTCCTGTTATCATCTTCCCTTCATGAGCTGTCTCTTTGGCGCCTTGTAATTATCTTGCCTTTAAACAATCAAATTAGATTATCAATTCTAATCTGAAACCTTCTTAAAGCCAAAAAATATCCCCTGATGGCACATGATATTTATTTTGTTAATAGTTGAGCCTGTACAGGCCAAGGGTCTCCCAGGTGTAATCTTCGCTCCGTGCTGAATTAGCTAATGTCAGTAATAGTGGGGTAGCAGTTAGACTGATGCAATTGGCATTAGCACTTCTGGACTGGAGAGGAAAAATCTGTCATGATTTCTACTAATCATTATCCAGTGCTCCCTGCTGGAAGTATGTATAATTGGGGGCAGGATTAGCAGCAATGATGCACTCTGTGCTGAATAGCTAGGTAACAGTCAAAGCTATTGTGACTTGTGCCTGTATGGGAGTGATGGTGGAAGCCATCTAGTACCTGTCAAATGGTACCTGATCAAGGAATCTTTGGGAGGGAACAACTAAAAAAAGTCACAATAATTGTCGAAATATAGACCTCAATTTTCCATTTAATATCAGCCCTAAGTAAGAAAAAGATGTAAAAATGTTTATTTTGCATATAGAATTCCTAAAACTCAGTCTAAGAATTTAACAGACATACCAGCCATTTCAAAAATCTAAATCAATTTGGTTAAGTTCTTGAATCCTCTTCATGTTATAATTACCTGTCCAGCATGTTCCCAGAAATTATTTCTTATTTACATGGGAACAGGTTTAAAATTAATTTATAGTCAGAAAACGTAAACTTCTCTGTATCACCTGATACCTAGTGCAAAGGAATTTAAGATAATCCACCACTGAATGTATTGACATATACACTGAAGCTCAAGAATGGTATGTTATTATAACTCATTACCTTGCTACATGGCAATTGGATTATACATTTCATATCAAAGGAGTTCGTATATAACTGCATCAAAAGATAATTTTTTGCACAGAGTGGCTCATGGTGGACTTGTTCTGGTTTAAACCTGTTACTCTGAGTGACTCATTCAATGCAACAGTTTGCTCTCTTTCTTTAGCTCTACTCTAATTGATTGTAACAAAAACCTGGCCTGACAATTCTCAACAGTCAAATCTTATTCAAATCCCAACAATCAGAGTGACAGTAAAGGACAAGTGACTGATGGAAATTCCCAGGAAAATTAAATGGAATAAATTTCAAAATGAACACTGGTCCATTGAAAAATTCTTGAAACTCATTTCGTCTAATCAGGATTTTGAAAACAATGGGCAGTGTTTAATGCAGGCAGTGGGGGTCTTGTCTGCTGCCTGGAGAGTTCACACGAGCCCTGCGTTGCCTACTTTGGGGAAGGCCCACCAATTTCAGGCACTTTAGTGACTTGGAGTGGGCCTTCCTTGGGATCAAGGAACCTGCTGTGTAAGTTCCCGCCTCTGAGAGCTGCTGGCCAATCAGACATTTGCAGCTGTGCGCTGCAGGCAGCACCACCAGGGGAGCAGTGGTAGCTACAGGTAATGCACCCATCTAGGATTGCCAAGGGACCCAGGCCTCAGGTGAGTGAGGGTGAGGTGGGGAGTGGGGACAAGAGGGATTGGCAGCAAGGGCAGGGGGGTAGTTCACAGCAGGCCCCCCCACCAACTCCTTCCCAATGCAGGGTCCCTTGATCAGGCACTGAATGCCTTTGAATGAGGGACCCTCTTGGAAGCCTGCAATCAGCTCGGTCAGGGCTTGTTATGGCTTCTCACATGGTGGGATGAGGCCCTTAAGTGGACATTAATTGCACACATGTGCTTATAGAGTTAATGTGGGGAAAATTAGCCAGAACATAATCCTATCTCTACATCAGTTTAATTTCATATCTAGGCCCCTCTCATAATTTGGAAAGAATAACTGCTCTCAGGACTCCAGTGCTGTGCCCCATTGACAATTGCTGGAGGCTCTAAAAAAGGCTAGATTAGTTTACTCCACCCAAGAAATCTGTGCATTACAGCCAACGCGTACTATACCTGTCGAGGCTGAGCTTTGTCCAATTGTGCTGGACAGGATGTTGTGTAGGAGCAAGCTACCCCCTGGCCTTTGGATTTTCTGGCTGCTGTTTAGAAAGTAGTTGTAGGCCTCAACTTCAAGACATACATAGAACTATAAAGAAAAGTGGGCCACATAGTTACCAGCCTTTCTGCCAGGCCCCAACAGACCCTACCAAGTGGGTGGGTCACCATTGCAAGGCCTATCGCCAATTTATTTGGGCTGCCTTTATCTGAATGCCTGCATGGCTAAACCATAGGAAAATGAGATGGATGGTCTGGAACACTGACCTTACCAACCTCAGTTACATGAAAACGTTGGCCCTCTGCCTTTTTCACTGCCTTCAACCGTCTCAATGCAGTTCATTATTGAGAAGACTGAAACCATTGTTTATGGTCCACTCCACAAACTCTAAACCCTCACCACCAATTTCACCCCTGTCCTCAGCCCCAGCCACTTTCCTAGTCTGTTAGCAACTTTAGCTTCTGTTTAATGCTGAGCTGAGTTTCAAATCTCACATTCTTACATCTTACCTCAGGAACATTTCTCATCTCCTCTACCTCAATCCATTTGTTGTTGTAAGCTTGATATTTGATATTGGTCAACTTTAAATTACCTCTGAAATGGCCTAGCAAGCCACTCAGTTATATCAAACCACTGCAAAGTCTCACAAAAGGAATGAAGTGGGACGATCCACCCGGCATCGACCTAGGCACCTGAAACAATGACAATCTCAGACCTGTCGACCCTGCAAAGACCTCCTTACTAACATCCGGGGGCTAGCCATAGGCTAGTCAAGCAATAGTCTGACATAATCATCCTCACAGAATCATATCTTACAGATAATGTCCCAGACACCACCATCATCATCCCTGGGTATGTCCTGTCCCACTGGCAGGACAGACCCAGCAGAGGTAGCAGCACAGTGGTATACAGTCAGGAAGGAGTTGCCCTGGGAGTCCTCAACATTGACTCTGGACCCCATGAAGTCTCATGGCATCAGATCAAACATGGGCAAGGAAACCTCCTGCCGATAACCATGCATCACCCTCCCTCAGCTGATGAATCAGTGCTCCTCCATGTTGAACAACTCTTGGAGGAAGCACTGAGGGTAGCAAGGGCACAGAATGTTCTCAGGGTGGGTGACTTCAATGTCCATCACCAAGAGTGGCTCGGTAGCACCACAATGACAGTCACAAGACATTGTCTGCAGCAGTTGGTTAGGGAACCAACAAGAGGGAAAAGCATACTTGACCTCATCCTCACCAACCTGCCTGCCATAGATGCATCTGCCCATGACAATGTCGGTGGGAGTGACCACCGCACAGTCATTGTGGAGATGAAATCCTGCCTTCACATTGAGGTTTCACTCCATCATGTTGCGTGACACTACCACAATGCTAAATGAGGTAGATTTTGAACAGATCTAGCAAATCAAGACTGGGCATCCATGAGATGCTGTGGACCATCAGCAGCAGCAGCAAACACATTCTGTAACCTCATGGATTGGCATATCTCCCACTCTACCATTACCACCGAGCCAGGGGATCAACCCTGGTTCAATGACGAGTGCAGGAGGGCATACCAGGAGCAGCACCAGGCACACCTAAAAATGAGGTGTCAACCTGGTAAAGCTATAACACAGGATTACTTGCGTGCCAAACAGCATAAGCAGCAAGTGATAGACAGAGCTAAGCGATCCCACAACCTACGGAATAGATCTAAGCTCTGTAGTCCTGCCACATCCAATCGTGAATGGTGGTGGACATTTAAACAACTCACTGGAGGAGGGTCCACAAATATCCCCATCTTGAATGATGGAGGAGTCCAGCACATCAGTGCAAAAGATAAGGCGGAAACATTTGCAACAATCTTCAACCAGAAGTGCCAAGTGGATGATCCATCTCGGCCTCGTCCGGAGTCCCCAGCGTCACAGATGCCAGTCTCCAGCCAATTCAATTCATTCCATGTGATATCAAGAAACAGCTGAAGACATTGGATACTGCAAACGCTATGGGGCCTGACAATATTCCGACAATAGTACTGAAGACTGTGCTCCAGAACTTTCCGCACCCCTAGCCAAGCAGTTCCAGTACAGCTACAACACTGGCATATATCCAGGTATGTCCTGTACACAAAAAGCAGGACAAATCCAACCCAGCCAATTGCTGCCCCAGCAGTCTAGTCTCCATCATCAGTAAAGTAATGGAAGGGGTCATCAACAGTGCTATCAAGCGGCATGTGCTTAGCAATTACCTGCTCACTGATACCCAGTTTGGATTCCGCCAGGGCCACTCAGCTCCTGACCTCATTACAGCCTTGGTTCAAACATGGACAAAAAAGCTGAACTCCTGAGGTGAGGTGAGAGTGACTGCCCTTGACATCAAGGCAGCATTTGACCGAGTGTGGCATCAAAGAGCTCCAGCAAAACTGGAATCAATGAGAATCAGGAGGAAAACTCTCCACTGGTTGGAGTCATACCTAGCACAAATGAAGATGGTTGTGGATGTTGGAGGTCAGTCATCTCAGTTCCTGGACATCAGTGCAGGAGTTCCCCTGGGTACTGTCCTCGGCCTAACCTCCTTCAGCTGCTTCATTGACGACCTTCCATCATAAGGCAGGAAGTGAGGATGTTCGCTGATGACTGCACAATGTTCAGCACCATTCATGACTCCTCTTACACTGAAGCAGTCCATGTCCAAATGCAGCAAGACCTGGACAATATCCAGGCTTGGGCTGATGAGTGGCAAGTAACATTCATGCCACACAAGTGCCAGGCAATGAGCATCTCCAACAAGAGAGAACCTAACCATCGCTCTTGATGTTCAATGGCATTACCATCATTGAATCCCCCACTATCAATATCCTGGGGGTTAACATTGACCAGAAACTGAACTGGACTAGTCATATAAATACTGTGGCTACAAGAGCAAGTCAGAGACTAGGAATCCTGTGTTGAGTAATTGACCTCCTGACTCCCCAAAGCTTGTCCACTATCTACAAGGCACAAATCAGGAGTGTGATGGAATACTCCCCACTTGCCTGGATGAGTGCAACTCCAAAAACCCTCAAGAAGCTTGGCACCACATCCACAAACATTCATTTCCTCCACTGCCGATGCACAGTAGCAGCAGTGTGTACCATCTACAAGATGCACTGTAGGAATTCATTTAGGCTCCTTGGACAGCACCTTCCAAACCTGGGACCACTAACATCTAGAGGGACAAGGGCAGCAGGTGGATGGGAACATCACCGCTTTGAAGATCGCCCCCAAGTCATTCACCATCCTGACTTGGAAATATATCGCCGTTCCTTCACTGTCGCTGGGTCATAATCCTGGAACTCCCTCCCTAACAGCACTGTGTGTGTACCTACACCACATGGACTGGTTCAAGAAGGCCTCTCACCACCACCTTCTCAAAGGCAACTAGGGATGGGTAACAAAATGCTGGCCCAGCCCGCAAAGCCCACGTCCCAATGAATTAATTTAAACAAAAAATTGCCTTTGTCAGCTCCAGACTCAAGTTCCCCAATGTTGTCCTTGATGGCTTCGCAGCCACCACCCTCTGCATATTCAAACTTGACAAAATCTCACCTCACACATCCTAGCTTGCAGTAACTTCCACCTGACCATAACCCCTTACTGACCTAAATGGAATAATCCCACCACAATAGTTCAGGGAACAATGTTCGCCATCACTTTCTCAGGGCAACTAGCAAAGGCAATGAGTATGGCCTTGTTAGCATTTTCCACATCACGAGAACAAATAAAACAATTGGCTCCCTGATCCCCAACGTTGTTAATATAAAATTCTTTCTCTTGCTTATAAATTTCCCTGCAGTCTCACTCTGCTGACCTTGGCAATCTCCTCCAGTCAGTTTATTACCCTGAAGGCTCTGTTGATTCTATTCTGGTCTTTTGTGTCACCTCTGCTGTTATGCCGGCACTCATAGCTAAACATTCACTCTCCTGGATCCTACTTTTTGGAATTCAGTCCCTAAAATTTCTTTGACTACTTCACTCTTTGTCTTTTAAAAAGATATCACTTTGGCCTAGCATTCCATCTCTTCATCTAATTTCTTTTTTGCTTGCTTTCTTTCCTGCTTTCTCATTCACCTCATCCCTATCTATGATGCAGCTTGGGGCATTCTTTTATGTTGAAAGTGCCAGGTAAATGCACATTGCTGCTGGTACTTCTTGTTCAGTCAAATTCAAATCGTGAATTTGGATTGGACTTCTAAATATCCCTTCAATAAAAAGTTTAAATAAAATGGTGAAGAGGGAAATAAATATCCTGCATTCTTGGCAGTCTAGGTGGAATCATTGGTAACTCTTGTTTATTTTGCCTTTTTAATGCTGTCTTGAGTATTCCTTCAATTTGCATAGCAAGCTGTCTTTTCTCAACAGCAGTGGCCTTACAGACCTATCAGTCATGTTCAGCACTTGTTGGAATTGCTCACTTACCTACATTTTGTTTTTTTAATAGTGCACATTATAACTAGAAAATTGGGTGGAGAACAATTCAAGCAGCACTAATACAAAGCAGCTTCTCATTAAAGTATTTGTCTTAACACAACTGAGTGACATCAAATCCATTTTATATTCCTGTACCTTAAGCTTAGCCAGATCTTTGTTGGAACTCCTAATGTGTGATCACACAAGGCTAACTTTGTAATTGTGAAAGTCCCAATTATCTAGTGATAAACAATGTGTGGCAATTGGTGCACCACTTAAAGGAACAAAGTTTCTGTTATTAATTGATTGAATGTCAAGTTTTAATTAAGCCACTAACAAAATTGGAATTGCACATTTCAAAGCCAATATCCCCATCAATTCCTCATTGGAACATTGGTTACAGAGAAAAACAGGCATCTGCCCATTTTTTGTTAAAAGAGGAATTTCACTAAAGTTTTGAATACGGCCTGAATGTTAAGGGAAACAATGATCTTGCACTGTGATCACTAAATACAGACATATGATGAAAATTCTACCCCTGAGGAATAGTTCATAGGCTTGGTGTTTATAAACAAATAGTCTGCCATTAATGATACCCAAATGCAAAGTGATATTGCCATCAATTCTGTTGAAAGTGAGTTCATGTTCTGTAACACAGTTGGAAATATCTGCTGGCTCTGGCATGGGCAAAAATCAAAATATCTGCACTGGTACCCTTCCAAATCTGTACTCACTCCTAATGCTTTCACAACTGTCAGCACATGCTCACAACAGCTGTTGTATCTCTCTTAATTTGTTCTGGTTGTTGCCAGGTCACCTTACTTTGGCTTGAGCAGTTCTTGCTTTCATTTCTCATGCTGAGTTGTTCCAGGCTTCCCTTTTCATTCATCTGTACTTTTGTACCTGTTCCATACTTCCTATGTTTACTTCAGTACCTGCGCAAGTTCTTTACAAACCAGTCCATTTCTTCTGCTGTCCACATCAATCATGCCTGTTGAGCACCAGCCTTTCAGAAGTTAACGTCAGCAATTGAATTTAACAATAACAGCAATCTATATTGATGTAGCACCTTTAGCATTGTAAAGGGGCCCAATGGGCTTCTCAGGTGCTTAATTGGTCAAATGAAGTTGACACCCAGCAAAGGAACAAACGAATGGTGACCCAAAGCTTGGTCAAAGAGGTAGGCTTTGATGAGTACCTTGAAAGGGAGGTTTGGGAGAAGGAGAAAAGAGATGTATAGACAGATTTCCAGAGCTTAGGGCCCCACCACCTGCCCTGACTTTTTCCATGCATTTTTCAAATTAATATTTCAAATTTATAAATCATGTAGAGCAAAAGGTTAACATCAGGAGCATCTGGTGCTAATGTAACTACTGATGTAACTATGATGCAATATCATATGATTAAGTAACTGAGATATGGTGGGAAGCAGAATCACAACATTGTGTGGAGTACTGAGATGTATGTAGATCTGTGAATAAACAAGTATGGTTTTTGTGAATAACAATCTATGGTGGCATTCTTAGACAAACCCTAGAGAAAATCCACCTGGACCCCAAACTCAAAACGAAGCATAAGGGCAGTGGACATAGCGTAAAGACCCAGAAAAAACTCCAAGAGAAGACAGCAGACCTGAAAGACCTACAAACTTTGGAAAAAGAACAAGGGAAAAAATGATTGAAGACTCGCCTGAGAATGGAGCATTGTGGGTGCTGCAGATGCAAGTAGACGCACAGACCCAGAGTCCAGACAGCGGTGAGTACACATCTCAATCTACAAGCCAAACTACTGAAGCAGATAAAGATCCAGAGCTTAGGAGAAGCATGGAGCAGAATTGTCCATGCCCACTGGGCCGGGCGTTCTCAGTGGCATAAGCAGGCAATATGGCAAGAAGGCCAAACATTGGGTTTACAATGTTGTGAAATCAGTTTGTGATCATCTGCTCAGCCCATTGATAGTGGGCCAAGTTTCCTGCCATCAGATGCCAGGAACCTCATTATAATAGATCAGCATATCATTATAAGTCTAGTCCACTGGACTCATTCCCCCCACCGCTGGATAATCTGCTCATGTCGGTGTAATTGCACGTTGATATGTTTCACAACAGCATATATAAGGTGAGCAGCTGGTGAGCTGCACTTTGAAGGGTACTCAGAGGTGAGCGCACAGTCATGTTGTAGAGCGCTCATGAGGGATGCCAGTTGGACTTCAAGGTTGAGGCGGGTTGTGGCATGACAAAGGCTGCCCTGCAGTTGAGGTGACTTTGTTGGGGGGGTGGATTAAAGGCTGCCCTGCGGTTGGAGGTAGCACACAAGCACTTGCGGGGTGGGGTAGGGTGGGGGTGGGGGTGGGGGTGGGCGAGGGAAGCAGCCAGGCATTAGGGACAACTTGTATAAAGTGACCACTCCTCTGCAACTGAGACAGTTCAGGTGCGGCCAGATTGATATAAGTGGAGTTGGGCCTCTGGCTTATCTGCCCACTCAAGCAAAGCAGAGGCATCAAAGTGCCACTAAGTGCTCCAGAGCTTTTCACCCCTCGGGCACAGACTGAAAACTAATGAGTGTTTTAGTGGACTGCAGAACAGTTGGACGACTGGATATGTTGTACAATCTCCTTGCTAAAGCTGGCCATGAAGCAGTCACCGGTGGAGGTACTCACAGCCCTTTGCAATGTCAGCATCCCGATTTGGACCAGTCTCCCCCATGGTTCAAGCTAACAGTGCAGCCTCACAGTGCGGGTTAGGAGAATGCCTGAGCTCAGAGTACAGCATGCAGTCCAGTGGGCAAAGCTGCTGCCAATTGGTCAGGTGCAGTGGGGCGGAGGTGGGTGGAGTTTCGGGCAGCCATGCAGCTCACTAAACTCTGGCAATTCAAGTGGTGGCCAGCACTCTCTGGGATGCATTAAAGGGCCTTCAGGCTTAACCAAGACAGATTCTTAGTACACCCATGCTAACCCACGATCCCTCTCTTTCATCCTGCAGCAGGAGTACATCAGGATCATGGAGCCTGGTTGACTAGCTGTATGCCTTGTGACGTACAGTGAGCGAAGACAATGGAGAAGAGGGTGACTGAGGCACCTGGCTGGGTAGAGGGAGAAGTCAGGAAGAAGGGGCGGCTGGGGTTCCCACACACGCTGCCAAAGTGCCACAGTGAGCCATCACTGTTCAGCGCTGAGCTAGATCCGGGGCCTATTGACAAGCCTTTCATTCCTGCAGATGACCGAGAACTAGTGTCGCCGAAGACTGCGCATGTCCAGGGAACTGGTCGGCCACATCTGCCAGCTGCTGCAGGATATGGCGCCACTGGGACATGGAGGGCATCCACTGTCTGTGGCCGTGAAAGTGACTGTGGCGCTCAATTTCTTCACCAGTGGCTCCTTTCAGGGCTCCACAGGTGACCTCTGTAGGATATCACAAGCCTCCATCCACAAATGCATCCAGGAGGTCACGGATGCCACCTTTGTGCGGGCACACAACTTTGTGCATTTCACCCAGGACCAGGAGTCCCAGGATGCAAGAGCGATTGGATTTGCCCAGATCTCTGGTTTCCCATTGCCAGCACTCACGTGGCGCTCCAACCTCGGTCGCAGCACACAGTCAACAATGTCAATCACAAGGGCTCTCATTGGCTGAATGTGCAGCTGGTGTGCGACCACTAAACGCCTTCTGCAGGTCTGCGCACGGTTTCCAGGGAGTGTGCACAACTTCTATATTCTCAGTCGGTCACAGATCCATGACATCTTCCAGACTCCACAGAAGCTGCAAGGTTGTCCCTTGGGGAAAAAAAATGATTGCAGCTGTTCAATGTGTCAGATAAAAAAGAGAAAGCACAGTGAAGGGAAAGCTTGTGAGATTGGGAAAAAGAGTGCTAGCCGCCATCTTGAGATGCTCTTGACGTGATGGGAAAACCCTACACAAGCGAGAAGAATGCCCCAGCAGGGAGCCGAGTGCCATAATTGTGGAAAGTAAGGGCATTTTAAAAATATCTGCCAATCTAAAATGCAAGTAGCTCACAGAAAAAAAGAGAAAATAACAAAGCCAAAACAAACCCAAGAAGTGGAAGAACCACAGAGAGAACAAATTACCTTCCTAGGAGAAGTTAACAAAACAAGAAATAATTATTGGAGCATTGAATTAGAACTTGATAGTCACATCACAGAAGTTAATCTAGATACTGGTGCAGGTGTTTCAGTAAAATCTGATGAAGTAAGATGGCTTAAAAATATCACATCGCAGCCATCCTTATTCCAGTTACAAGGTCCAGGAGGGACTACACTGAAAATAAGAGCCAACACTTGGTGAGATTAAGATACAAGGATAAAGAAATTATTTAACACCTGCATGTTATACAGAACCAGGAGTCATCATTATTGAGCAGAAAAGCGTGTTTGTAGTTGAGGCTGATTTACAAGGTTGATGAAATTGCTGGTGAGCAGTCCAGTAATGTATTCAGGAAGGAATCTTCATCCCCAATTTCAGGCTTAAGAAAGATGAAAACAGAATATCATGGAACCCTAAGGGCAGATGCTAAACCTACATGTCTCTGCACAGCAAGGAAGGAGCCTCACCCACCCTTGGACAAGTCAAGAGTGAGACTGAATGCATGTTACAACAAGGGGCCATCTCTCCAGTAACCATACCGACGAAGTGGTGTTCTGGAATGGCCACAGTACCAAAGCCTAATGGTTCAATTAGCATCTGCATGGACTTAACACCATTAAACAAGTCAGTAGAGCGCATGATCCACCTGATGGCATCAGTGGATGAAAGTCTCAGCAAATTAGCAAAAAGCACCCACTTCACAAAATTGGATACTAACAGCGGCTCTTGGCAGTTGCCTCTGGACAAAAAATCCAGATTGCTAACGACTTTTATCACCCCATTTGGTCATCATTGTTTTAATAATTTACTGTTCAGAATTGTTTTGCACCTGAGATATCCCAAAGAACAATGTCACATGACCATTGAGGGAGAGTAACCCTCAAAGTCCCAATAGGAAGTAGGTTTGACATTAAACAACAAATGTGAATTTTTAAAACCCACGACAAAATTCTTAGAGCACATTGTGCAAGCTTCAGGGATTACTGGTGGCCTGCAGAAAACCAAGGTGGCTAGAGACCCACAGCCTTGATCCATCACAGAACTGCAAAGATTCCTTGGGACGGTCACCCAAATAAATTCCTACCAAGCTTGGCAGAAATCAATGAGTCATTGTGATAGCTCTTGAGACAGTGTCAACAGT
This sequence comes from Carcharodon carcharias, assembly GCF_017639515.1. NCBI lineage: Eukaryota > Metazoa > Chordata > Chondrichthyes > Lamniformes > Lamnidae > Carcharodon > Carcharodon carcharias. Next base: position 92,947,607 of record NC_054483.1, read on the forward strand.
AGTGCTGGAATGTGGACCAGCAAAACACTTTTGAAAAGATTAAATATAATTTCACTGCAAATTCTTGCGCACAATTATTCAGAGTTGCCAACAATTGCGTCATCTACAGGCTTGGGCACAGTGCTACTTCAATTTCAAAAAGATGGACAAAAAATAACAGCTTATTATTCCTCAAGATCTTTCATGGACACAGAGAAAAGGTATGTAACAATTGAGAAAGGAGCATTAGCAGCCACGTGAGCATGCAAGAAGTTCTCCGATTATGTTATGGGATTAAGATTCAGAATTAAAACTGACCACAAACCTTTGGTTACTCATCTTAATATAAAGGAAATTGCCACCTAGAATGCAATGTTTTAGACTGAGACTCATGAGGTACGATTCAGTTGCTGAGTATATTCAAGGGAAGTACCAGACGACAACATTATCAAGAATACCAATGGAAGAAGTCAAACTGGAATATTTAAATTTTATTGAGGAAATGCAAAGATATATTTCACTCATTATTAAACACTTACAGAAAAGCGATTACACGAGATTAAACAAGCACAACAGCAGGATGATGAATGCATCCAAATAAAAAAAGTATTGCTAGAGTGGATGGCTGGATTATGCTCCTACGACCCAATCCTTTGCCAATACTTCGAGCAGAGAAAACATCTCACAATCATCAACAATTTCTTAGTTTTTAACAACAGATTAGTTATTTTTGATTCAACATTCTCAAAATAAAATACATCAAGGTTACTTAGGAATAGCAAAATGCTGAGCAAAGCCCAGCAGTCAGTCTGGTGGCCAGGCGTGAGTCACTCCATTGAAGAGTTAATCACAAATTGCCTTACATATTCAGTGAATAACCAAATCACGGGCACCCTCCACTTTATCTTCGAGGCCATGGCAGTGCCTGGACGTGGATTTGTTTGCATTTAAAGGCAAAGTTTTCATCATGGCCATTGATTACTACTCCAGATGGTTTGAAGTGAGTAGACTGCACAGCATCATGTGGGAGGCAGTCTTTACATCACTAGGAAGGATCTTAACAACACATGGCATCCCAGACGTTGCAGTGTCAGACAACGGTCCTCAGTTTGCTGATGAGCTGTTCCATAACTTTGCACGGGAATATGGTTTCATGCATGTGATTAATTCGTCGAGATATCTTCAGTCAAGTGGAGAAGCAGCAAGAGGAGTTTGAACCATCAAGGAATTGATGAAAAGGAATGGAGACATTAACTTAGCCTTTCCTAACAACAGAACTCACCGCTAAGAAACAGATTCTCGCCTTGGTAACTTTTGATGGAAAGATGGCTGCGAACAAATTCCAGGTCAACAACAAACACTACAACCTAACATCACCTCAGGTGATCATGACAGAGTTAGGAAATGTGAGGAGAAACAAAAAGACAGTCATTTCAACTTCAGGCACAGTGCACAAGACTTGAAAGTTCTATAGCCCGGGGAAAGTGTGGATATGGGATCAACAGAAAGAAGGCATCGTAAGAGAAAGAGCTCCAAACTGAGATCTTATAGAATTGAATCGGACAAGGGAAATATCTGAAGGAACCAAAGAGCCTCGATGTCATTGGGAAGGAAACTAATGGAACTTTAGGCATAGTATTTAGATCCGGATGGAGAAAAGGAACTGGAAACAAGTGGAAACTCTACAACCAGACAGTGGAAGACACTCCAATTGAACAATGAGAGCGTGTAGTTGAACTTCAACCTCAAAATGAAATCAGGACCAGATCAGGGAGATCGGTCAAGGCAGCACAGAGACTAACCCTGTGAAGTCCGAGACTTTTGGGGGGAGATGTAGGAGTGTGTATACAGTTGGGGTAAAGACTTGAGGGGGGAGATATACAGTAAAGGGTTAACATCAAGAGGTTAACATCAAGAGCGCCTGATACTGATGTAACCATGATACAATGTCACATGATTAAGTAACTGCGATCTGGGGCAGAATTTTGCCCTTGGTGGGCATGTGGGCCCCACCAGCTTGGTGGCGGGCAGCCAGCTGACATCTGCCACTGAAACGGGGCCCGCCGCCATTTTAAGTGGGTGGGTCAATTAAGGCCCAACCAGTGGCATCCCCGACGGGAAGCGCTATGCGCTTCCTGTGCGGGGGGGGGGGGGGTGGGGAGGTGGGTAGGGATTCCCCAGCTGTCAAGGTGCACTCTTTTGTGCATGCGCGCAAAAGAGTGCTCTGATTCCTGAGGCAAAATCCTATCTCAGGGAGAATAGTGACAGTGGAAAAAACTTTAAAAACAGAAACATTAAAAAATTATTAACATGTCCTCCTCACGTGATAACGTCACACGAGATGGGACATGTTAATAAAGAACACATAAACTTTATTATTTTTGTACAAAACGGACATGAAACTTCATCCCGCCAGAGGATAAAGTTTCATGAATAATCAGAAAGCCGCTGGGGCTCCTGGCCTGCTCGCCAGCCTTAAGGTTGGTCGGGCAGGTCTTTAAGTACATTAACTACCCTGTCAATGGCCTCAATTGGCCGTTGACAGGTCGGCGGGCGGACAGCTGACTTCGCTGTCTGCCCGCCTTCCTAAACATTTAAATGGACCGGGATGACATCGGGGATTCCTCCCGACATCATCCTGCGTCATTTTCCCCTCGGCGAGCGGGCCCCGCCCCCAAAGCGTCGAGGGAAAAATCCTGGCCCTGATGGGAAGCAGAAGTACAACCTCATGTAGAGTACTGAGATGTATAAATAAACAATTTGTTTTTACCGATAACAGTGTATGGTAACATCCATAGGGTAACAGGCAAACCCTAAAGAAACCCCATTTAGACCCCAAACTCAAGGCAAAACAAACAATGCTTACCCAATTACTTATTAAATTTACGTCCAAAGCAGTCAAAAGCATTTTTGAACAATAAAACATTCTACTGATATAGATGAAATATTGATGGTATATTTTGATTTACTAGACATGATAATAATCATCCCCAGGTTAGGCAAATTTTATGCTGCCTGTTTTTAATAAAGACAGTATATAATTTTCATGAGCACTGAAAATAAGTCGCAAAAATTCTGGGCTATTAACAGATCACCAGCAGTGATACAAAACAAATACTATCATATAACAGAATGATGACAACTGAAATATTACAAAAAATGTTTGTTTGTAAAGTATCCCCATATTCAAATTTAAAAATAAAACCTCCTTTAGGAAAATTAAGAACAGTTTATTTGGTTTTCCCAACAAGCCCTTTAATTTCAACTGGAAAAATTAATGGTACAGTATTTTAATAGAGCAGGCTACATAATTTATATATGTATTTGCCTAAACTATAATGAAAAATTTCTCAAGGGATAAGAAGATCTGTCACTGGAATGAAATATGCAGCAGATTTAACATTTATCTGAGTTGCAACTCAATTCAGTCTAAAGTCCTTATGGGCAATTACTGTCTGAAATCTCCAGTGTCACTGAGTGGGGGAATGTAGCACAATGTGGGAGGGCGGTGGGGGTGATGGTGGTGGGGAAGGCCATACTTGGGATAATTTAGCAATGTTAGCTTTAATATTGAGCTGTGGCAGCTATTTTTTCCTTGAACAATATTATCATTGTCAATTCTGGTACTGAGATCACTGGGTTTCAATGGTTAGAGACTGAGCTAATCACATCAGTCTATTTTTCATTCAACTCAGCTTTTCAACTGCTAGCTGTATTGCAAATGGTTCCTGTTAATAAATCAACAATGGTGGTGCTCCACATGTAATTACAGTGTAATTATTTAATGTGCACTTTCATAGAGCAGCTTTTTAATACTTTGTGCAAATAAATGTAAGTATATCTATGCATTTTCTTCTCAACTAATTATATTTTAACTTCCTTTTGAATTTTAACTTGCTGAACTTAGCAATACATTATGGATCTCAATGGAAGGCTCAACTCACAGACAACAAGCACAGTTTTCATTTACAATACATATTTAATTATGACATTGGAGAGAGGCCTGAACAATTTTCATGGTTAGTGTAGTAATTATGATTTTGTTAAATGTTGGACTGTACCTTTAAGAATAGTCCTGTGATATAAGATCACATGATCTGTGTAAACTAATGTGTTAGCAGTGTGGACTACCTCCACAGTCAGTATGGTGCTAGAGATGGAGTTGAAAGCACACATGTAGTTCTTGCTGGCTGTTTTGTAAATAAACCTAATTTTTCCACTTAGAAGGTTATTGCAGATCAACTCTATTGCACATAGGCGACAAGGCCACATTACAACAGACTGGCAGTTCTGCATCTGATACCACTGGGCAAAGCGTGCTTAGCATGTACCCATTGGCACTATTTAAATAAGGCTTGCTTTGGACTGGTGCTCTGGCCACCTGTTTTGAAGCTTACTGAAACATTGAATCAGATAGGTTTTGACTAGTAAAGGTAGTTGGATTTATATAAAAGAACATATTTGGCTGCCTGCTGCCCTGTTTTTCAATATGAAAGCAGGAAGATGAAAATTACCGCTGACACATTGAAAATGATAGCACCTCGGAATCTTGTTCAATCACTCTAGGTCTGTTTTCTCTACACATGCAACACTGTATTACTAAACTTTGCCTTGTCAAAGAATTCCTCCGTTTATCTGTGTTTGGAAGGGGACAAATAGCAGCATTGTTCTGTTCTCAGAGATGCTGACCTTGATGTCTGTATCAGGCACAGTTTTGTTGAAACACAAAGCTGTTGGTTGAGAATGACAATAAAGCTATTTTTAAGAGGATTAGCTTTGGATAGTGTATCTGAAGTGCGAACCAGAAGTGCTCATGAAATGAAGGAGGTGGCCAGGTTTGGTTCAACAACTTATTTGTCTGAGTTAGGCTGAGATTAGTACATGTAATACAATGTGGTTATATTTTAAAGAGGTTACTCAGATTTAAACATCAAAAAACATTCAAACACAATAGAAATGATAAGAAGAGTGGCTGTCCGGCCCTGTGGATTTTCAACCACAGCCAAGACTCCCCTGTATTTTCAGAGATATCTGGCTCATTCAACATTCACACAGCAGATGTTTTGCTGAAGACAAAACACCAGTAAAATCACTTAAATATCTGAATCGAAGTTTTGCAGAGCAGGACAATAAAAAGCCAATGCACTTACAGCCACCATTTGCGCTGGCTGGATAAACTGTAACCCGAAGGTCTCAGTAAAATCTTCTGCAGTAAAATCAATTCCCTCTGGGGCCTGTGACACAGAAAGGATTTTATTTCAATTTATGTGGAAAGAGTGTTAGTGATTTTTCTTGCGCTCATCAGGTTGAGAGGTTTTGGCGTTGGAGAATATTGTACTTCCTTTCTAGCACCAATATCAGCATCAAAGATTCCTAGGTTCAAGATCAGGTATAACACAGCCAAATTCTTAATCACTGATTTGGGAGGGTTCCCTTTGCTCCTTTTTTGTAGCAAAATCGTAAATCACTTCTTTACATTTGTTAACAATTTTATTATCAATAATGAACAGGGGAAATTATCCCCCAATATGTCTTCACCCCAACTGAGTAGCTTTTCCTGCCTCAGCGTCCATTTCATTCTATTTTCCACATCAGTTGTGGGTTTTCCTTGACCTTGTTTTGTTGACAAATAATGACCAGGCACATTGCACATGGCCTGTGGAAGGAGTAAGCTCAAAAGGTTGGACAGGTTTTTCTCATTCCATTCTTTCTTGTGTTACTGTTTGTTTTGTCCAAGTGGATTTGCACTATGTCCATTCCGGCCTAACACCCTAAACTGAAAAACCATCCTGGATCCATTGCGTATTATGGCATCACAATATTAGTGAATGATAGGTAATGATAGTTAACATTGGTCATATAATGGATGCTCCATCTTCCTTGAAGCCCTGGCCCTACTGTGCACTCATGCATGTATGCAATGGATAACATGAAGTGAGTGTTCTGAGTTTTGAAGGAAGCTACAGGAGCTAACCTATATGACCCAGTATAACCTAACTGGCACAAATGAGATGGATCCAGGATTCTCATGCTGAAGATTAGGGTCTCATACAATAGAGTTAAGTCTGGCATTGGTAGATTTTGATTGTGATTATGAACTTAGCATCAGCTTATACTAAGTTGTGAGTAGTATCATTGTATTGCATAGTGCAGGAATTGGGTTAAGACTATACAAGGTCATTCCAAACAGGAATTTAATAAATGGCAGGTAGAGAAAATTTTACCCTTCCACCTGGACTACATTTAAATCCAAGCTCCAGAGATAGAAGGGCACATATTCTAGCCCAGTGTGTCACCCAGTATTTGGTTAGAATGATGAAATACTAACTAATCCCAAAATGATTCTTCATAAAAATTAAGTAGATGAAAACCTATTATTTCCGTGTTAACAAAGTAGCTAGATCAGGAATGTTAAATTCGATTATGAAAGATCAATCCCTCCAAGTTTCTATAAATCAAACATAATTAGGCAGCTGAGTTTACCAGAGATCAATCTTGTGGTCAGACATGAGGCTTCCAAACATAGTTTTCTCAAGCTTAGCCAAGCTGTCTGAGGTTTGCTCGATGCATGAGCACCAAGTGTGGGGAAAATTAACCAGAGAAGGAAAGTTTTCAGAAAGCAGGGAAGGGATTGATAGAGAAGACGGGACTGGAGTGACTGAATGAGTGACTGGCTGTGACTGAGTGGAAAGAATGAGAGATGAAAAGTGAGCTGTTAGAGTGGGCTTGCAGCCGTGAAAAGCAGGTGGAGATCAGCAATGTCGAGTAAGGCACTGTTATGATCCCCGTAGATACTGATAACTTTTAAAAAGAAATATAGATTTCCCAGTGACCAACATAAAGGATCACACAAGATTTCATATTTTATGCATTTACTGAAACAAACACTCTAAAATCAACATAGACCAATATTAAGATAAAAGCAAAATACTGCGGATGCTGGAAATCTGAAACAAAACAAAAATAATAATAAAAATAGACTAAATACTATTTAGTCGGAATTAATACATTAAAATACAGAAAAGGTATCAACTAGTAACTTCTTAGCCCAGTCTATAACCCTGCTCCACGTTTATATGTTACAGTACACTCTCTGTAGACAAGTAGCCTTTAGTTTTAAGTCCAAAGCTCCTCCCAGTTCTATCACAATATCTACTTCCTGCTTCAACAGGATGAACCCTCACTCAACCCTTTGAGCATAATCAAATGGACTTCCCATTGCGAGGTACTCTCTGGTGATTCTGCGGTCCTTAGCTCTTCACAGTCATTTTTTCCTCAGAAATGGGTTCCATCCTCATGATTCCTGTCCTTCATATTATCATATTTCCAGTGACACCAATTAGTCAGGGACAGAAGAGCTACCACATGGCTCACTTGCCGAGAATCTAGTGCATTACCTTTAGAACCCGTGCGCTGATCAGGCCTTCATATGGCACTTGATATATAAACAGGAAGGAGCATTGCTCTATGTGCCAGTAGCTTTTTTTTTATTCATTCATGGGGTGTGGGCGTCACTGGCTGGGCCAGCATTTATTTCCCCTCCCTACTTGCCCTTGAGAAGGTGGTGGTGAGCTGCCTTTTTGAACCACTGCAGTCTATGTGGTGTAGGTACACCCACAGTGCTGTTAGGAAGGGAGTTCCAGGATTTTGACCCAGTGACCGTGAAGGAACAGCAATATATTTCCAACTGGCGTGTGACTTGTAGGGCAACTTGGGTGGTGTTCCCATGCTGAATTGCTCTTCTAGGTGCTAGCGGTTGTGGGTTTGGAAAGTGTTATCTAAGGAGCCTTGATGAGTTTCTGCAATGCATCTTGTAAATGGTGGACATTGTTGCCACTGTGCATCAATGGTGGAGGGAGTGAATGTTTGTGGATGGGGTGTCAATCAAGCAGCTGCTTTGTCCTGGGTGGTGTCGAGCTTCTTGAGTGTTGTTGGAGCTGCACTCATCCAGGCAAGTGGATAGTATTCCATCACACTCCTGACTTGTGCCTTGTAGATGGAGGACAGGCTTTGGGGAGTCAGGAGACAAATACTCGTCACAGGATTCCTAGTCTCTGACCTGCTGTTGTAGCCACTGTATTTATATGGTCAGTCTGGTTCAGTTTCTGGTCAATGGTAACCCCCCAGGATGTTGATAGTGTGGAATTCAATGATGGTAGTGCCATTGAATGTCAAGGGGCAGTGGTTAGATTCTATCTTGTTGGAGATGGTCATTGCCTGGCACTTGTGTGGCACGAATGTTTCTTGCCACTTGTCAGCCCAAACCTGGATATTGTCCAGGCCTGGCTGCATTTGGACATGGACTGCTTCAATATCTGAGGAGTTGCGAATGGTGCTGAATATTGTGCAATCATCAGCGGACATCCCCACTTCTGACCATATGATGGAAGGAAGGTCATTGATGAAGCAGCTGAAGATGGTTGGGCTAAGGACACTACCCTAGAACATTACTCCTGCAGTGATGTCTTGGAACTGAGATGATTGACCTCCAACAACCACACCATCTTCCTTTGTGCTGGATATGACTCTAACCAGTGGAGCGTTTTCCCCCTGATTCCCATTGACTCCAGTTTTGTTAGGGCTCCTTGATGCCACACTCAGTTAAATGCTGCTTTGATGTCAAGGGCAGTCACTCTCACCTCACCTCTGGAATTGCGCTCTTTTGTCCATTTTTGAACAAATTCTGTAATGAAGTCAGGATGTGAGTGACCCTGGCAGAACCACAGTTGTGAACTTGCACTTTAATGCCATTATTCAGAGGGCATCCATTATGCTTTTATTTGTAACTCTTTCGAGTACAAACCCGTTTCCATCTGTTTCAGATGAAGTTACATTGTTTCATAGTTTGCCATTGTGAGATTTGAACTCTTGATCTTGGGGTTACAAACCCAGTACCATAACCACTTGGTTATTTCGGCCAAGCATGCTTTTATTTGTACACCAGCATGGTGTCTGCATTACTTAATGATCCCAAAGTCCCATAGATCTGAACTGATGGTTGCTTGGAGACCAGGTATTTTCTTTGTAACCAAGACTAATGATGCTAATTAGAAACTCTCACACAGCAGCAGAGCACAAGTTACTGTGTCCTGAAAAGCTGCTGTCTCCTTTCTATTGGAAATGTGACAATATAAAGAACAGAGACCATGGTTGCAATTTTCCGGCCCCGTTGGTGTCTGGCGTCATGACGGTAGTGGGGGTAAAATATGACAAAAAGACCAAATATCAGTTTTAAGCTGTTGTGAAACCAGTTTCCGATCATCCGCTCTGCCCATCAATGCCTGGCTGCCGCGTGTTGCGAACATCATTTCAATACTTTTGCATCAAATCATGAACTTTGTTTGTTGGAATCATCCTCCCACGTCAAATGTGCCATGAGATGCGGAGGGCCCCAGACTGCTTTTGAGTTACTGCTGTGTGGCAGTGACACCCTCCTTGGCCTGTGGAGCTGGAGCTGCTGAGGTCACAGGAAGAGGGGATTTGGATGGGCTGAAGACTCCTGGTGTCACCTGGGTGGATGGTCCTGGGGTGTATACCTGCTGATCCCCCGCCCTATGGGTGCCTGAGGGCCTCTGGCTGAATCCTCGAGGAGAAAGGGAAGCTGGATTGATGTTGAGCTGCTCCGCTTGCCTCTCACATTGACACTGTTGGAGGCCAACTATGGCATCAGCGATGGAGTTCAGTCCATGCATCAGTGCAGGAACGATGTCCTGGACCAAGGTCTCCATGGCAGTCGCCATCCTACTAGTGTTGACCTCAGTGCATTGGCATGCTGGCACTATCACCTCAGACTGAAGGTGGATGGATTCCTCCATCATGCCTGGCAATCTGAGGAGTGCAGTGGACATCCTTTCCTGATATTCTCGAATTTGCCTTTTCAGATCCAGCAACTGAGGCATGACCGAGTCCAGAGGCTCCTCATCGGGCTTGGACTCAGCAGATTTCTGGCCTCCGGCAGTCCTCCGAGTGCCGGGGATCTGGGAAGTCCCTGCCGCTGTCTGCTGTGGATCAGAAAGTGCAATGTGCTCACCAGATTGTGACCCCTAGACTACTCTAGAACTAGGTCCCACCACAGTGTGTGTCTCTCTGTTGGTGGAGGGTGTGGGTGAGCACTGTGATGGGTCTTCAATGAGGATGTCATCAGATTCTCCTTCCAAGGTGCCTTCGGGGCTTGAGTCGAGGACCTGGCCATGGACCCCCTCGGCTGCTTCCCAGATGTGGCTGCGAAAGCAAGGAGAGAAAATCAGCACCATATTTAAAGGGCACCCCTGCACAGAGCTAGCACCCTCTAAGGCATCGGAAGGTGCTGCAAAGTTATAGCTGCCAAAGGAAGGAAACATGCTGCACCCAAATGCATGGCGGGGGCCTGCAACTCAGGAGAACTCACTCATAGCATGGTTGTCTGATAGATGTTGCACTGCTAGTTCCTCACTTGTTTGAGGTCCGTCAGCACAGGAAAGATCCAGATCATTGTCGGTCGGCTGAATGACTCTATTTTTGAAGTCTGTGAGGACCATGTTGGGCATTCCTCCACCAGTCTGCGACCTCTCCCCTTTGTTGTGTGCCAGCTTGTCCTGAATGAATACAGATGGAGAGCATGTAAGCAGGATGCCTGCCAGGCCAGATGAGAAGGATGCCTGGCGTGTGTGGGTGATGAGTGGTGCCATGGACATGATGAGGACATGATCTGCAGGACGGATGAAGGTGTGTGTGTGAGAGAGTGAATGGTGTTATCCCTTGAACTGACAGTGAGTGAGATCCCGATGGATGTGTGATGGGTCTGTGAGTGTGTAAGGTAAGCGTGATGAGGAGTCACTTACCCTGATAGAATGGAGGAGATCATTCATCCTTTTTTGGCACTGGGTAGCTGCCATCTTTTGCAGGGCGTTGGCATTGACCACTGCTGCCACTGCCTCCCATGCTGGATTGGTGAGATTGCTTCCTAGTCTTTGCCCAGAGGGGTTCACGGTCAGCCTCCATAGCAACCAGTCAGCATCTGAGGGTGGCATCGTTAAATTTGGGTGCAGCATGTTTCCTTCCTTTGGCAGCTATAACTTTGCAGCACCTTCCGATGCTTTAGGGGGTGCTAGCTCTGTGCAGGGGTGCCCTTTAAATATGGTGCCTGGATTACTGAAGGCCTGAAGTGACGGTGGGTCACGTGGATCAGAGGCCACCCCGCCAGTGATCCGGCGTCTTTCCCAGGAATGGATTATTAATGAAGTGGGAGGCATCGGGAATGTGATGAAAAGCCGCTATCGTGGCCGGTGCTTAAAACCTCTTTTTACTTTCCCACTACCTTCTTGCCCACTATTGCATTTTGTGCAAATCTGGGATGATTCTGCCCCATGATTGTACCAATAGCTATACAGTTCAATTACAGAGCTATATATCTAGTGCATCAATCATAATTCAGACTGAACAAGTTACATGCCATCAGGATGCTGCAGTTGCAATTTCATTGTCAGGAGCACTCAGGGAGACTGTTGATCCAAAGTCTAGCTAAAACTTGCTTCATTTCCAGATTGGTGTTCAATCATATCACCCATGGTGGAATGAGCACATGAAGCCCATGTGGCCGGTAGTCTATATGAGGAAGGGGAAGAGAACAACATAGAGAGAACAGACGTGTAGAAGTGCAGATGGCTGAAACCTGTGATTTGGAACTGAGTTGAGTTGAGTAACTGGCACATTACTCATTGCATGTTACACATTAACTTGCCATTATCCAACTTTGTTTCTGGCATGCAAATTCATATTATGTCATCCCTGTACGTACTGAGAAAGATCACTCCTGAAACCAAATTGTCATGTTGTGGTCTCTTCCCCAACATTCATTTCCTTCTATCATCCATACTAAGAAGAAATTAAATATTTATGTTATGTTTGTTCATGCAAAATGTTTTCTAATCCCTTTACCTGAACTTCTCTTTTGCTGTGTTTGTGCCAGTATATATCCTGAGTTGTATTTAAGTGCTCCCTGAGGGGGAAGAGTACATGATGTTGGCCCTTTTGAGATGGAGCTCACCATGATCCTATGGTCCATGAGATATCCTTGTGACAGCTGTAATTACATTCAATAATGCACACCTTCCCCATTCTCCGACCGTTCATCAACCCTTTGAGGTGCCTAGCCAAGTGTGAGGATGTGTCTCATTTGGCCCTTGTCTTGCGACAGCACAGGCTATGGTTAGCCCAACTGGATAATCAGCAATTTACATCAGAGCTTTCTGTATGGTGTTTTTAGTGCACGTTCCTTTCATTTCTCTTTCCAAGTAATCACTCCTGGGGGTCAAAACTGACAGTAACACATCTGTCAGTGGGTGTCCAAGGTCTGAATGGTAGCAATTACAGCATTTGTGAGAGAAAGCTGCTCTGTCCTTTCTTCCTCTGTGCTCTCAGGCTGCTCTGCAGACGATCAAGAAGATTCCACTCACATCATGCTGCGTCGCACTTCCAAATGCGATCATGTAGGAGGTGAGCTGCTACGCATAATCTGCCTAAGGTAGCAGACTGCACATAGCTTGTACTATTGCTTAAATATTTGCCTCATGGAGGCTCAGTGGGATTGATACCAATCCCTTATCTGCACAGTCGATATGTTATGGGAAGGCACCTTTCCCTGAACTTTCCTCCTTCCCTCCTACCACTTCCATTATCTTCTCACTTGTGAATTGTGTGTTACCCAATGCATCTCAATCAAATTCATTACCTACATTCTCTTGGGTGTGCTGGTAACTGTGCTGGTGCTGGGAGAAGGTGACATATTGTATACAATCTGTTAAGAAGTGCCACAGACTGAACCATTACTTCTTTTACCCACATCACTTGGCGAGAGCCTAAGGGCAGAGAGAAGGAATAAGATTTACATTGAATACCCAGGCAATGGATTCAAAGATAAGTAAGATCATAAGACATTCTGTGTCATGCAATTGCTACATACAGGCCAACTGTCAGCTTATCGGTGTTTCAGAAGAAAAAATACTTTTGTTCACTGAAATTGAGGTTATCAACATTACTTACTCAGGTTAGCTAGAATCAGGATCAGAGTTGTTAGTACTAATTCATTAGATGTTACTGGCCTAGATTACACCATGCACATTTTGTAGGTGAGAAATGGGTGTCTGTAGGTCCTATGTGGTGGGCAGGATGCACACTTGGCTCAAAGCCTAAAGTGTGTCATCCACCATATTGGATTAGCCACCCCATGGGCATCTAGGTTTCTGTCAAAATTATTCAAGAATGTCATTCAAATATTTAAATCAGAATCTTATGGTTATTGTCAAATCCTTTTGTGATATTGGACTGCCCCATTGCTGGACTCACCATGTGATAAACTCACCCAACAACATATGGTGCTACCTCCATTCAGGCTAGTAGCTGACTTGTTCTTTGAGGCTGCTGGTTAACTTCTAGGCCTTGTTTGGCTGTTCTCTGTGTTCCACAAGTGAATTCCATGAGTGAGTTCCACAGGTAGGGGAGAGAGTGAGGTAGTGGTAATATCACTGAACTAGTGATCCAGAGGCCCAGGCTAATGGTGGAATTTAAATTCAACTAATAAAGTCTGGAATTGAAAGCTAGTCTCAGTAACAGTGACCATGATACCATCATCAATTGTTGTAAAAACCCATCTGGTTCACTGATGCCCTTTAGGGAAGGAAATCTGCCATGCTACCTGGTCTGGCCTATATCTGACTCCATACCCACAGCAATGTGGTTGACTCTTAACTGCCTTCTAAAATAGTCTAGCAAGCCACTCAATTGAAGGGCAATTAGTTATGGGCAACAAATGCTGGCCTTGCCAGCGATGCCCAAATTCTACAAAAGAATAAGAAAAAAACATTCTGCCTTCTAACAACTTTGCACTCGTGCTGAACTATTATTTTCTGTTATGTGGTTTTGCAGGTTTGTCTTTGAAAAGAAACAAAGACTTGCATTCACATAGGCATTTATGCTTCACAGCCAATGAAGTATTTTGGAAGTGAAGCTCTTGTTATAATGTAGGAAATGTGGCAACTATTGGGAAGTTACACACAGCAAGTTCCCAAAAACAGCAATATGATAATGACCAGATAAGCCATCTTCTAAGATGTTGTTTGAGAGATAAATATTAGCCAGAACATCAGGGATAACTGCATTAGTACCACGGGATTTTTAATGTACTTTATTGTTTCGTCTAAAAGACAGCACTTCCAACAGTGCTGCGCTCCCTCAATACTGTACTCGAGTGTTAGCCTTGAATTTTGTGCTCAAGTACAGGAGTGGAACTTGAACCCACAACCTCCTGACTCAGGCAAGAGCACTACCAACTGTGCCATAGCTGAAACCTTGGCACTGGAGAACAGGAGGGAGCAGCCTAAAGATAGGAGAGAGCAGGAGCAGCTGGGAGCAGAGGGAGACGGAAGTGACTGTGCAGGGGGCCGTACCTACAGTAGGTCTTCAGGATGTGGTTCTCATTCTGGACAATAGATGTATTTGATAAGGTGATCAGCTGATCAAAACTGCCTTCAGATAACAAACCTATTGGCCCAAGAACCAAGAGAGAAACTGGTCAGTCTGCAGAGAACACAGTGAGAAACAGCAGCTGCAGAAAAAGGCAATAACAACCACACCTTTTAAAACCTGCAGAATGCTACATCTTAAAGTCTCCAAGCTGTTCATTTTCAAAGTCCACAAGTACAGAAACTTGACCTCATGCTGAGGAAACTATAAGTGACTTGCTTTGTGACCTGCTGGACTTCCATCTCTTCGAGGGAATCCTGCAATAATCCTGATATATGAGTCCAGACTACCTTTCAGGGGTGAAAATTTATTCTTTCAATGCACCTGGAACAATTGCTTTTCTTATGATGAGCCAAACATGTGAACTATGATCTAATCTTAGTGTGCAACCTGTATAAGTGCACTAACCTCTTTACCTACATTTTTTTCTTGAGTGTGATTATGTGAATGAGTGATGTAGCATTAATAATTTTGGGATGAGTAAATAATCCTCCTTATTTAAACCCATAAAAGTGTGCTGCTGTTTATCCACTTGACCACACATTCAGGGGTTAAGAAAGACATACATCTTCCTTTTAAAAAAAACACACTGATTATGGATAGTAAGGGAAAGGGAACAGGGTTGCAGTTCTCTCCCATTGCCTGTCCGTAACAATTCTCTTTGCTCTTCATTTCCTTTATCGGTTCTCCTCTACACTTTCTATGTTCTGCTTGATTCTCCATGACGAACTAGCATTTATCATAAGGCTCCTACTTGTCTTTCACTATAATATCAGTTTCTTTAGTCACCCAAGGCAGCTTTAGGTTTGGATGCACTTCCATTCCCTCTAGGAGGAATGTGTCCTTGACTGCCTTCCAAATACTTAAAAAGTGAGCAGGACATCAGTGACCACGTTGAGCTGCAGTGGCAATGAACCTGCAGTGCTGCTTGCCTAAACATAATTACTCATAACAGAGTCATCAACTAGAAGCATTACTTTTCATCCTTTGGTTTCGTATCCTCAGGAACAAAAAGTGGACAATCTATTTAACAGTTCAACAATTAACGGAATCCAAAGTCATATTCCTGTTAGCCATCCTGTTGCAAACAGACTTTCCCCAGTTGATTGTGCAAATGATGAACTCTTGACTGCTTGTTAAATTATGGACAATAAAGGATTCCAGAGCCTGATTCCACAGGAAAATAAATTCAGCAAAATTAATTGCTTATTATTAGATTTGTCAAGTAATAATTTATTTGTTAAATCAAGTATTTATTTGTTGATTTTCTTTGACTACATGATGGAAGGGAAAGCAAGTTCAATAGATTAATCAAAGTGTTGGGTGGTTACATTGAATCGTACTAGTATCAGCCTTATTATCATTTTGGTATTGATTCATTAAAACGGCTGGACATTGACAAATGTGTAATTGGCAGGTATCATCACTGAACAGATTGATTCAGCAAAAATGTTGGAAGTAATGATCTCAGAAAGTCTCAAAAGGGACACATATGTCACCTTGAAATGTAGCAAGGTAAACAGACAAATGCTCTATCTGACAGTGTGCAGAGCTTTCTAAGGGGATTTATTGCAGATTTATATGAAAGTAGTTAGGCCGTACATGGGGTACACATGTGAAATGTCACATGATGATTTGTCATCCAAGCAGTCAGTAAATATTGAATCAGTTCAGAGAAAGACTGTTCTAACCATCAGATACTGTAGATTTACTAGTCTTCAGAAATTAACTGAAACCGCTTAGTCATTGTGAAACCTGAGTTTAAAGATACAAAATCAAGGCACAGATTCCCTTCCATAAATTGTGTGAAGCATATGAAACAATGCCTCTGATAGTGTGGAGAATGTAGGGGAGGAATTCTTCTGATTGCTGTGCAGTGAAATTATAGTCACATTGGCATAGAAATCTAATTACACCATGCCTGTTGTTCAGAGGTGAACCAGCTGACTGGAAGTTCAATTTGGCAAGCGACAAATTTCTGGCCCACATGAGTGCATGTGCAGTGGGCATCATATTGAAGTGTCAGCCCTCTGCATCATTCCTGGACAACAGGCATGGCACAATTTAGTGTCCCTCTATTAGAATGGGTGTCCCATAGGCATCTCAAGCAAATGCTAGAATCATGCAAAACTATTTCATAATAAATAAAATGTTAATACCGTTAGAAAATTGAAATAATATTAAAGTGCAATTAAATACACTTTACACCGAATGTAGGACTCTTGTGAAATTAGTCTGCCCCTATCACTGATGTGCTGCATCTGATAAACTTGCCCATCAAATTATGGTGCTAACAGAGCAGGAGTTTTATTTAAAGGGGCTGTCTGTGTATAATACATGAGCTTAAAGACTTGTGTATACAATGTATACAATACTTGATGGTTTGTGCTGTTAGGCTGCTGGTCAACTTTTATTGGAAATTTTCTCTGTTGCAAAACTGAATTTTGAGATCTAGAAGAGCTCTTTGCAGATGTTTGATGGCTTGTCTACCTACAGTTATTTTATTTCTCTCCTGGGTGGCATTTTAATTCTGTCTTTGGGGCTAGAGGAGCTGGGGGAGTGATAGAACCAACTGTAGTGAGCAGGAGGAACCGTGAACAAAAGTGAGGAGGAAGAGGAGGATGAGAGCACTGCAAAAGAGAAACAGCAGGTCTTCAGGCAACACTTTCCTTACCTTGTGTCTGCTGGTGAATCATATGAAGCCGCCATCTCTAGCATATTGTCTAAAGTGCTTATGGTGCCAGTTTGAACTAGTAGTTGCTCAGGTTAACTTGAGTGGCACTGCACCATCAGGAAGCTGGCTTTTGCCTTCTAAGTTGCCCCAGGACCCCTCTGCGTTTTCTGCACCTGAAGTGAAAGAGATGGACATTTGTTACTTACTGGTGTCAATGGTAAGCAGAGAGGGATGAAAGCAGCTGTGTGCAGTGAGACAGAAGTAGGAAAGAAAAGAGAGGGTAAAGTGTCAAGAAACCCTGCATGATATCTCCTCCAGTGATGCCATCTGGCATAGACATGACTTTATGACCTTCACCTACCCATCGGGCCGTAACTTCCGAGCTCCGGTTCAATGTAACTGGGGGTGGGGTACCTCAAAGGTGCACTGGGGAACACCCACTCCCCCCATTCCCCGCTGGAAATTCCGAGGTAAGGTTGGCATAGCAATTGCTGGGAAGCACAAACTTCCCCTGGGCAATTATCCAGTACTGGGAATCATTCGAAAATGTGATTTAAATCACAAACTTCAGATGGTACACTCTGGGTTACATCAACAGTTACTCAGAGAAACTTAGAAGGATTAAAACATTTCTAACTTCTGGGTAACTATTGTATAGACCCACAATGACCTGCTCCACAGGACTGCCCCCACACCCTTGAACCATCATGTGACTCCCCGCATCCCCAGACTACCCCCCCAAGAGGAATCCCGAACACTCCCCAATTCCACAGTGCTCCCCCTTGGGACTCCCCACACCAATGGGATTCCTGCCCACAGAATCCCCCACACCCACAGAACTCCACCTCCTGGGGCTCATCCCTCCCCTGCATGGGATTCCCCCCTCCCATGGAACTCCCCATCCACAGAACTCCCCACCTTGGGACTCCTCCCCCGCCCTCAGTTGGGACTCACCCCACCACTATTGGAATTCTACCCCAAGGCCCGACCCGACTTTCACTGCTCCAAGGCCTCATCCATTCAGACGCTCCCCCGAGGCCTGACCTGATTCCCCCCGCCCCACCTGAGACCCGACCTGACCCCGTCGGAGACACAACCCCACCTATCCCCCTGAGGCCCGACCCCTCCCCAAGACCTGAACCCCCCCAAGGCCCAGCCCCTCTCCGAGGCCTGAACCCCCATCACTCCGAGGCCCGACCCCCTCCCACCCCTCGTGGTAAAGTGGAGTACCATGTACCTTTAAGAGAATGCACTAACCATGTGACAGTGCTGACCAATCAATGTGCAGCGGAAGCTACTGGTTAACTGTAGTCTAGAGCTGGAGGTGGTTGTGGGAGCACACAAGGATTTAGTGCTCTGCCTTCTGTTGCAATAAACAATCACAGTTTGTTCTTATGTCAATCTCTCTCCAATATTGATAGCGAGTATCAACTAACAAGTGTACATGAAGGCGTTTCTTGACTAGTGAACTTGATATGTAAACTCAAGACATAAAACTGGCGCCAAGGATGAAAATAGCAGAAGGTAGCACTCTGAGTGAGAAGCCACAAGACAGGTGAGCAAAACATTAGAAAGGGAATCTGTACTTATGTTGTAAAATAGACGGCAATCAGAGCAGGAAGTGATGCTGCAGTTTTAAATTTGAAAACAAAACAGAATAAAATCCCTGAAAAATCTTAATTGCGGGGTTCCCGCCAAAACTCAAAAAGAGCGTGAAACCCAGCACAGAAAAGCCAACAGCTGCAGAGACAGAGCTGAAAAAAAAATGGTGACTGCTCTTAAAGCGGCAATACATTTAAACAGTTACATGCCAGAAAAATGGCTTTGGACAGAAAATTATAAGAGACCCCATAGAGAGGGCAACTCTACAGATCGACAGCAGTTACGAAAGTCATGGTAAGCCTAACACCTGAACTTGCCGTTAACTCGGAAGCCATTGGGAGTGCAGTCCCCTTGGAGTCGTTCATAATGCCGCAGCTCGGGAGTGTCAATCCAGTTGACCCCATTTCGATGACTGGTCCCAGTATGTTGAATGTCTAGCATTCTTTTTTACCCTTAATGACATTTCTGGGAAGGAAAAGAAGAGGGCAATTCTTTTGTCCACAAGCAGGAGCAAAATGTCAGGGCTGATCCACAGCATCACGTCACCTAACACCCCCGACTCAAAGCCCTCAGTTACCATGCAGCGCTTCAAGTTCAATTAAAGGAATAGGCTTCCAGGGGAGACAATAGCTGACTATGTGGCCATTTTAAAGGCATTAACTGAACCTTGTGAATTCAGAACATCCATTAGTGATATGTTGAGAGACCAACTGATATGCGGGATTGGAGATGATACTATTCAAAGGTGTTTGCTAGCTGAAGCTAACCTAGGCTTCACTAAGGCATTAGAATTAGCCACAGCCATGGAGAATGCTGTTAGAAATTCAGAAGCTATAACAGATGCACAAAATGGCATAGTCCATCTGGTAGGGCGGGCCAGACCGACAACAAAAGGCACGAAAATCGGACCCCAAAGAAAGTCCGTAAACGCCTCTTAAGTACAAATCAGTAAAAAAAAACAGCAGCACCACAGTGAAAACCCACAAAATGAATGAGAGAAATGCATCCAGGCATCCAATAGGTGACTGACAATTCAAACAAGTCGAACGCTTTTTCTGTCACGGCTATGGTCACATAAGGTGGCACTGCAGAGATCAGCTGAGACAGCATTTTAAATACAAAGGGAGAAATCATGACATGACACATAGAAGTACCAGAAGAAATAGAATCAGACATCCATTCATTATATAACTTGAAAGTGGATAGAATCGAGCCAATCCGAGTAGTCATTATAGTCAATTGACGGCCTGTAAAGATGGAAGTTGATACTAGAGAGTCGATGTCCGTCATTGGAGAACAGATATTCAGATACATGAATAAAGGAATCCATCCTTTAAGATTGGGAGTTTTAGACACTAAATTGAGAACATACATGGGTGAAGAAATAAGATGGAAAGGGATATGTCAAGTCAAGGTGCAGTATGAGGAACAGTCTGCAAAATTACCCCTATTTGTAATGTCGGGCAGGGGGCCGAGTCTCCTTGGAAGGAACTGATTGGGAGAGACAAACCTTGAGGGCCCACTAAGCTCACAATTGGAAACCAGAAGAGTTACTGCAGAAAAAAATGAGAATGGGAGAAGCCTGTAGAAGTGTTACACCGGGACAGAGTTCAAGCTGGAGGCAGCATCCTTTGGAAAGAAAAGGAAAACCTATTGAAAGACTTTCGTTTGCTACAAAATTCAACCAGCTCCCAATGTGTGCCACTGGAAAGATATGAAGAAGAAACGGAAGTGTTAAACCTGTCTCTGCCCGAGTCAAGGAATGTATTAGCTGAGAAAGGACAATGATATGAGATTCTCCAGAAAACTATTAATAAGAATAGGAAAGAATTGAAAGAGCTGAAGCAGCAGCTGTGTAAAAGCCCTGAAGTTTTAAAACTAGAAGGCCCTGAGTTCTCAGAAGAGCTGTCAGAAAACCAACTATTGAGCTCACTCATGTTCAGCTTGAGCCTGAGTGTAGTCCAGCCAACAGCGAAATTAAAGAGAAGACTGAGATACAGATCAGTGCTCCCAAGAAAAGGACATGCGGGAAGACAAAGAGGAATTATTGACAATCCTCAAAAAGAAAAACAACTTTTCTTCTCTCTGTATTACTTTGTGCTTGTTGTCCTTTATCTGTTTCAGCTTGGAACAGAGGGGCAGCAGGAGTGAGTGTCACCACACTAGGAAGATGGTGAAATCATCCACTGAGGAACCGAGTGGACAACTCTCCCCTGAAAAGGAAGTTTTGGAAAAACCAACCGATGTTGTTGAACAGTGATGCTCAATGCATCTGAGAAAGCCTCCTGAGAGACTTGGTTTGTAAATAGTTATTAGTGTAAATAGCTCACATGTTATTAAGTTTGCAACTGTATTTTTTAAGTAAAGGGGGAGGGATGTGGTAAAGTGGAGTACCATGTACCTTTAAGAGAATGCACTAACCATGTGACAGTACTGACCAATTAATGTACAACGGAGGCTACTGGTTAACTGTAGTCTAGAGCTGGAGGTGGTTGTGGGACCATGCAAGGATTTAGTGCTCTGCCTTCTGTTGCAATAAGCAATCACAGTTTGTTCTTATGTCGGTCTCTCTCGGTTATTGATAGCAAGCATCAACTAACAAGTGTACATGAAGACATGCATTTCGAGTTTACCTGACTAATGAACTCATAGACTCCAGACATAAAACCTCCAAGACCCGAACCCCCCTTCTGAAGCCCAACCTCCCCCCCCACACCGAGGCACAACACAACCCACACTGAGGTACAACCCGACTCCACCTTCCCGAGGCACAACCTAACTACCCCAACCGAGGCACAAGACGACCCAACTCCTCCGAAGCACAATCCAAGCCAACACCCCATTAACTGCCCCACATACCAACCATTTACCTTCTCCCTGACCTGTCAAGGCCCTTTACATTTGGCTGGACCTTTAACTTATCTAATTTACACAAGCTGGCACCATAAGAAAGTGGTCATGGTCTCTTTACATCCTCTTTACTGCCTTCAAGGCCTGGCCTGAGGGACATGCTGCACTGCCTGGATCTCTCCGGCCTGAGATGGAAGGTGGGGCGAGATAGGATTGAAAAAATTTTCGGTGAGAAAGTAGGAGCAGAGTGGCAATCCGATTCTGATTGTCACTCTGCGGAAGTTCAGGCCCAATCATCTCCAGTGCCTGTTCCTTCAGTGTCAGCAGGAGGTATTGATGGCCTTTCCACCCTTGCAGTAGGTGAGAGGGTTGTGAATAATGAGGATGTGCAGGTGTGTGGAGAATAACCGAGCTTTGAATTGGAGTTTTACCTTGACAACTCAGTATTGCAAGGTCATACTTTTCAATGACTTTTACAATTTTTAAGTTTTTCCAGTATCTTGTTGAAATTGTATGGAACCTTGATGAGGCCACAGCTGAAGTAATGTGTGCAGTTCTGGTCATCACGTTATAGGAAGGAAGTGATTTCACTGGAGGGGTTGCAGAGGAGATTTACCAGGATGTTGCCTGGGATGAAACATTTAAGTTATGAAGAGAGGTTGGATAGACTCGAATTGTTTTCGTTGGAGCAGAGAAGACTGAGGGGCGACCTGCTCGAAGTGTACAAGATTACGAGGGGCATGGACAGGGTGGATAGGGAGCAGCTGTTCCCTTTAGTTGAAGGGTCAGTCACGAGGGGACATAAGTTCAAGGTGAGGGGCAGGAGGTTTAGGGGGGATGTGAGGCTAAACATTTTTACCCAGAGGGTGGTGACAGTCTGGAATGCGCTGCCTGGGAGGGTGGTGGAGGCGGGTTGCCTCACATCCTTTAAAAAGTACCTGGATGAGCACTTGGCACATCATAACGTTCAAGGCTATGGGCCAAGTGCTGGTAAATGGGATTAGGTAGGTAGGTCAGATGTTTCTCACGTGTCGGTACAGACTCGATGGGCTGAAGGGCCTCTTTTGCACTCTATGATTCTGTGATTCTGTGATCTTTATGCACATAGAGGGCAAGACCTCACTCTTAGAAGTTGATAGATATTATGCCTGTTTTATGGATTCACCAATTTGTGCCCTAAAAGCTTTGTGATACTTTCCATTACATTTGTAAATTTATCATTTGGTATTTTGTTTAACAACATGACTTCTGTGTATTTTTCGACATTTCCCTGTGTTATTTGTGGCACTAGGCCATTATTTTCTCCCCAATTTCAACTACTCTTAACTGTAAAAATGAAGCACTTCTTGTAATGCAACTGCTAAAGGCGTTTTCATTTAGTTTACCGCTGACAAATATACCAGCTATACATCAAATTCACACTTGCCCATGCTGACTTTGTTATTTCCTTGCCAAAGCCCGTTGGATGCTCCAGTAATAATTATTGTGCATGAGCACTGATAAATGTTGTTCCATTAGAGGGTGAACACAGTTGTTAGCCTTTTCGTTTTGCCTTTGTTGGAATGAATGAACCATTTCCAGTTACTTGACAACTGGGATGACGGTTGAAAACAGTGATGGCAACACATTGAAAGTTGTGGAAGAATGGGATGATGAAAACATAAACTGGTTTTACACAGACCATACATCTTGTTTGACATAATAAACCAGAGAATCACAATTCAGTAGTCAAGTTCATCGTCATAATTCATAAAATCCACTGTCATATATCTGGCTCAGTGGAAATCAAAGTACAACTAGACTGCTTGACAAGGCGGCAGAGTACAACTGAATTCCACATAGCACAAGATTTATTTCAAATTCTGCCTGCCTCAGGAAGAGAAATTGACACACATTGCATTGCAACTGATCATGGGATCAATAGTTGTTTGGTATCATGGGCCATGAAAAAGCAGTTAGCATGCTGTGACTATTCAAAAATATTCAGACTATAAAGTGCATTTTAACCTTCTACTAACATCGAGGGAAACATGTCGTAGAATTAAAAAGAAAATCAACATTCGGTTTGGATATTAACACAGCAAAACACTCAAAGGAGCCATCATTCAAGAGCAGTAAACAATCTTGCTCTGATGACCAGTTGAGGTCCTTGAAAAATGATTTAATCCCAACAGTGTAAGGCCTCCATCATGTTGGTAAATGCATCAGGGCTTTCATCTGTAATAATTGATGATAATGCCCTAACATCGTTCAGTGAAACTGAAGAGCTTGGTTATCTTGAAATCGTAAAGATTGATATAATGGTAATTACTAGCTTCAGGGAACTTGAAACTGAGTGAAAAATTGATCTAATGTCCATACAGTAGTTTAAGGACAAGGTTATATTGCAAATACCAGTTTGAGATGGACAGCTGTGTAGACTAACACGGGCTTGAAATATCCATGCTGTACTCTTCGCTCTCTGGCTGTTTCTGTAGTAGGTATGGCTAACAACAAATGGACATATGCAGAGATCTGCAGCAGGGATATTGATGTCAGCAAGAACTGGGCAATTAGGCACATGCACACCTATATCCCTGGTGGCAATGACTGGTTAGTTGCATCTTATCCAAATCATGGTGAGGCCTAGATCGTGGTGATACTGTACAGCGTGCAGCACACTACTCTCATTTTGCAGATCTCCTAAGAAGTCCAAGAGCTGTTTTACCATTCCAAATGTCTGCTCAGTGAGTATTGGATCCGAGTTTAACCATGCCCACTATTGTGTCCATTCTCTGCTGGGAATTTTAGAGCGATGACATCAGGTAGCCATATTTGCACTGCTTAGTCCATATTTCTGAAGCAGCTCCCTATCTTCCTTTCCACTTCAAAGAACTGTGTCACAATTAATTGCCTCAGGAAAGCAGTTGCATGTTTACTCTATCCCATGCCATGTCTCAAGTAAACCTTTGTGTTTTAAGTTTGTTTGGTGTCTCACTAAGAGGTCTGGAGGCTTGTGTGGTTGAACATTAAGCGTTTATTGTTAACACACAACTATATACATATCCAGGATATAGCCATAACTAGGCACTGTCTCCACGCTGGCTTCTGCAAGACTATTGTATTCAGTCCACTATCATGTTACTCTTTTGTTCTTTCATTGCTAAACCATGCATACCTATAGGGTAAGCATTGCAACTGTAAGTTACAGTTGAAAACTTTGGAACACTCACATCTTCAAATGTCACATGAAAACACTATAGCATAATCTACCAATGTGGTACTCGTTAACTATGCACCATATCTGGGAGGGTTGCAGCTCGAGTATATGATGTACCCCATCAACTATCAACATGTCTAGACTATTTCTGTTTGCAAAAAAGATGATATCTAAAACAAGGAATTCATTGTCATGGTAAAAGGCAGTGGGAAATATAACAATGTGATGACATTGGCCAGCATGTTGTGTTCCTATTGCACATCATAGGAAATCAGTTGAAATAAGTAGTGCCATATTTTGAGATTCCTAACTGTGATGCCACTGGAAGGATCTTAGAGTAATTCATATATAAAAATGCTACTATTAAATTAATTGCAGAACTCAAGGGATTAAATTCTTCTCAAGGGCAAATGGGGGTGGGCAATAAATGCTGGCCCAGCCAGCGAAGCCCACATCCTGTGAATGAATAAAAAAAATTCACAGAATAACAGAGCTGGAAATTATAGGTTAGGATCTTGAAGAGTCTGAACCAGAGTTCTTTATGCAATGTAAGTTAATTTTGAAATCATAGAAAGCTTTAGATCTAGTAAGTTGGGAATGTTTCAAATAACAAGAGCACAGAATATTTTTTATCATTCCTTCACGGGACGAGGGCGTCGCTGGTTAGGCCAGTACTTAGTGCCCATCCCTGAATGCCCTTGGTGATGGTGAGCTGCCTTCTTGAACTGCTGAAGTCCATGTGCTGTAGGTACACCCACAGTTCTGTTAGGGAGGGAGTTCCAGGATTTTGACCCAGTGACAGTAAAGGAATGGTGATATATTTCCAAGTCAGAATGGGGAGTGGCTTGGAGAGGAATATCAGGCAGTGCTGTTCCCATCTATCTGCTGCCCTAGTCCTTCTAGATGGTAGCAGTTGTGTATTTGGAAGGCGCTGTCTAAAGAGCTTTGGTGAGTTCTTGCAGAGCATCTTGTAGATGGTACACACTGCTGCCACTGTATGTTGGTGGTGGAGGGAGTGAATGCAGCGAGTGAATGCAGTGAAGGTTCATCAGACTGATTCCTGGAATGGCAGGGATGTCGTGTGAGGAGAGATTGTGCTGACTAGGCCTGTATACACTGGAGTTTAGAAGAATGAGAGGAGATCTCATTGAAACTTATAAAATTCTGATAGGAATGGACAGACTGGATGCAGAGATGATATTTCCTCTGGCTGGAGTGTCTAGAACAAGGGGGGGTGGGTCACAGTCTCAGGATTGAGATGAGGAGGAACTTCTTCACTCAGAGGGTGGAATTCTCTACCACAGAAGGCTGTGGAGGCCAAGTCACTGAATATATTTACCAAGGAAATAGAAAGATGTTTGGACTCTGAATGCGTTGAAGTATAGGGAGAGCTTGGGAGACGGCATTGAGGATCAGCCATGATTATATTGAATGGTGGAGCAGGCTCAAAGGGCCAAATGACCTACTCCTGCTGCTATTCTCTATGTTGCTATGTTTGTGGATGTGGTGCCAATCAAGTGGGCTCTTTGTCTTGGACAGTGTCAAGCTTCTTGAGTGTTGTTGAAGCTGCACTCATCCAGGCAAGTGGGGAGTATTCCATCACACTCCTGACTTGTGCCTTGTAGATGGTGGACAGGCTTTGGCGAGACAGGAGGTGAGTTACTTGCCACAGAATTCCCAGCCTCTGACCTACTCTTATGGCCACAGTATTTATACGGCTGGTCCAGTTCAGTTTTTGGTCGATGGTAATCCCCAGGACGTTGATAGATGGGGATTCAGTGATGGCAATGCCATTGAACATCAAGGGGCGATGGTTGGATTCTGTCTTGTTGGAGATGGTCATTGCCTGGCACTAGTGTGGCATCAATGTTACTTGCCACTTGTCAGCCCAAGCCTGGATATTATCCAGGTCCTGTTGTAGTAGAATAAGGTGTCAATGGAGAATTTGGCCTTGGAAGAGGAGGTAAGTGATTGGTTGATAGGTCTGCTGGTGAATTGGTAATTAATGGACAAGTCAGGAACACAGAATGAACAGTCAGTCAGCCTGCTAAATGGGAAGAGGAATTCTGGCCTAGCAATGGGGAAGCTCATCCATCTCACACCCATATTCAGTTAGATTATGATGGCTGACCAAGAAGAACGGTTCATCACTTTTTGGGATAGTGTGACTATTTTTTTAAAAATGATTTGTTCCCTGGGTAGTCAGTTGAATCAACTTAATATTTTATTAAACTGTTAATCTGCACATCCACATGCTGCATGCAAAATAAAGCAACTCAATGACTCAGATCTGGCCTCGTCTCTGTAAAGTGTTTTGGTCCATTTTTGAAAAGATTGGAAAAGTGCATGTGACATCCTGTGCAGTTCAGATCACAAGGTGGCACTATTGTTACACACTCAGACAATATTGTTGCGTAATTAGATTTTTAGGCAACATGGGCGCACTCCTAGATAGAAGACACTGGGGCCAATTATGTGAGTGATCAGCATCCTATACTTGACAAAATATCTAAAGCAGGCCTGAAACTTGTAAAATGTGAACCGACATATCAGTTGGTTGTTCACATACGTGTGAGCGGCACATTAGCTGATGATGCAGGTGGTGAAACTAAACAAGAAGAAAACTCAGAACAGTTGTCTGTGTAGGTAACTTTGTAAGTCACTCATGGCACCATTCCAGTGGTGGGGGTTGACGCCCTGGCAACAGCTGGAACACCTCCGAGTTGGCTCCAGTTAACTCTCTGCTTGTTCAGCCAGTTTCTCAATTGCCGTTGTCGTATAGGTATGGGAGGACCTGTAGATGTGACAGGTAGCTTCATGGTGAGTATTGCCAATCCAGCTGTGGTGACCACTGAACTCCTTGTTAGGCCTTCTCTCACCAGATACCAATTAAACCATAAAATACTGTGATTGGGGTAGTAAGATAACATTGGGGTCATTGTTGTTTCCATTAGATGCAATGGCTCACCCACAGGTGGCATGAAGATTGGTACTGTGGGAGGGAGGCCTTTTACCAATCCCAGCTTCCTTAAGGATCCTCCTGTTCTGCAGAACCTTTGGAGAATGTTTCAGTACAATCAGTTTTTTTGTGGTAACAATGATTCAGCTGCTTAACATTTTCTCCATGGTAAGATGTATATAAAAATGAAACACATGAATTCAGACTGCGAGCATCACCTGGTTAAAAAAAAACGATAAAAACTTCAAAAATATTTTTCTTAGAGTTTCAAGCAGCTTGACTTTAACATGTGATCATAATGGGAAAAAGTACCACCTGGTGAAATTTCTACCCAAGTACCAGAAAGTGAATTGGACTTGCTAAAAGCTTTCCTCAGTGTACTGCAGGAAAACTTAGCTAGGCTTCTATTCAAAAGATATGGGAGTGATTGGCACAAGGGAACAGCACTACAACAGAAATATGTGCAAAACACATACTTGAGTAAGGGCTGATCAGGACCACCAGCTAT
This sequence comes from Carcharodon carcharias, assembly GCF_017639515.1. NCBI lineage: Eukaryota > Metazoa > Chordata > Chondrichthyes > Lamniformes > Lamnidae > Carcharodon > Carcharodon carcharias. Next base: position 92,975,877 of record NC_054483.1, read on the forward strand.
GCCCATTCCCTACACACCTGAATCCTGCCAATGCTAATTATACCACCCACCTTCATTCTTACTACCTCAACAAGGTTGGCAGTACTGACAGATGCTTATTGAAAATGCTGGGGGCTGATATCAGGTTGATTGGCAGTGCTATATACTGGCATTCAAATGTCAATTTGAAATGTTTTTTTGTGGGTTTCAATATGGAGATGCTGGTTCCTCAGGTCAATGGAGGATTACCACTTTGCTAGTGTATCCCTTGTACGATCTGTCAGAGGTTCAGTTTCATCAAAGGCATGAGAATGATTTTATTCCCAGTTGGTAATCTAAAATTTCATCGTCATAAATTGAAAGACTGTTTGTAAAAGTAAAACTTGCCCCACTGATTTATGAAACAATAACTTCAGAAACCTTATGTACGGGTGAGTCTCTACTTCTTTCGTACAGTTTAGCTTTAAGGCCAGTTCTCTTCCAGGTATGTTCATGTCCCGGGTTTGCAACTTATTTGTTTGTTAGTTTGTTTTGAATTAAAGTGATATTGAATGGGTCTTATGGTTGTGCCAGTAGGATTTACTTCTGTTATTAATAAAGTGAAGCAGACAGCAGGAAATGAAAATGCTGCAATACACTCCCGTGTTCTGCCAGAACATATCTCGGCGTGGTACCACAAAATTATGTGATATGTTGACAGAATGAGGCCAGAGGAAGTCAAAGCTACTGTAAAATGCTTATGCTAATGTTCCCCCCTTCCAGCCTGAAGAATCATGGAAAATAAACTCTATCTTTCAGAGTTTTTTGTGGGTAATTAGATAAGAGGAAATTTCCCATGGTATTGTTTTACTTTATGGTACAGTGCATTGTGCCTTTATACCTCAACATTACACCAAGTGTTTATAAACTCCATTTTATCACTCAAGTGGCTTGTACCTAAATTATGTTTAGGGAATTGCCATTGTGACACAATATATTTATTGAGAATTGTCATTAAATTACAGTCTTTTAAATCTGTGATGGTGAGTACGCTGGCTACACCTTAAACTGCATTCAAATTCTCACAGTAGAAAAGATTTTTTATTTTATTTGTAGCCTGCTATAGCTAGGTTATTAAGTTGTGAGCTTTGCTGTTACAAATGTGATGCTAACTATAAACAAGATTATTATAAAATCATAGAATGATACAGCACAGAAGAAGACCATTCAGCCTATCTTACCTATGCCAGCTCTTTGAAAGAGCTATGCAATGAGTCCCAATAAGAACAGAGTACTTTCTAAATGGTGGGAAGCTGGAAACAATGGAGCTGCAGTAAAACCTCTCTACTTTTATATTGCATCTTCCTTCCAATAAATGCCAGCATTCCATTTGCCTTCCTAATCACTTGCTGTACCTGCATGCTAACTTGTTGTGATTCATGTAGTAGGATACCCAGATCCCTCTGTACCTCTGAGTTTTGCAATCTCTCTCCATTTTAATAATAAAGTGCTTTTCCATACTTTCTGCCTGTGGTAATCTGATGTGTAATATACCTTTAAGAAGAATGTATAATGATTTTTGTATCCAATAGCAGAGTACCTTAGTAGTCAGTAGTCAATAGAAGTAGTCTAGAGTTAGACTCTGTAATGTAGAGACAGGGTTTGAGTTGTAAGCACACAAGTGTAACTGCTGAGTTCCTTTGTAAATAAATAGAATGCACTCTACATAAGAACTGTCTGCTGATCTACTCTGTCTATGGTACCAACTCGGTCATCCCGAAATAAGCATGCAACCCGGATCCATTAGTCCAACTAAACTGAGCACCAGGATCCAACAAATGGCAATGAGAAAAAAAGCAAGAAAAACTAAGGAAGAATGAGAAAAAAGCAGGAAAGAAATCAAGTGAACGAAAATCAGGCCACATCTCACACCGTAGTTGTAAGTAGAATTTCTATCCTAATCATTGAAGCAGCCCCATCGAGGCATGCGACAGTCTGAAAGAGATGATTTTTCGACCCAACCATGGATGATTGGTCTCATTATATTGAATACCTCACGTTCTTTTTCCAAGCTAATGACATTGTAATGGAAGAGAAGAGGCGAGCAATTCTCTTATCCATGTGTGGGAGTAAGACCTACGGATTGATTCGAAGTTTGACGGCGCCCAGTGCCGAGAATTCGAAAAGTTTTGATGACTTAGTGGACCTTGTGAAGAGTCATTACCAGCCCAAGCCCTCGGTAATGATACAATGGTTCAAATTTACTTCAAGAAATAGAGCCTCAGGGGAGACAGTTTCTTGTTTTGTGGCAAGTCTGAAACAGTTAACAGAACATTGCGAGTTTTGTACATCCATAAATGATAATCGTTTGGTGTGTGGTATAAATGAAGATGCGATTTAGAGGAGATTACTGTCTGAAACAAATTTGGATTTTCAGAAGGCGCTAGAAATAGCACTGGCCATGGAAGGCGCAGTGAGGGACTCAAAAGTCATACAGGGAGCACAAAACGGCACCTTCCTCCATGCTGGGCAGGGCGCCCCAGCCAAAATTGTGCGAAAATGTACAGCTCTGATGAGAAGCGGGAAGCAGTCACTGCTTGCAGAGAAATATGCTCATACAATGAATAATGGCAACAGAAGTAGAAGCAGACAACCTTGTAATGAATGGAAATTTAAAAAAATTAACTGTTTTTATTGTTTTTGAAACAGACACCTCATGTGACATTGCAAGGGTAGAATCAGGCAGACTTTCAATCAAGAGAAAAGAAAGCCAGTGAAATCCATAACATAGAAGAGCCTGAAGTAACAGATTCTGATATTTATTTGTTGTATAATTTAAAGGTAGGAAAAACAGAATCTATCTATGTAACAGTGAGGGTGAACAATAGGCCAATCAGAATGGAGGTGGACGCAGGAGCATCCACCTAATAGGTGAGCATACCTTTAAACACCTGAATAATGGAGAATGTAAATTAAATTTGGAAGAAACAGATGCTAAATTGAGAACTAACATGGGAGAAGACATCGAAATCAAAGGCATAAGCAGCGTTACTGTACAGTACGGAAGTCAATCAGTAAAATTACCCATGATGGTGGTAGCAGGTGAGGGGCCAAGCCTCCTTGGACAAAACTGGTTGAAAGTAATTAAGATATATTGGACTGAGATCTTCCAACTGAGTGCCAGTGGACTACCTGAACTACTACAAAAATATGCCTCAGTTTTTCAAAATTAACTTGGGAAGATCCAGGGGCTACAAGCAAAAATTCATGTGGACCCAGATGTTACCTGCCAATTTTTGAAGGCAAGACCAGTATCTTGTGCAATGCAGGAAAAGGAAGACTTGGATAGATTAGAGAAACTGGCAATTATACCTATGCAGTTCTCAGAATAGCACCTATAGTCTCCATAATGAAACCTGTCCAAAGCATTCGAACTTGTGGAGACTACAAATTGACTGTCAATGAAGTGGGCTAAGTTCAATAGACATCCTATACCAAAAAATTGAAGACCTATATGCAAAGCTGGCAGATTAAACTGCCTACACGAAGCTTATATGAGCCATGCTTATCAACAATTGGAGTTAGAGTAAGTCTCCCAGAAGTTCGTCATAATTAATACACACAAGGGGATGTACCAATATACCCATTTGCTTTTTGGTGTATCCTCAGCTTGCGCCATATTCCAGAGAGCAATGGAAAGTTTACTGCAGGGATTGCCTCACATTCTTGTTTAGTTAGATGACGTTCTGGTGACAGGATGCACTGAAGAGGAAAGTTTGGCAAACTTGGAAGAAGATTTGAAACACTTTTCACAGGTGGGTGTGCGTTTGAGAAAAGAAAAGTGCACATTCCAAGCAAAAAAGGTAACTTCTTTAGGTCACAGGGTAGATGCACAGGGCCTCCACCCAGTTGAGGAAGAGGTGAGAGCCATGAGAGAGGCACCAGCACCGAAGAACACCTCCGAGCTCAAATCATGCTTGGGGATGGTCAATTACTATGGATGCTCCTTGCCTAATTTGTTGACAGAACTGGCGCCCCTGTATTACTTCTCAAGAAAAACCAATGTTGGTCTTGGCAAACACCACAGAAAGAAGCTTTCACAAAGGTGAAACAACTGTTACACTCATCCACCCTATTAGTACATTTTGACCAAGGAAAAGAGTTCCTTTTGATGTGTGATGCATCACCCTGTGGAGTGGGAGCAGTGCACTCCCATCAAATGGATGATGGATCAGAACAACCTATTGGATATGTATCAAGAATGTTCAACACAGCGGAAAAGGGATACTCACAGATAGGAAAAGAAGGCTTATCAATCATCTATGGTATCAAGAAATTTCACCAGTATGTACGCGGTTGTAATTTTATTATCGTTTTGGACCACAAGCCTTTGCTAGGATTGTTCAGTGAGGACAAGGCTATACCATCCACAGCCTCAGCAAGAATACAGAGATGTGCATTAATACTGGAAGCATACGAGTATACTTTCATCCACAGGCCTGGAAGTCAGATTGCAAATGCTGATGCATTTAGTCATTTGCCTTTGAAAGAAACCGATGAGGATGTTCCAGTTCCTCAAGAACTTGTTTTATTATTGAACTTCTTAGATTCATCACTGGTACGTGCTAGTCAGAACGGAGATTGAACAAGTCAAGACCAGTCTTATCCAAAGTACGAGAACAAGTTCTTCATTGTTGGTTACAAGAACAGGGATCTGACGAAATAAAATCATATTTTCCAGCCAGGCTGGTATCTTATTGTGGGGAGCTTGAGTGATTGTTTCTCCAAAAGGACGAAAGCCTTTGTTAACTGAACTACATGGTGCACATCCAGGAATTTCCCGAATGAAGACCATAGTGTGCAGCTACCTGTGGTGGCCTGGAATGGATGGAGAAATAGAAAGCTTAGTGAGAGGTATGCACTGTTGGCAAGTGAAAAGCTAATTCCAACTGCTCCGTTACACCTGTGGGAGTGGCCTGGACGACCATGGGTCTGATTACATATTGACTATGTGAGACCTTTTATGGGAACAATGATTTTCCTTATTGTTGACGCTCACTCAAAATGAATGGACATATATGAAATGAAATCATCGACATCTTCTGAGACAGTAGACAAACTACTCCAAAGTTTCACCATCAACGGACTACCAGAAGTGGTCATATCAGATAATGGCACAGCATTTACAAGTGCTGAGTTTCAACGGTTTATCAGCCTCGACCAAATCACTCATGTAAAAACTTCACTGTACCACCCTTTTTCTAATGGGCTGGCCGAGAGGCCAGTTCAAACATTCAAAACTGGCATGAGGAAATTAGCAGGAGACTCTGTAGCGACCAAGCTAGCATGTTTTCTTTTCCATTATAGGACCACCCCTCACATGACAACAGATGTCGCACATGCAAAATTGTTGATGAAACGTTGTCTCAGAATGAGATTGAGCTTAATGACGCCAAATTTAGGGGGGCAAGGTGGGAAGGAGTCAGAGAAGTCAGAAAATTGGACATGACTGGCATAGTCATGACAGAAAGTTTACCAGAGGAGAGATGGTACATATGAAAAATTTTGACGAAGGACCAAATGGTTATCAGGTGAAATAAGTGCAGTGACTGGACCTCTTTCTTACCACATGAAAGTGGAAAATCAAATCATAAGGAGACATATAGATCATATAAGGGGGAGAGAAACAAAGTATTGGGAATGAGTCCTCCAATGTTCATGACTGCGTCAACATCTCCTTTGAAAGAACTCAACTGAGTACAGATGTGTCTGTAGGATCGGCTGTACCTGCAAGAGCTGAGCAAACAGATTTGCAGGTGCCTACCAAAGAACATAATGTTTGGACGACACCAGAGAAAGAGGTTCCTGACAAAGCATCTGAAGCTGTAGAGCTGAGACGTTCTACATGCATAAGAAAACCCCCAGAAAGACTGAATTTATAAATTACTTATCTGTGTAAATAATTTGATATCTTGAGAAAAACTTCAATTGTACCATAAAAAGTATTTCTGAGTAAAAGGGGAGGGATGTGGTAATCTGATGCATAATATACTTTTAAGAAGAATGTCCAATGAAAGATCACATAATCTTTGTATCCAATAGCAGAGTAGTGCAGGCTACCTTAGTAGTCAATAGTCAGTAGGAGTAGCCTAAAGTTAGAGTCTGTAATGTAGAGACAGGTTTTAAGGGGTGTCTTAGGAAGGAAAATGAGGTAGAAAGAAGGAGATTTTGTAGGGAGGGTATTCTAGAGCTTGGGATCTAGGCAGCTGAAGGCATGGCCACCAATGGTATAGCAATTTAAATTGGGAGGTGCACAAGAGGCCAGGAGGAGCGCAATCTTGCCCATATATGGTGAGGCTGGAGGAGATCACAGAGATAGGGAAGGGCAAGGCCATGCAAGGAATACAAAACAGGAATGAAAAGTTTATAATCAAGACATCGCTTGATTGGCAAGCAGGTAGGTCATGCAGGTTAGCAAGCACATTGGGTGGTAAGGGAACAGGGACTTTCTGTGAGTTAAGACATGGGCAGTAGAATTTTGGATGACCTCAAGTTTACAGGGGGCAGCACTGCTTTCTGCTCCTATTGCCAGCTGTCACCTATTTTACAAGTAAGTACAGATGCTGTTTCCAATGCTTTGCTCACCAGCTTGAAATTTATTTTCTATTGTTCTTTATCCTCGTTGCCGCTATTATGTCTAGGGTAAATGAATTCGTTGGCCAGCTGAACTCTAACTGCACCCCTTCCTTTGTTCCTATCAATTACTGCTTGCAATCAATAATGGGGAGAGACTAATGTAACGATAACCAGTGATGTTTATTGAGACATAGAGCAGAGCACCAGATCATACATGCTCATTCAGAAACCTCCAGAACTAGACTTACAGTTCCCAGTTGGCCAGGCTGTACAGTGATTCATCGTGCTGTCATATGATCAGTACACTTGCGTTCTCTTAAAGGGACAGGGTACCTCCCTTTACCACACCGAGACTGTTCACTACCTTGCCATCTTATTTGACCCTGAATTGAGCTTCCAACGTCATATTCTGTCCATCACAATGCCTGTATAGTTCCACACCTGTAATAGCACTCATCCCTCTATCCCAGCTCATCTCCTGCTGAAACCCTCAGCCATATTTTTGATACCTCCAAATATGACCATTCCAAAGCATTCCTGGCTGGCCTGCCAACTTACAATCTCCATAAACCTGAGTTCATCTGAAACTGTGCAGCTGGTATCCTATCTTCCATAATGTCCCATTCTCCTATTGTGCCTGTGCTTACTAATCTACATTGTCTTCTGGTCCATCAATGCCTCAATTTTAAACTTCTTAGTCTTGTGTTCAAATCACTGTAAGGTCTCACCCTTTGCTACCTCTGAACTTCTCCCTCCCTCTGTAAAAACCTCCTGCTTTGATCAAGCACTTGATCACTGGTCCTAATGTCTCCTCCTTTTGCTCAATGTCAGTTCTTGTCTGATCACCCATATGTGAACCACTTGGGGGTGTTTTACTATGTTAAGAGTGCAACATAATCGAAATTTGTTGTTGTCACTTTACTAATATTGATGCTATTAAACATTAACAAGAGAATTTTAGTAAATACTATTTTATAACGTATGAGGTGATGTAAAAACTTACCTGTACCTATTTATGTCAAAGGGAAATCTGTAGTCAAAAACTGATTAATAAAGAGCATGGAAGAGAATGGGGTAGATCTCTATCTTCACCATCTGTGTGGTGATCTGTCAGATCTCCCACCCTTTATTCAACCCTCCGATTCTTGTTCCATTGAAAATGGTTCCAGGGATGGTCAAAGACGACAGCAATTATTCTTCAGATCTAAAGTCGGTAATGTCTTGCATTGAAATCCTCTCCCCAGTCATTATTCAATGATATGCCTGATTAAGGTAAGAAATTAATTTTTGATTACGTCATAAAATACTGACTGAATAAAAGGGAAAGAAATTGTAATATAACATTATTGGCTCTGCGAGGAAATCATGAGCTGAGGCTTTCATTCTGGTTCAATACATATTTTATTGTTGGCATTTTAAAATTGTTCACAGTAAACCTGCCATGATTATTTCTTCTACTGTAGTCTGTTCTATTATGAAGCAATGAGACCCTTGTCCCTCTTTTGTGTCATTTGAATTAAGGCTTGTAAGGGTTTGTTTTGAGTTCTTGTCCTGTAATCTTGTTTTGTAACGCATTCTCCGCTTCTGACAGAGGGTAGTAAGTTTTTAACTTGCTATTTAATTTCTTCACTGCTGGAACTGTCATCGATCATGGTGGCAAGGCAGTGACATTCAGTTCTGGAGATGAATTTGGCATTGCCTAATGTAGCTGCACAATTTGTTTCCAGTAAGAAACTTAGCTAAAGTCAAAGTTCTGAGCTTTCTTTCAGGGATTAAATCAATTGCATTTTTGCAACAAACTTTTAAGTCCATACAATTGTGCTCTTCTTTTGTCAGTTAATTCAACTTATTTAGGTAGAGTAACAAACACAAATTCTGATGATGGTTGCACACCGGGTGTGCATTGCAATAACATAAATTAAAGCAAAATGGAAAATCACAACACATTTGCATTAATGCTGCTTTAATACTTTCTAAACATCTAAACCACTATTGGTTCAAATGTTTAATATTTTGTGTAATGAGCAATGCTCTGTCAAAATGGTAAGTCCGTCAATATGCTCTGGTCATAAGTGGGGAGGGGTGGGGGTTGGGGTGCTGTACTGGTCTTTGGCTGTGCACTTTGCACCCAGATAAGTTTTCATTTTCATCCAGACTGTAAAATGGACTTCACCTATGAAAAGCATGACAATAAGTTTCAGAATGGACTGAAAATTGTGGACTGTGCATACTCCACCATCCAATCAGTGCTCCCATTATATGATACTCTCTGCAGCAAGGCTGGAAATGAAATTCCTGTACTCTAGCTCCTGATTGCATCAAGTGCAAGTTGTTAACTTTGGGTTTCACAAACAGAAAGATTTCAAGGAGGTGTGCAAAAGGTTCTTGAAAGAATAGTATGAAAAGGCCAGAAGACGCTGTTGAAGCATTTATGAGGTCCATTGGCATTATCGATGACTCTGTTTCCTCATGCACTGTTCCTCTGCCCTTTAAACTGCAATCATTGGCCTGGATTTTCGCCCCTGAGGTTGATGTGCAAAGCCAGAAGATTTTCTGGCATCCGCCTCAGGAAAAATTTCCTGAACAACTCAATTTTCACCCCGGGGGTTGGAAGTGTGGGGGTGCAGGGGAGGTTTATGTGATGGAGTCGGGCCTGCTGACCCCGGAAGCAGTAGTGAGGCGGAGGTGTGCCCTGCTTGGGGACCATATCTTGGGTGCAGTGTAGAAGGTCAACCTGCAAAGAGTTCCTGCTGTGAGGCAGGAAGTAGATGAAGGAGCTGCAGGTCCTGGGAAGACACATCGATCAGGAGGCATGTGAGCACTAGAGTTGTCCAATTGCATGCTGACACTGCCCATCATGGGCCTTCCTTGGAAAATATTGGGCAGAATTTTTCCCTCTTTGGGCGGGTGTTTGCCCAACCTGAACAAGGGTAAAATGGTGCACAATGATGTCAGGCGAGCAGTCGCTGCAGCCTCATCAGAAGCTACGGTCACTGGCGGAGGGGCGGAGGAGCTGCTGCCATCATCTGGAGTACCCTGAGTGGAGCCTACAGAGATGACAGGCAGCTTATGAGCCTCTTGAGGTTGCTCTGGACCTCTCTGCTCAGCACTGATGGACAGACACCTAGCTGGGATACTGGTTGCCTCATCCATCTCTCACACGGACACTGACCTCCAGGGGTCAGTGACTGCGTGAGGGCTTGCAGGTCTGAGCCTGGTCCTGTTCCTGGAGCTGCCTCACCATGAGAATCGCCGCGCTGTCAATGGAGGAGGCAGTTCGCTTGCCCACGATGGTCCATGCAGTGCTCCGTATGGACTCCTCCATCACGGAGACCATGGCACGCATACCCTCGTGGATCTCTGGCAGATGCTCCCGCACATCTCGCTGGACATCCAGCATCTGCCGCCTAATGAACTGCTGGCGCCCTGGGCACACTCTGCCTCCGCCTGCACCTCAAGCGAGTGTGAAGTGCCCTCACCAATGTGCACAAAGATACTAATCGCCGAACTAATGCCCACCGAAGTGCTGGTATCTGCGCTAGTGCCGGCTTCAGAAATCGGGTGTGACGCAGGTAACAGTGACACTCTGTGGTCCTCTGGTGTCAGGAGAGGCCCTTTAGGGTCTGCAGATGCGACACCTGAATGCGACCCTGAAAGCGAGAAGAAGGACATGTCCTTATTTCAAGTCATCGCACTGTCACTGTGCCAGGCACCCTGGTGAGACAGTGGAGATCTGCATCACGGTGCCATCATCTTCCAACGATCAATGGGGACGCCAGATTCAAGGCTCCCATCAATGAGGAGACTGCACAAGGATGGCTGCACAATCTGAGAGTGTCACTTCTGTGCACTGTGCTCTTACATTCGTCTGGCACCCCACCTCTCCATGCCCGGTTGCATGTGGAGTGTGCAGGCTCTGCAGATCAAGGGTGTCTTGCTCGAACTGGGAGAGCCGCAGCAGGTTGGGCGACCCTCTGCCTGTACGTGCCCTCTCGGCTTGGTTACGGCTTGTCTTCTCCTGAAAGGGTAGAGGAGCACTGATTAGCCCCCTCTCTACCTGCAGCGCCATTGCAGTCTGGCCAACCCCACCTGAGGAACACCTTCCAGGGGACATCCAAGTCCTGGCCCTTGAGCCACAAGGCACTCAGTCCAAGCAGGCAGGGCTCACCCCCTTGGCCAGCTCCAGCATCATTGACAGTTGGCACTCAGGCTCTACCAACCCTGAGGTCCACAGGGGGGTGGCCTTGACAATTCTGCACACTGACCCATGCCAACATGGTATTCACCCTTCCTGAGCTCAGCAGGTCATTGAAGCACTTCTGGCATTGCACCCATGTGCACCGCACTACATCACGGCTGCTCACCATTGCTGCCACCTCCTCCCAGGCCCTCTTGGTGAGGTGTGGTGACCTCCTCCTCCCATCTCTGGGGACAAGGGTGTCCTTCCTGGCAGCTACCTCCTCCAGCAGGACAGCGAGGCACTCATCCGAAAAGCCGGGGGGAGGGGTGGGTGGGGGGGGGGGGGGGCGTGCCCACCTGACCTGCCCTCCCGCCTGCCATGTCCAGCCACACTCGACTCCATAACTTTGATATTGAGACTGCAGAACAGACCTCCTTCCATGGCAGCCTTGCAGGGGCCGCCTAGGCCGTTTTTAAAGAGGCCACTGGGTCGCCAATGGACCGGGCGGCCAACCGGCTCCCACCCTCGCTCGGCGCTTTGTGACCAGTGTGGAACCGCGATTCACTCTGGGCGGGCGTTAATTGGCCCGCCAGCATGTAAGTCACAGTCGGGCCCCGGTCACGGGCGGCAGTCAGTTCTGTGGCCGCTCCCAGGCTCGCCTGCCACACCCGCCCGATGAGGGCAAAATTCAGCCCAGATTCGTGTGAGGGTTCACATTCGAATGCTGCACCTAAAACGAGAGACTTGTGAGGGTGAGACTTGTGAGACTGTGAGGGTTCACATTCGAATGCTGCACCTAAAACGAGAGACTTAACACGTACCTGCAAGGGAGACTGGGAAACAGCACCAACCACAGTGCAATGGAAAGAAACACATGACCTGAGACTAGAGTCACTGTGGACTGGACAGAGACCTGTGTAGAAGCAAGTGTGGAGTTAGCTCATAGCTTGGGCTATACCCTATATATATATGTGCATAGTTATGTGCTATCAATAAACACTTAATATTCAACCATACAGGACTCAGAACCTCTTCATGAGACCTACTGAACATACAACATACAACAATAACTCTCCTATAGCATGGGTGTCCAAGCTGCTCCTGTAGGTGCACATAATAATGAGTAGAAATGTGAGTGTCAACTGTAATGCGCTGACATATTCAAGAGTCTTGTTCCTGGCGGCACTATGTAATAGTCTAACATCACTCTATCTGTTGTATTTGCTGGAAAAGTTGGCCCACAATGCCAGGGAGATAGATGCCCTGACTGGGGATGGGCCTGTGAGGCTATGGGCATCAGAAACATTGAGGAGGCAGCAATGGAGGTTGTGGGGGTGGTTTCCCAGCTCATTATCAGAGATAGCGAATCCCCAAAGCAGATTCTAAAGGTGGTGGTAGAGGCACTGTGGGACCTGGAGTTAATGGTGGGGGCGATCCCGTTCGTGCTCTAAGCAGAAGCAGATGATGGTATAAGAGGGATTGTGAAGGTTGGGTTGCATGACCAGAGCAGTGTGAATATGGTTAAAGGCCATGTTGTGAATCTGACTGTGCTTTCACAATGACCAGGGTTAAATCTCATTATTTCCTTTTGTGCCTTACACAGGTCCCAGCGCCCCTCGCTCACCTTCCCTGGGCTACCTCATCCCTTGGGCATCAGGAGGAGGAAGAGATGCAAGAGGAGGCAGTGTTACAGCTGACCAGTCCATGCTCCGCCAACATAGATACTAGCACATCGGGGGGAAGTAGAACGTGTTTAGAGTCGGTGGCACGTGGTGAAGGGTACCGCATCAGAGTGCAAGAGAAGGTAACAGAGTCAGGGACATGTGTGCACAGTCCCCCTCAGAGTAGAGAGGACAGTTAAAACGTTGCTCCACTAGGTATTGAGAAAGGGCCTCAGGACTCACCTTTTGGGACATTGGTAATTGCAACATCAGCAACAGATGTGTGGACATTGGTGGAGTTCCTTGAGGTAATGCAAGCTCACGCACTGTGAATGGAGTCCATGGCACACGACCGCATGAACTCCAATCACGATAGACTTTCCAATCTCATGGACAGTAACATGCAGCATCATTCAGAGCAGATGCAAGGGCAGGGTAACTCCCTTTAAAGGTACAAGTCTCGCTCAGTAATCTGGAGCAGTCTGCTCAGTGTGAGCACTGATTTCCATAGAATACATGAGGAACTGGGTTCCCATAACAGGATGTTCACACTGATGGCACCACAATTGCTGGAAATGATGACTGCTGCACCCCAGCAACCAGCCGCAGCTAATACATCTGAAGACCACCCTAGGGCTGTGGAGGTTAGCAAGGAGGATGAACATCCTGAGAACACCTCAGCACCCTTATCTTCTTTTAACTCCCCAGCCCCTCTGCTAGAGCCCTTGTCTGTAGTACATATCCCAGTGACAACGGCTGCCCCTGCAAAAATGCAGATGCTGCAGTCTGAGGTGGGTCCCAAACAGTGATACACCTATCCAAAGCCACAGGCCCCACTCTCCAACTCCCTTGGGTGTTCCTGAACTTTCCAGACAGCTTTACAACTTTTCCACAAAGTCGCAAATCACACAAGTCATGTTTTGTCAATGGCACTGATGAAAATTGCTTCTGATTGAACTCTGCTGCACTTTTTAATATCCCGCCAGTTCTGTGAAATGTGCGTATATGAAATCTGTTCTGCCCCTGTACCTCCCCTACCCCAGCTGGATATGGTGGTGGGACCTCTGGTTCCAGGGTCCCGCTGCCATTTTGGATAAGGTCTGGAGTCTCCACAACCCCATGAAAATTTAAGCCATTTTTTCCCCTTTCTGAGACTGTCTTCCCCAATTACTGCCCTATCTTTTTAGTGGTTGTCATCTCTGAAGCCATGTGACGGTGGGGCATTTCCCTTCTTTCCTTGACTTCTGGAATTGGAAAGCCTCCTCCACTAGCTTTCCTTTGAGATTTCCCTTTGTGGACTATCCTCCATTGGTTCCACTCCCACCTGATCCAATGTAACCAGAACATGTTACATGATGACTTCTCTTCTCTGTCTTGCATAGTCACCCATGGACTACTCCAAGTCATTGCCTCTTGGTTTTCATTTAAGTGTTGCCCCTTCAGTGAAATTCTCCCTAATCATGTGGTCAACCCCCATATGGCACGACCTCTCCATTAATACCCTCAATTCCATGGCTACCACTGCATTATTTGACTGCTTATCCAACAAAGAAGAACCAGAAGTTCCTGCAACATACCTTGGACAAGACCAAAGTCATGCTGTTTTCCTTTCCTCAAAAGTTCTGAACCATAGTTCCTGACTGCATTAAATGCAAGTCCTTATTTAAAATTCATACCTTGAGGATTCATGTTCCTGCAAGGGAGAATAAAATATACAGCTGAATTGTGCTTTGAAGTTTCTTAAAAGCTTACTGATTATCTGTTCCAAGCCTCCCTTGCTTTGAGCCTCCTCAACTTACCTGATCAAAATGTCAGTCAACGTAGGTCATCACATTGTGTAAAAACCCAATGTTAGTCACTGTGGTAAATGTTTAGTGTTTGGCAGGGCCTGAGCTCCTGTGTTTTAACAATACTCCAGTGAGAACAAGGTCGGATGACTTATTTATGTCCCGTCTGATTTCAGGCTCCATTGACCTTGATGGCATGTAAAATCAGGTGGGGTGTAAATCAGACATCTGACAAAAATGTGTCCTGTTCTTACTGGGCAGCTTAGGATAACATCAGGGCTTTAATATCTGTATGATACAAACATGAAGAATGATCTCCTATAACCCTGTGAGAACTCTGCGTTTCTCCAAATCTGGCGACTTGTGCATCTCCCTATTTCCTTTACCCCACCATTGACAACTATGTCTTCAAGTTCCTAAACACTAAAATTCCCTCCTTCCCCCCTAAGCTTCTTCAACTCACTCTCCTTTAATATGCTCTACCTCTTTGGTAAGATTTTGGTCATCTGTCCTAATTTCTACTTCTTTAGTCACTCAATTTTCATCTGTAACGCCCCTGTGAAGCTCCTTGGCTGTTTTACTATGGTTAAAAATGCTGCATAAATGCAAGTTGTTGTTAATATTGGCATCTTGTCAAACTGATTCTTTAAAATTCCTCATCATAAATGCACCAAGCATGTAGACTCTGAGGGTTGGAAATTCATCTCAGACAAAACAGGCAGTATCAGATTAGCCACCCGTTGACTACAATGGAACTGAATGTCAGGCACTGTGAACAACGGTGGGCATTTCGATACCACTATTTGTACCATTGTCTGAGGTGAATTTCTATCCCTCTAGGTTGAGTTCTATGGATTTTATGTCATTGCTTTAAAAAGTCTCAGCTTGATCTGAGAGAACCAGCATGAATTTGTGAAGGGTAAGTCATGCCTGATGAATCTGTTTGAATTTTTTTGAAGAGCTGACAAGGGACAAGGCATGTCAATTTATTTTACAAAAACTTCCAGAAAACATTTGGTAGTTCCTCATTAGAGACTAAAATTGAAGTTCATGGAATTAAAGCAAATTATTGGCCTGGATAGAAAATTGGCTGAGGGGTGGGGGACAGAGACTGAGGATAATAGACAGGTACTCTATTTGGTACTCTAAGTGTGAAGTAAGTACTTGCACCGAGGCTTAAATTATTCTCTGCATTTATTAACAACTTAGATGATGGGATAGAGAGCTTCATATCCAAGTTTGCCAGTGACTCAAATATAGGTGACATTGCAAGCAGTGTAGATGGAAGCATTAAATTATAAAAAAAATATTTATAGATCAAGTGAATAGACAAAACTATGGCAAATGGCTTTCAATGTAGGCAGATGTGAGGTCATTAATTTTGGATTTAAAAAGATTAGAATAGCGTATTTTCTAAATGATGAAAAACTTGAAGCATTGGAGGGCAAAGGGACTTGGAAGTATGGGTACATGGATAATTAAAATGTCAGGACCAGGTAGAGAAAATAATCAAAAAGGCTAATGGTATGCTAGTCTTTATTTCTAGAGGACTAAAATACAAAGGAGGAGAAGTCATGTTTCAGTTATACAAATCCCTGATTAGACCACACCTGGGTACTGCCAGCCTCTGGACATCACACCTTAGGCAGAGTCTATTGGCCTTGGAGAGTGGGTTTACCAGAATGAGACCTGGACGCCAAGTGTTAAATTATTAGGAGAGATTAGATAAACTAGAGTTGTACTCCTTGGAATTTAGAAGGTATTAAGATATTATTTAGAATGTAATTTGATAGAAATGTGCAAGGTGTTAAGAGGACCTGATAAGGTAGATAGAGACAAACCTTTTTTTACTGGTTTGGGAGTCCAGGACTAGGGGGCAAAAATTAGTGCCAGACTTATCAGGAGTGAAATTAGGGAGCATTTCTACACACAGTGGATGGTAGAAATTTGGAAGTCTCTTCCACAAATGGCAACTGATGAGATTCGGTTTTAAAACTGAGATTGATAGATTTTTGTTAACCAAAGATACTAAAGGATATGGAACAACAGCAGGTATGGGCAGAATTTTACACTGATCGAGCGCACCCGACTCGGTCCGGCGTGAGATCACACAAGGTGACATGGGGCAAGCGTCCCGATGTCATCCCACGCTTGCTCGATATTTCAGTTGGCAGGCACACACAAAAGTTGGAAGAGCACCCGCTGACAATTAATAGGCCAAGTAAGGACATTAACGGCGCAGTTGTCTTTAATTTTACATTGTCTGCCCAACCTTATGGTTGGCAGATGGGCAAACCGGCCATGCGGCCTTTACATTTTTCATGAAGCCTCATCCAAGGGCGGAATGAGGTTTCCATGATGAAATAAAATTAAAATAAAAATTGGTGGACAGCATTTTCATCATGTATATTTTCAGGTGCCTGATTGGGATGCTTGGGCATTTTTTTTCTGCTTTTCAAAACTTTATTTTTGATTTTCAGGCCTTCAGCCCCCTGAGGCGGCTCTCTGCCTCCAGGGAGCTTTCTGTCAGCGCTGGCCCATGCTCACATTGATGTCAGGGCCCTCCTTCCTCCCGCCCCCACCCTGGCAGCGCTGAATTTCTCAGCGCGCGTTTCATGCTAGCTGGCTGTTAATTGGCTAGCGGCGTGAGATCGCGATCGGTGGCTGATCGTGGTCGCTGGTCCTTTCCATGGCTGATCCCTGGAACACGCCCGCCAACCTAAAAATTCAGCCCCATGGAGTTTGATCACAGATCAGCCATAGTTCACAGAGGCTCAAAGGGCTAAATAGCCTATTCCTGTTCTAATATTCCTATGACAATCTGAACTAAACCAATACTCTGTGCTGCATATTTTGATAACAGCAATGCAAATCAGCTGTAACCTTTCCCATTTCTAAAACAAAACGGGGAAAAGTATTAACTTGTCTAAATTGAGATATTAAATCAAAAATTTCTGTGTTTGTAGAAATTAAATCAAAACATGAGAATGTGGTGACAGAATCTAATCTTCACTCTTGCTGCTGCATTGTTAATTTATTTTCTACTTGCTAAAAATATGACAATGAATGGGTTTTCAATCAATTGCAAGACTGAATTATGGAGGTAGGGGTGAAACAACATTCTTAGCTTTTCTCCCCCTGTGAGATTTTCTGTGTTTAAAAAAGGCCCTAAAGAAAGACAGGGACAACTTTTACTCTAGTGTCACAAATAGACTTGTGTGAAATGTTGATGAGTGTAATTAATTGAGTAGGTATTGGTACATGTTTTAATAACAATTAGTTTCTGAGGGGTTCCATTGTCATGGAGTAATCTATCATAATGACAGCAGTCTGATAGTCTCTGCATTGATTCACTAGACCCTAGCTATTTTGTGGCATTATCTGTGTTTTTAGCGTATATGGTTATTGGTCTTCTCAAAATATCTTTCAAAGTAAGAAGAGAGCACTATATGTTAGAAAAGGTAAGGAAGCACATACAGTAGTAGTTGTCTACTGATTTTCATCCTATTAATATCTGGTTGCCTGCCAGCACCTTTAGTTCTCTATTTTAGTTTAATATGTGGCTAGGGGATTAATTATGTTTAATTGCATAATTCAGTGAGCGATAATGAAAATGAAGTATTTGCACTGCTTAAAACAAGAATATTTCTATTTTCAGAGGCGATGGTGGCATAGTTGTAATGTTACTGGAGTAGTAATCCAGAGGCCCAGGCTAACACTCTGGGGGCATGGGTTCAAATCCCAAGGCAGCTGGAGGAATTTAAAATTCAAGTACTAAATTTGGAATTATAAAACTAGTCTCAAGAATGGCGATTGTGAATCTTTCACTGATTGCTGTAAAGAATCTGGTTCACCAATGTCCTTTAGGAAAGGGAATTTGCTGCCCTTACCTGCAAAGTCTGGCCTACATGAGACTCCAGACCCACAGCAATGTGGTTGACTCATAACTGTCCTGTGAGATGCTCAGTTCAAGGGCAATTAGGGATGGGCAACAAATGCTGGCTTTGCCAATGACACCTACATCCCATTAAAGAAAACAATAAGTGTATGGTATATATAACTTTAAAATGATAAAAAGGACAGTGATTTGTCACTCAAATTTATCCTTCCACACACCATATAGATTTGCTCTTTTTGGCAAATTACAAGTACAGCTGAATGTTTAATTTAATGCTGCATAATAGCTGTTGATAAATTAAGCATTCAAATCATATCATATCCTCAAATCTCTATTGAAAAACAAAAGCTACCTTTGGGAATCATGGGAATGGGTCCTTTCTTCTTATTGGGCCATTATTGGCTGCAGCAGGGCATCAAATGTTATCTACATGTAGAGTTTTAAAAAAATATTTGGCATGACAATTGCTGAAAGTGTGAATGATAACAGCGTAATGAGGGAAACAGGGTTTCTGAGACCTTGAGTGAACAGGGCAAATGACTGTGCATCTTTAACCAGTCAGTAGGAGGATTGTGAAATTAGCAATGCAAGGAATGAGATGGAAGTGTAAACTAGAGTGGGTAAATTTAACGTCAAATCAATTACAGGAAGAGGCTGATATAGGCCTTAATAGACCATTAACCAGGACAATTGGCTACCCGCAGCTGGAGGGCCACCATCCTGTCTTCTGGAAAATGGCCCAGGGGACGGTTGGAGCTTGGGAACTGGCAAACTGGCTAATGGCGTAAAATTCCTTTCCTGCCCACCTCCATGCCCGGTGCCATCGGGGTCTAAAATTTCAGCCCAAAGAGAGGGAAGGAAAGGTTGGATTAAGAAAGACCAAAATAGAAAGGAAAAGTAAATCAAAGGAAAAGTGAATTTAAATCATTAAAATATCCAGCTACAATTAAAACCTGAATAATGAAATTCCACACATGAAATAGTTAATTTTCAGTGCCAGCGCGATTGGCTGGCAGTAATTGACACTTATCCTGTCACTATATTATTAAAAGGAATGAAACCAGACAGACCGCCCGGCATCAACCTGTGCACCAGAAATGACAATGGTAATCTCAGACAAAAACAGAATTACCTGGAAAAACTCATTTTTCTTCTCCGCCGATGCTGCCAGACCTGCTGAGTTTTTCCAGGTAATTCTGTTTTTGTTTTGGATTTCCAGCATCCGCAGTTTTTTTGTTTTTATATATATTAATGGTAATCTCAGCCCTGTCGATCCTGCAAAGTCCTCCTTACTAACATTTGGCAGCTAGTGCCAAAATGGGGTGAGCTGTCTGACAAACTAGTCAAGCAACAGCCTCACACAGCTATCCTCACAGAATCATAGCTTACAGATAATATCACAGACACCACCATCACTATCCCTGGGTATGCCCTGTCCCACCAGCAAGACAGACACAGCAGAGTGGAGGTACAGTGGTATACAGTGGGGATGGAGTTGCCCTGGGAGACCTCAACATTGACTCCGGACCCCATGAAGTCTCATGGCATCAGGTCAAACAAGGGCAAGGTAACCTCCTGATTACCATATACTACCCTCCCTCAGCTGATGAATCAGTGCTCCTCCATGTTGAACACCATTTGGAGGAAGCACTGAAGGTGGCAAGGGTGCAGAATGTAGTCAGGGTGAGGGACTTCAATGTACATTACAAGAGTGCCTCGGTAGCACCACTACTGACCAAGCTGGCCGAGTCCCAAAGGACAGAGCTGCTAGACTGGGTCTGTAGCAGGTGGTTTGGGAACGAACAAGAGGGAAAAGCATACTTGACCCCATCCTTACCAACCTGCTTGCAGCAGATGCATCAGTCCATGACAGTATCAGTAGGAGTGACCACCGCACAGTTGTTGTGGAGACGAAATCCCGCCTTCACATTGAGGATACCCTCCATCGTGTTGTGTGGCACTACCACCATTCTAAGTGATTTCGAACAGATCTAGCATTTCAAGACTGGGCATCCAAGAAACACTGCAGACCATCAGCAGCAGCAGAACTGTACTTGAACACAATCTACAACCTCATGGTCTGGCATATCCCCCACTCTACCATTACCATCAAACCAGGGGATCAATCCTGGTTCAATGAAGAGTTCAGGAGGGCATGCCAAGAGCAGCACCAGGTATACCTAAAATGAGGTGTCAACCTGGTGAAGTTATAACACAGGACTACTTGAGTGCCAAACAGCATAAGCAGCAAGTGATAGACAGAGCTAAGCGATCCCACCAATGGATCAGATCTAAACTCTGCAGTCCTGCCACATCCAGTCGTGAATGGTGGTGGATAATGAAACAACTCACTGGAGGAGGAGGCTCCACAAATATCCCCATCCTCATTGATTGGGGAGTCCAGCACATCAGTGCAAAAGATAAGGCTGAAGGCACTGGATACTGCAAAGGCTATGGGCCCTGACAATATTCCGACAATAGTACTGAAGACTTGTGCCGCGCCCCTAAACAAGCTGTTCCTGTACAGCTACAGCACTGGCATCTACCCGGCTATGTGAAAAATCACCCACAAAAGCAGAACAAATCTAACCCGGCCAATTGCCGCCCCATCAGTCTACTCTTCATCATCAGTAAAGTAATGGAAGGGGTCATCAACAGTGCTATCAAGCGGCATTTGCTTAGCAATAACCCGCTCACTGATGCCCAGTTTGGGTTCCACCAGGGCCACACAGCTCCTGACCTCATTACAGCCTTGGTTTAAACATGGGCAAAAGAGTTGAACTCTTGAGGTGAGGTGAGAGTGACTGCCCTTGATATCAAGGCAGCATTTGACTGAGTGTGGCATCAAGGAGTCCTAGCAAAACTGGAGTCAATGGGAATCGGGGGAAAACTCTCTGATGGTTGGTGTCATACCTAGCACAAAGGAAGATAGTTGTGATTGTTGGAAGTTAGTCATCTCAGCTCCAGGACATCACTGCAGGAGTTCCTCAGGATAGTGTCCTCAGCCCAACCACCTTCAGTTGTTTCATCAATGACCTTCCTTCCATCATAAAGGCTGAAATGGGGATATTCGCTGATGATTGCATAATGTTCAGCACCATTCGCAAGTCCTCAGATGCAGCAAGACCTGGACAATATACAGCCTTGGGCTGACAAGTGGCAAGTAACATTCAAACCACACAAGTGTCAGGCAATGACCATCTCCAACAAGAGAGAATCCAAACATCACCCCTTGATGTTCAATGGCATCGTGGGGCACTGAATCCCCCACTATCAGTGACCTGGGGGCTACCATTGACCAGAAACTGAACAGGACTGACCATATAAATATTGTGGCTACAAGAGCAAGTCAGAGGCTAGGAATCGTGTGATGAGTAACTCACCTCCTGACTCCCCAAAGCCTGTCCACCATCTACAAGGCACAAGTCAGGAATGTGATGGAATACTCCCCACTTGCCTGAATGAGTGAAGCTTCCATAACACTCAAGAAGCTTGGTACGATACAGAAAAAAGCAGTCCCCTTGATTTGCACCACATCTACAAACTCCTTCCACCACTATTGCACAGTAGCAGCAGTGTGTACCATCTACAAGAAGCACTGCAGGAAATCAACAAGGCTCCATGGACAGCACCTTGCAAACCCATGACCACTACCATCTAGAAGGGCAATGGCAACAGATAGATGCGAACACTGCCACCTGGATGTTCCCCTCCGAATCACTCACCATCTGACTTGGAAATATATCACCGTTCCTTCACTGTCGCTGGGTCAAAATCTTGAAATTCCCTTCCTAACAACACTGTGGGTGTACCCACACCACATGGGCTGCAGCGGTTCAAGAAGGCAGCTCACCACCACCTTCTCCAGGGCAACTAGGGATGGGCAATAAATGCTGGCCCAGCCAGCGAAGCCCACATCCCGTAAATGAATAAAAAAAATGAGCGCTTAGACTGAAATGAAGCACAGTTAATTTTGTGTGGTGAATTTAATTCAGGGGTGGAATTGTCCCAGATTTGCATTAAGTGTGGTAGCAGGCAGGAAAAACAACGTTTTAATTGCCGGCTGCAATGGCGGCTTTTTGTGCCGTTTCTTTCCATTCCCAGCGCATCCTGCTTCATTAATGATGCATTCTCCGGAAACGCAGCCTTTGATTCGCCCGCCCCGCCTTCATCTCAGGCCTTCAGTAATCTAGGCACCATATTTAAAGGGCACCCCTGCACAGAGCGAGGTCTCTCTAAGAGAAAGGAAGCTGCTGGGAACTGGTGGCTGCCAAAGCTAGGAGACATGCTGCCCACAATTTTAGTGACGCTTTCCTCCAGTGCTGACTAGCCGCTTTGGAGTCCTGCTGCGATGTCCCCTACCCCTCGTCTGGACGAAGAACAGCAAAGAAGGTGACCAATCCAGCTTGGGAGGCAGTGGCAGCGTTGGTCAGCGCCAATGGCCTGCAAAAGAGGACAGCCATCCAGTGCCAAAACAGGATGAATGATCTCCTCCGTTCCACCAGGGCAAGTCATTCTTCTCATCACTCTCGACTCACACACTCACAAGCCCACCACACATCTCATTCACTGTCAGTTCAAAGGACATCATCATTCACGTTTTCACACACACCTTCACCTGCCCTGCAGATTGTGTCCTCTTCCTGTCCATGGCACCACTCACCACCTGCACATGTCAGACATCCTTAGCATCCAGCCTGGCAGGCATCCAGCTTACACTCTCGCCCTCTGAATTCATGCAGGAAAAGCTGGCACACAACAAAAGGGTGCAGACTGGTGGAGAAATGCCCATCATCAATGTCTTAACACACTTTGAAGATAGAGTTATCCAGCTGGTCAGTGACGATCTGGACCATTCCTGTGCTGATGGTGAGGTCGCTGGTGCTCAGCCAAGTGAGGATCCAGTTGAGCAAAATCCATCAGACAACCATGCTGTGATTTAGTTCCCCTGTTCCACAGTCCCCTGCCATGAACTAATTTTCTCTCGTTGCTTTTGCAGGTACAACTGGGAAGCAGCCGAGGGTGTCCATGACCCAGGTCCTCAACTCAAGCCCCGAAGACACCTCAGAAGAAGAACCTGGTGACACCCTCATTGAAGACCCATCACAACGCTCACCCACACCCTCCACCAGTGCAGGGATATACACCTCAGTGGGACCTAGTTCTAGGGTAGCTCTGGGATCACAATCTGGTGAGCACATCGCACTGTCTGATCCACAGCAGGTGGCAGCAGGTACTTCCCAGATTTCTGGGCCTTAGAGGACTGCTGGAGGCCAGAAACCTGCTGAGCCAGAGTCAGATGAGGAGCATCTGGACTCAGTCATGCCTTAGTGGCTGGAGTTGCAAAGGCAAGCTCAGGAACATCAGGAAGGAATGTCCACTGAACTCCTCAGATTGCAAGGCATGATGGAGGAGTCCGTCTGCCTTCACTCTGAGGTGATAGTGCAGGCATGCCAACGCACTGAGGTCAACATTGGTAGGATAGAGGCTGCCATGAAGACCTTGTTCCAAGACGTTGCCCCTGCACTACTGTGCAGGCTGAACTCCATCACTGATGCCATAATTGGCCTCCAACAGTGTCAATGTGAGAGGGGTGTGGGGCTGCTCCATCGCATTCCAGCTCCTCCTTCTCCTCAAGTAGTCAGCCACGGGCCATTGGGCACGCATAGGGAGGAGGATCAGCAGACCCTAGGGCCATCCACCAGGTGATTCTGGGAGTGTCCAACCCATCCGAATCCCCTCTTCCAGTGATCTCAGCAGTTCCAGCTCCACAGGCCGGGGATGGTGCCACTGCCACACAGCAAGACTCTGAAAGCAGGCTGCACCCTCCAAGCCTTGGCCCTCCAGAGGACACCCACCAATGTAATCACAGACAGGGCCTAGCAGTCAGCAGGCTGCCTCCACCTCCGCTGTAGATGTCGGGGGAGCACTATGGTATAGCATCAGGATTAGGAAGGTTAAGAAGATGTAGCTGCACAGCCTGGGCATGTGTGTTAATCATTTGTACATAATGTTCACTATTGTTAATAAATTCCCAAGAGTGCCTCCTTGCTCATGGCTCCTGATTCTGATGAGCAGTGTTCGTGTCACTCAGATGTGAAACCTTTCTGCACAAGATAAAGGCAGGTGTCTCAGTCCAGGCCTCTTCCTTGTGCAGTGTGTAACCTTCAGAGCAAAGTGATGGTCTGGCCTCACACTCCCTGGAAACATTACTGATGCCTACACCTCGATGGTGCTTGTCATTGCTGCCAGAATGCTGTGGGCAGGTGTCACAGAGTTCCGTCATTCTCTCTGTGTGTTCTCAGCACCTTTCAGGTGGGACTGGCCCCCATCTCTTCAACATTTGTGATCGATGACACTGTGCTCCTTAAGAGGTCAGGTGCTGAAGGATCAGGTGCATCTAAAGCTTCACGACTGTGCCTCCATGATATGACCCTGATCACAGAGTGCAAGTGAGCTGCCCTCAATCAGACAGGAGTCAGACATTGACGGAGGTTATGTGAAGATCTATGGAGTGTCCTCACCGCATGTCCTCATCATCCTCCTGCAATTGAGTGATGATGAGGGCCTCTGCGACATCTCCATGAGCTCTGGGTGTATGTGCACTGCCATCAGCCACACAGGAGTCAAACGTTCACGGATGCAAGGTGAGGCTATCGGGACTGTTCTCACTGCATCTCATCATCATCCTTCATGAATCTTGCATGCCCCAAGTGCCTGCCTCATTTGGCCAGTGCGATGGCTTCATCACTGGCATTCTCGCCTTTGAGGACTTCAGTTATAAAGATGGATTGGAGAGGTTGTGACTGCTCTCCTTGGAGAGGAGAAGGCTTAGAGGAGATTTGATAGAGGTGTTCAAAATTATGAGGGGGCCGGACAGAGTAGATAAGGAGAAACTGTTCCTGCTCATAAAAGGATCGAGAATGAGAGGGCACAGATTTAAAGTGATTTTCCCCTGATCCCATGTGCTTTAATTTTGCCCACTAGCCTCTTATGTGGGACCTTATCAAAAGCCTTCTTGAAATCCAAATACACCACATCCACTGGTTCTCCCTTATCTATTCTACTAGTTACATCCTCAAAAAAATCCAGTAGATTAGTTAAGCATGATTTCCCTTTCATAAACCCATGCTGACTTTGCCTAATCCCGTTAATGCTTTCCAAGTGTTCTGTTACCACGTCTTATATAATAGACTCTAGCATTTTCCAGCTACTGATGTTACACTAACTGGCCTGTAATTCTCTGTTTTCCCTCTCCCTCCTTTTTTAAATAATAGGGTTACATCTGCCGCCCTCCAATCTGTAGGAACTGCTCCAGAGTCTATAGAATTTTGGAAGATGACCACCAATGCATCCAATATATCCAGGGCCACTTCCTGAAGTGTGCAGCAAGCTGCGATAATGTGTGACATTGCAGTATTGCAGTGCTCCACCAGTCCTGTCAAAGCACCTGAACCTCTTTTACAAAATGCCTATCATTTGCTCCACTGAAGTTCAGGTTGCTGTTATAACGTCTCTCTGCTGCAGCTTGAGGCCACCGCATGGGCATCATCAGCCACATCCTCGGTGGGTAGCCCTTGCCCCTGAGGAGCCAACCTCTGGGACCCTGGAAGACGTCAGGAATCTGAGATGCTAAAGTATTGAAATTAGGTTCCGGATGTGCAGCAGTGGAAACCACAGCCCACCATTGACAGATGGAGCAGCCGATTGCAATCTGGTTTCACAACGGTGGGAAACGGATTTTTGGCTTTCTCACCATAGTGTAACCCCTTGCCTGCCATGATGCCTGAAGCAATGGGACCGGACGATTCTGCACATATCCACTGTGCAAACACAGCAACTTCATGCTATTCAATGGTGAGATGCTACTTTTGTGAAAGTAACAGTAGAGCTGTGCAGCATGGATATTTGTGTTTAATTGCACTGCTACTTCTTGCCTGTATTTTCTGTAGCATTTGTGCATAAATAATAGTGCAAATGCCATTAGCCTTGCTGTTATCTTGATAAACAAAATGCACCACATTATCTTCACTTATTACTCACTATTTATGAATGGCATATTTTATTTATTCATGGGATGTGGGCATTGCTGGCTAGGCAAGTATTTATCACCCGACCCTAATTGTCCTTGTTCAGAGTCAACCACATTGCTCTGGGCCTGGAGTTACATGTAGGCCAGGCCGGGCAAGGATAACAGATTTCCTTCTCTAATAGGCCATTAGTGAACCAGATGGGTTTTTTTTTAAATGACAACCATGGTCACCTTCAGACATTTAATTCCAGATTTTTTTAAAATTCAAATCTGCCATGGTGGGATTTGAACACAGGCCTCCAGAACATTATCCTGGGTCACTAGATTGCTAGGTCAGTGACAATACCACTGCCTTCCCCTAGGTTGGGAGCTCCAGGATTTTGACCCAGCGACAGTGAAGGAACGGTGATATATTTCCAAGTCAGGATGGTAAGTGGGTTGGAGGGGAACTTCCAGGTGGTGGTGTTCCCATCTATCTGCTGCCCTTGTCCTTCTAGGTGGTAGTGATCATGGGTTTGGAAGGTGCTGCTTAAGTAGCCTTGGTGAGCTTCCGCAGTGCATCTTGCATATGGTACACACTGCTGCTGATGTTCGTTTGTGGTGGATTGAGTGAATGTTTGTGGATGTGGTGCCAATAAGGTTAATGGTAACCCCCAGGATGTTGATAGTGTGGGATTCAGTGATGGAATGCCATTGAATGTCAAGAGATGATGGTTAAATTCTCTCTTGTTGGAGATGGTCATTGCCTTACATTTGAGTGGTGTGAATGTTGATTGCCACATGTCAACCCAAGCCTGGATATTGTCTAGGTCTTGCTGCATTTAGACACGGACTGCTTCAGTATCTGAGGAGTTGCGAATGGTGCTGAACATTGTGCAACCATCAGCGAATATCCCCACTTCTGACCTTATGGTGGAAGGAAGGTCAGTGATGAAATGGCTGAACGAAGATGATTGGGCCTAGGACATGACCGTGAGCAACTCTTGCAATGATGTCCTGGAACTGAGATGATTGACCTCCGACAACCACAACCATCTTCCTTTGTGCTAGGTATCACACAAACCATCGGAGAGTTTTCCCCCTGATTCCCATTGCCTCCAATTTTGATAGGGCTCCTTCATGCCATACTCAGTTAAATGCTGCCTTGATATCAAGGGCAATCACTCTCACCTCACCTCTGGAGTTCAGCTCTTTTATCCATGTTTGAACCAAGGCCATAATGAGGTCAGAAGCTGAGTGACCCTGGCGGAACCCAAACTGGGCATCTGTGAGCAGGTTATTGCTAAGTAAGTGCCACTTGATAGCACTGTTGATGACCCTTTCCATCACTTTACTGATGACCGAGAGTAGACTGATGGGGTGGTAATTGACTGCGTTGGATTTGTCCTGATTTTTGTACGGGACCTGTACCAGAGCTTAGATTTAATTCATTGGTTGTGGAATCACTTAGCTCTGTATATCACTTGCTGCTTATGTTGTTTGGCACGGAAGTAGTCCTGTGTTTAGCTTCACTTGGTTGACACCTCATTTTTAGGTATGCCTGGTGCTGCTTCTGGCATGCCCTCCTGCACTCTTCATTGAACTAGTGTTGATCCCCTGGCTTCATGGTAATGGTAGGGTGGAGAACATGCCAGGCCATGGGGTTACAGATTGTGGTCGTATACAATTCTGCTGCTGCTGATGGTCCACGGTGCCTCATGGATGCCCAATCTTCAGTTGCTAGACCTGTTCAAAATCCATCCCATTTAGCATAGTGGGAGTGCCACACAACACGATGGAAGGTATCCTCAATGTGAAGACAGGATTTTGTCTCCACCAGGACTGTGTGGTGGTCACTCCTACCAATACTGTCTTGGACAGGTGCATCTGCGGCAGGCAGGTTGGTCAGAATGAGGTCAAGTATGTTTTTCCTCTTGTTGGTTCCCTCACCACCTGCCGCAGACCCAGTCTAGCAGCTATGTCCTTTAGGATTTGGCCAACCTGGTCTGTGGTTGTGCTACTCAGCCACTCTTGCTGATGGACAATGAAGTCCCCCACCCAGAGTACATTTTGCTCCTTGGCACCCTCAGTGCATCCTCCAAGTGGTGTTCAACATGGAGGAGCACTGATTCATCAGCCAAGAGGGGCAGTATGTGGTAACCGGTGGGATATTTCTTTGCCCATGTTTGACCTGATGCCTTGAGACTTCACAGCGGCCAGAATCGATGTTGAGGACTGTATACCACTGTGCCACCACCTCTGCTGGGTCTGTCCTGCTGGTGGGACAGGACATATCCAGGAATGGTGATAATGATGGTTGTGTCTAGGAATTTGGCTGTAAGATATGATTCTGTGAGGATGACTATGTCAGGCTGTTGCTTGATTTGTTTGTGAGACAGCTCTCCCAACTTTGGCACTAGCCCCCAGATGTCAGTAAGCAGGACTTTGCAGGGTCAACAAGGCTGGGTTTGCTGTTGCCGTTTCCGGTGCCTATGTCGATGACGGGTGGTCCATCCAGTTTTATTCCTTTTTATTGACTTTTTCCAAATGTAGAACAGAGAAACTTCACCGCAGCAGAGACTTCTCACAATTATCTTCTTCGAACCCAAGAGTTCTATTGTTGGTGCATAAAACTTTCTACAGAGAGAACTTGACTCAACTGATTTCCCTTTTACTCTTTTTTTAATTGAATCAATTAAACTAAATTAACATAAAGGATGTTAGTGACCCAGTTGGGTTTTTATGACAATCGACAATGCTTTCATGGTCATCATTAGAACTTTATTAATTCCAGATTTTTATTGAATTAAAATTCTGCTGTGGTGGGATTCGAGCCCAAGTCACTGGAACATTACCCTGGGTATCTAGTTTATCAATCCAGTGAAAATAGGCCAGTGAAAACACCTCTGCCACCCTCAGTGCTTCCTCCAAGTAGTTTTCAACATGGAGGACACAGATTCACCAGCTGAGTTGGTGGGGGTGAGAGGTTGGTATATAGTAATCAGCAGGAGGTTTCCTTGCCCATGTTTGACCTGATGTTATGAGCCTTCATGGAGCCTGGAGTCCAAATTGCCCAACTATATACCACTGAGCCACCACCTCTGTTGGGTCTGTCCTGCTGGTGAGACAGGACGGTGATCATGGGACGTTGTCTGTCAGGCATGATTGTGTGATTATGACTATGTTAGGTGTTGCCTTATCGGCTATGTAGCAGTTTGTTACAGCTAAGTGGCTTGCTAGGCCATTTCAAGGGCAGTTAAGAGTCAACCACATTGCTGTGGAATGACATGTAGGCCAGGTAAGGACTTCATTATTGAACTAGATTGGATTTTTACAATAATGGACACATCTGTTGTGCTGGGATTCACACACAGGTTTCCGGATTACTAATCGAGTGATAATACCACCGCACCGCCACCTCCCCCAACCTTAGTCCCTCAAGGTACAGCTCATTAGTTCATTAATAAACAAAGCTAATTTCACAGTCAAATGTGTATTGATGTAATAAACTGTAATTTATGTAGAATACATATGGTTGAACAGGCTGGGCTTATATTCATTGGAAGAATGAGAGATGATCTTGTGGAAACATATAAGATTCTGAGGTAGCTTGACAGGGTAGAAGCATGGAGGGTATTTCCCATCATAGGGAAATCTAGAACTAGGGGGTACAGTTTCAAAATAAGGGGTCTCCCATTTACAATGGCGATGAGGAGGAATTTCATCTCTCAGAGGGTTGTTAGTGTTTGGAAATCTCTTCCCCAGGGAGCAGTGGAGGCTGGGTCATTGAATATTTTCAAGGCTGAGTTAGACAGATTTTTGATAGACAAGGGAGTCAAGGGTTTTGGGGTGGGGGGGGTGGGGGGTGGGAACAGACAGAAGAGTGGGGTTAAAGTTACAATCAGCTTATCCATGATCTTATTGAATGGTGGAGCAGGCTTCAGGGGTGGAATGACCTATGCTTGCTCCTGTTTCTTATGTTTTTATTTTCTTGCAATCTATATTAAAATGTGGCTGTGGATTACATTTTCCTCTTTTCTATTTTTATTATTGTTATTTATGAGTGGCTAATATGCAGCAAGAGGAATGTGTGCTATTGCAATGCTTGATTTTATAAAATTTATTGGGGGGGTAGCATAAAATTCAGCTAATCACACTATACTGGCAATAATGAGCTGTTCACACTTGTCAAACAGCTAAGGAGCCAAGTAATTGGTATAAATGACAGAATGATGATTAATCCAGCTGTGCAGAGTATAACAGTTGTGAAATGGCTGAGTGATAAAATAATAAAACCCTATATGTCTCAGGAGACTGTATCCCAGGAAAGAGGCAAGAGTTTTTAATGCATTAGGATGCCCTGCCCCGTCAAAATAAAAAGGATTCGAGGTGCGTCAAAATACATCATTCACAATGTGGATTCTGTGGAGCTAAGTGCATTAGTTCTGTTGTGCCAGTACAGGCATGAAGATATTACAAATTTCAAAGCTGTGTTTTTAAGGTGGACACAACACTTTTTAAGATGGTTGACAACACATCATGTGACTGCCAATATCAGCTCCAGACAAGACCTGAAACTCAAGCCAATACCTCAATTAAACATCAACAATCCCAGCCACTTGTGAAACTCACAGTTCCATTTAAGGGTTAACAAACAGGACTACGATAAACCAGCCGATTCGTCTTCCTGCCTCACCATGGTCAATAGAGACTCGATGGGTATTAGACGATGGGTAATACAACCCCTCATTGTATTTTGATGGCCTCTCATCTCAAAACATTCAAAATGTGACAGGCCACAAACGTGATCCGTATCAGCCCAACCCGCTATGGTATTTGGAAAGGACTGTAGATTAGTATAGGCCACATGGTTAAGGCAGCCATGTTTCTACCTGCTTTGAAAAAGTTACAGCAGAAGTTTTTCAGGCTCAGGGAGCCACCACGAGAGAGTCCATTTGAAAAGCCATCAAACCAGCTGCAAAACACTGCAGCCAAGGTAAAACAGCTAGACCTTGAAAGAGGGAGAAGGAATCTCCCTACAACTGTTCCATCTACAAGATCACCTGATAGCTAACTTACTGGCAATTCAACTACAAGAAACCTCTCAGCTTACTGAGAATCCTCTGCTTTTACCACCTCCACTCCAGCTACAGCACCAATTCAACTAAAAATCTAAGGCTTGCTAAGAAAGAGACTGAAATCATTTCAACTTGTGATTGTATTGTTTGTTTCCTCACTCCCTTCCTTTGTTTGTGTGATAGTGTGTTTGAGATGTCACGTTAAAACTCCTGGGACAAGAGTGTGATAATGAATAATCTTCTTTATTTTTAAATTCACAAAAGCTTGCTGCTGTTATGTATTTCAGTTGGGACAATCTGAGGGCAAGGACACACATTAACTTCTCAGATAAAAGCACTGATCACAGACAATAAGAAAATACATAGGGCAGAATCGTCCCAGATTTGCACTAAGTGTGGTAGCCGGCAGTAAAAAGGATGTTTTGCCCGTTGGCCACAATGGCGGATTTTCATGCTGCATTGTCCCATTCCCGCCTCATTATTAATTCATTCCAGGAAACATGCAGGGTTGTTGGCGGGGTGGTGTCTGATTCACCCGCCCCACCGTTACCTCAAGCCTTCAGTAAACTGGGTGCCATATTTTAAGGCTGTCCCTGCGCAGTGCTAGCACTCTTCAAGGGATAGGAAGCTGCTGGGAAATGATGGCTGCCAAAGGGAGGAAACATGCTGCTGCCAAATTTAGCGATGCTTCCCTTGAGCACCTATGTGACGCAATGACAGCCTGCTGTGGAGTCCTCTACCTCTGCTCCAGGCGAAGACCAGCAAGCAAGGCTACCAGTCCAGCATGGGAGGTGGTGATAGCAGTGGTCAGTACCGATGCCCTGCAAAAGAGGACAGCCACCCAGTGCCAAAAGAGGATGAATGCTGTCACCCATTCTACCAGTGTAGGTCAACCACCTCATCACTCTCAACTCACACACTCAGAAGCCTATCACACATCCACAGGAACCTCACACCTCAAGGGACAACGCCACTAACTCTCACACACACCCTCACATCTCCATCAGACTCATATCCTCTGGAGCTTACACCCTCATCCTGTCCATGGCTCCGTTCACCACACAAACATTCCACGCAGTGCAATGCATCCTGCTCACACTCTCTCCATCTGTTTTTGTGCAGGAGAAGCTGGCTCACAGCAGCAGGGCGAGGTCCCAGACTGGGGGTGGACTGGCCTACATTACTTTGAGGAGCGTGCCATTGCACTGACTGGTGAGGATGTGGAGTTTGCCCGCAGCGACAGTGATGTCGGTCGCGAACACCCACATGAGGATCTTGCATCACATCATCCATCTCTCAACGCATCTGTGGGTGCTCTCTCTCCTGTTTTTGACTCTGCTGCCATGCACTAATCATGTCCACGTTGGTTCACAGGGAGGTCTGCCTTTGTCACCGCTGAGGGAGCAGCAGGCACACAGGAGACAGCTAAAGCAAGCTGGGGTCCTTAAGGCCTCAGCTCTCCAGAGCATGCACGGTAAAGTCATCAGGGGCAACAAGCCCAACAATTGCACAGCCTGTCTCTGACCCCTGCAGATGTCAGGGCAGGACCGAGAAGGAGTGGTAGGGCTAGAAACAGTAAGAATTTCTGGTCACAATTTGTTGTACCGGTGAATACATTTTGTCACTTTATAATCTGAATATATATTCACTTTCACTGAGTGATGTGTCTTTCAGCCTCAATTACAGGCTTTGTGAATCCTCCCCCTGCATCCCCCCCTGCCACTATCAGTTCAGCTGCATGCAGCTGGCCCATGAGTGATCTGGAGGGAGAAAAGTGTGTGTGACAGGGCCTTTCAGAGCCTTGTGCAAGCCTCTCCCATGCATGTAGAGCCTTCCTTCATCAGACTCTCCTCAATGTTCTGAGTATTTTGAATGTTGCCTGGTGGGGGTTCTCTTTCAGTTTTCTATCTGAGCTGACCTGCATCTCCATCCATCCACTGATCACACTCTCATGCAGCTGTGTCCACCCAACATGGGGCTCCGCTCACTTTCCATTTCAGAGGCTTGTAGTAAGGTATGTTTTCAGCTCCCCTATACTTTCCCCTCCCCCATTAACCCATGTCCTTTCCCTCACTGGTGCTGACCCCCCCCCAACCCCCCACAGGCATCACCTTCCGCCTCCCCACCTTCACCTACCAACCTGAACCCTTGTCTTTCCAGGATGTCCAGGTGAACATGCATATTCCCTGCCTTCTTGAGAATTCCACCCCCATCCACATTAACGTCCCTGACTTTCTCCTTCCCACCCCCAGGGTCAGTGACTGCTTCCGAGTCCCCACCAACCACCCTCGCCATCCCTTCTACTGCTACCATTGCACCTTCACACTCCCACCCTACTGGCTCCCCCACCCCCTCTCACACTCACCATTCCCTCTTACCACACCCATCCTCAGTTCGGTCAACAGGAGGCAGTCATCGACTCCACAGACCCCTCCCTTACATGTTCACCTGGAAATCCCCCCCACTTACTTCCTCCTCTGCCTTTACTGCCTCCTCCACCCTTATTCCCTCCTCCCTCCCCAAAACCCTCGCCCCTCCCCGGAACTCCTTCCCCCCTCACCAGACTCCTTCCTCCTCCCGAACTCCTTCCTCACTCTGGACTCCTTCCCCACTCCGAACTCCATCTTCCTCCTGCAATCCTGCCCCAATCCGAACTCCTTCCCCCTTCCCAACTCCTTCCCTTACATATTTCTCCCCCCTTACACCTCTCCAGATATTTTTTATTCGTTAAAGGGATGTGGGCGTCACTGGCTAGGCCATCATTTATTGTCCATCATTAGTTACCCTTGAGAACGTGGCGGCGAGCTGCGTTCTTGAACATCACTGCAGTCCATGTGGTGTAGGCGCACCCACAGTGCTGTTAGGCAGAGAGTTCCAAGATTTTGACCCAGCGACAGTGAAGGAAAGGTGAGATATTTCCAAGTCAGGATGGTGAGTGGCTTGGAGGGGAACTTCCAGGCGGTGGTGGTCCCATGTATCTGCTGCCCTTGTCCTTCTAGATGGTAGTGGTTGTGGGTTTGGAAGGTGCTGTCTAAGGAGCTTTAGTAAGTTTCTACAGTGCATCCCGTAGATGTTACACACTGCTGCTACTGTGCATCGGTGGTGAATGGGAGTGAATGTTTGTGGAAGGAGTGCCAGTCAAGCGGGCTGCTTTGTCCTGGGTGGTGTCGAGCTTCTTGAGTGTTGTTGGAGCTGCACTCATCCAGGCAAGTGGGGAGTATTCCATCACACTCCTGACTTGTGCCTTGTAGATGGTGGACAGGCTTTGGGGAGTCAGGAGGTGAGTTACTCACCACAGGATTCCTAGTCTCCAACCTGCTGTTGCAGCTACAGTATTTATATGGCTAGTCCAGTTCAGTTTCTGGTCAATGGTAACCCTGAGGATGTTGACAGTGGGTGATTCAGAAATGTTAATGCCATTGAATATCAAGGGGTGATGGTTAGATTCTCCCTTGTTGAAGATAGTCATTGTCTTGCACTTGTGTGGCATGAATGTTATTTGCCACATTCTCCCCCATTACACCGTCCTCCCCTGTATTACTTCCCCTGCCTCCCAACCTCACCCCTCCGGCATTATCGTTCCCCCATCCCAACCTCACCTCCAACTGACACCTTAATTCCTCTCCTCCCAACCACCCCCTCAGTACACCTTCCCAACCCTCTCACAGCTGGACCTTCTTCTTCACCCCCTCGATGATCACCCGTAGCAACCCATGGCCAAGACCTTGATGTTCCGAAGCAGACCCCAGACAGCAATGGAGACCTCCCGCCTTCTGTGAGCTGCTTCGCGATGGAGCCACGTCCATGAAAATCCACCCAGTATATGATCCACATGTTCTTCCAGGGTCCGCTAGCCGTAGGGCTCCAAGCATCTTCTGCTCCTTGGACATCTGCGGTGTGAGCAAGGCCCTAACTGTAAGTGCCGACTTCTGCGCATCAAACTTGCCGAGAATATTCTGGGCCAGAACGTTTTCCTGCTGATGTGCCCACGATGGTCCATCGTGGGGGGATAATTCCGGCGAGCAGGGCTTATAATTATATGCAGATATATTAAGATGATGCCCCCGATGTGCGGGAGTAGGAAAGGCGGCCGCCATTGACGGGTGGACCAGATGATCGCAAACTGGTTTCACGACATCGCCATACTACCCGCTTAGGCCCGCCACAATGCCTGACGCCAAGGGGGATGGAAAATTCACAGCTCTCAAAACCGGAGCTGATCAAAGCAGCATGTAGCCAAGGTGCGGCAAAAAGGAGAAGCAGGAGGAGCCTCCAAAATTTGTCCTCATGCCACATCATCTTAGGGCCTGAGCCCCTTTGAATCTTGGTCAGTTTGGATGACAGGCTGACTGTGGGAAACAGGTGAGTTGGTAGGGTGGCTGGCAATTGGGAGGGACTGAGCGTGGGCCAGCAGCAGCCACAGCGCTCCTCTCCTCCTGGCTTTAACATTATGTAAGTTTAAAAAAAGATAGCTCCAGGATGTTCAGGAACCTCCAGCTCACGGAACACTGAATAGGTCACTGTAGAAACCAATGATGTAATTGGAGCCTCTGCCAATGGGAACACTGATTAATTTCCACCAATTTCAGGAACAGGTCCAGAAAGTGGCAACACAGGAGACTTACTTCAAATATGAGGTAAAGCCTGCGCTCATTTCAAGAGGCTACCAAATCCAGTCTAATCCAGCAGTGCTGGCTTTGCAGGGGCAAGCCTGGGCTGGCCCTTTGTGTGACCAAGCCATCCCACTGCTAAAATTGTCATTGTTTTAAATTGCACAAGGATGTTAAATTTAAATGCCTTTCTCCTTCACTCAGAGGACAATAGGTCCTGTGGAAGTGGATGCATAATTTAAACAAAGGATACAAAGGTAAGTTACTGTTACCATAGGAATCATTTTAATGTGGCTAAACATTTAAATATTACTGTGAAAAGCAGCATGACACATAGAGTAACAGCAAGATAGCCTTTAACATGTGTAAAAATGCTGCACATATCCATAGAAAATATAAGAAAGGTGTAGCAAGGAAAGTGATTCAAGTGGAAATAATAGCCTTATGCAAATTAGGTGACACATGACATGATGGCAGACAATTTATAGACAGCATTTCCATGACCTGAATCATGCTGTTCAAATCCACACTACGATTATGTTTAAAGGAAAATCTCACATATTATTTATAAGAGGGATGTGAGTGGAACAGATGATTGAGTCTACCAGCAAAACCGTTCACAGAATATGAAGAGGAAACAGTTGATTTATTCAATAAGAAGGTTCTACAGATTAGAGTGACATGTCAACTGACTGACGTGTACCACCTTAATTAGACATTCTGTGATTTACACGTGTTAGATTAATGCACATTGTTCATTGCTTGTGTGAGTACATGAAAGTGCATGGCAAAACTGTATTGAAACAGATGCTTGATTGCATATTTATAAAATCTGATTTTATGAGGGCAGAAAAATGATGACCATGCTTTCTCCTCCAGCTTGGCTCTGTTTACATCAGCAGTGGGTAGTTGTGTTAAATTTTGTGGTGCAAGCTCCTCTCTTAATTTCCACTTGCTGTCTGTGTATGACTTGTTGGGGCATAGTGTTGTGATCTTGGTCAAGACTAGTCACTTTTTTCTTGAAAAAAGAATAAGTCTGAAATGCCAGTTATTTACTGAAAGAATGAAGCCACAAATAAGATTCCACAGTTTAAAACAAAATAATTTTTACTATGCAAGAGCCAAACAAAACAAACACTAAATTCTATTTTGGGTAAACACCAATGGTCTAAAACCCAGAATCAATACAAGTTAAACATGAATTATCAGGCAAATTGCAATTGATTATAAATTATAAATTGCACATTAAATGGCAGACATAACTAAGGCAGATATTAGGAATTGGCTCAGCAGTCCACTCCACATATATGTCATCAATCCCAGTCACAAAGTCCTTCAAGAATTTGGGTGGAATTTTCCACATCCATTGGCAGTGGGCATGTTTGGCGGCATGAGCGGACAATATGGTAAGGAGGCCAAAAATTGTTTTCACTATGTCATGAAACCAATTTGCAATTGTCTGCTTTGCCCATCAATGGCGGGCTACGTTTCCTGTTGTCGAACGTCGGGAACTT
This sequence comes from Carcharodon carcharias, assembly GCF_017639515.1. NCBI lineage: Eukaryota > Metazoa > Chordata > Chondrichthyes > Lamniformes > Lamnidae > Carcharodon > Carcharodon carcharias. Next base: position 93,013,210 of record NC_054483.1, read on the forward strand.
CATCATAATACATCTTCATATTATTATAAGCCCAGCTCGCCCCCAGCCTCAATAATCTGAGATTTCACGCCAATGTGTTTCACAACTGTACAGAAGCAACATGCACCTGGCGAGCTGCACTTTACTTGGGACTTCGAGGTTTGTTTGTCTACCTTGCTTCAGGCAGCACTCGCAGTCATCAGCGCCAGGCTTCGCAGGCAGCACCATATCACTTTTAGGGGGGCTCACAGGCAGGTGTCTACCTACCAGACCAGCCGTAATGCAGGGGTGGCTTTTCAATGGCTGCAGGGCTAGGGCTTGCTTGGTGAAGGAGAAGAAGTGGCCTCAGGCAAGGGAAGATGCTGCAGAGTGAAATCTGTACTGGGGAAGGAAGATAATCCAGGATGTGTGTATGGGGAACATGTTCATCTGTGCAGGTGGCTTCAAGATGGTGAGGGCTGTGGGGGCAGTCTCCAGAGGAGATGAGGCCAGATGGAGATGTGAGGGTGTGTGTGAGAGAGTGAGTGGTGATGCCCCTTGAGCTGGCAGTGAGTGAGATGACAGTGAATGTGCGATGGGCTTGTGAGTGTGAGTTTAGAGTGATGAGATGGTTGTCTTAACCTGGTAGCACGGATGAGATCATTCATTTTCTTTCTGCATTGGATGGCCAACCTCTTCTGTGCAGCATTGACACTGATCATCACTGCCATCTCCTACTAAGATGGATGGGTGAGATTGCTGCCCCTCCTGCGGCCCGAGTAGTGGTAGAGGACATCACGGCTGGCCTCCGCCACATCCAAAAGGCATTCCAGGGATGCATCACTGAATTGGTGGGGCTTTAGTCTTCTTGCCTTTTGGGGCCATGTTCTCTGTGCTGCAGTCCTGGGCTGGAAACACTGAGAGGTGTGCATGCGACTGCACTGTAAATGGCCCACTAGGCGTGATGAAGCGGTGAGGTGATGGCATGGCGGACAAATGAGAGCCCGTCCGCCATCAAAACTGTGTGTTTCCTAGGAATGCATGATTAATGAGGTAGGATTGGGACAATTTGGCGTGAAAAGCCGCCATTGCAGCCAGCGGGTGAAACATTCTTTTTCCCGCCCACTACCGCACCTAGTGCAAATCTGGGATGCTTCCGCCCTTTGTCTTTCTTACGATGAGTTTCAGTTCTGCTTCTTCTAGGATGCAGTTTATCCCCAGCCAATAGCGCATAACCAACTTGAGGTCCATGGGCATAGTCTTCACCAAAAATGGTACACGTCTGCAGAACCTCCTCAACTTTGCTTATGATGGCCTGGATGGAGTAAATCTACTAAGTAACAGAAAAAGCGACAGCAACTGTATATTTGCATATTCTCAGCGTCTGGATCTAGCCTCCATTTTCTTTAGCCTGCCTGTACTGCAGCACTGGGATCATCATCTCAGCTCAGGTGGCTTGGTGTCCTTTTATATTAGTTCAACCAGTTTCAGTTTCCAAGAGGTTTGTTTGCCAATCTCAGTTTCAGTCTTACTTTCCTTAGAAACTGGAATCTTTCTCAGTTTCCCTTTTCAGTTAGGGTCTGTCTCAAAACATAGAAGCTTTGAAACCACAGATTCCATCACAAGAGCATCACAAAATCTAGGTAGCTGTAGTCCTTTTAAGGCTGATGTTTACAGTCAAAGGACTTCTGCTTACCAATTATATGGCAGCAGAAGTAATATGCTTCCTTTTGCAAGTCTGGAGAGCGGTAAATAGTTCTGCCCAACACATGCACAGTGAGGATAGTGGGAATGATCCCCTCATTATTGGAGGAGGAATTGGAGATCCTGATGCAGAGGTGTAGCCAAGGAACATGTTTCCTTACAGAGGAGAAGGCCTTCTTGTGTTGAAGCACAGATATAAGTTGCATGGGTACAGGTAATGCAGTGAGCTGATGCTGTCCTCCAGGTCCATTGGCTCTGGGAGCAGACCAGAGAATTTCATTGATATTAGGAGAAGCGCAAAGTAAGAGTATCCACTTTTGCACACATTATTACTACTGGGTATGGTTGGCATGGCATAAATATAAGTATTCAGCTCTTGCACCATCAAAGCAACAGCATTATGAAGCATGGAGATAACTTTTGTACCATGTTTGCATATTCTTTTGATGTGCTAAAATTGTAGGGCAAAATTTTATTGAGGTACACTTATATCAGGTGCGTACAAAGAAGTACTTCCAGCTCAAACAGTATGCATGCTGCTTTATGAAGCCCTTATGCACAGAGGGAGATGTATTGAGAACAGAAATGGTGTTTGGGATCTGCTAGGAATTTCTAACATCTTCACATATTGTGTTTACCTCCAGACCAAGGTTGCCATCTATTCATTCTCTTGCAACCCTTAAATAATGCGTGCAGCATAGAATAAAAGCATCATGATAAGAACACCCTGGATAACAGGGCTTGATGTGCAGTTTGATGTTTCTGTGGCTAAATGCAATTTCTGGCGTGGAATCCCGTCCTGTTTGTGTGAGAACTGAGGTGTATGTGGAACCTTGATGGTCTTGTCTGGACCAACTGGAACATCCTGTACTCTTGGACAGCCCCCAAAACTGGCATAAGATCTGTGCCCTGGACAGTTGTTAGTTTTTTTTCCCAGTGGGAAAGTTATGAAGCTATACAGGAGCTTAATGCAGAAGATAAACATTTAGCGTCAACACCAGTAGCAGCAAGCTTGCTTTAAGGACTCATCTGAAGCAGGCTGGGCCCATGGAACAGTCAAAAGCCTATTTTCTTTGGGTGAATTGGGAGCAGAGTTTTCCAGAACCTAGTGAACTTCAGTGAGAGATCGACTTAACATAATTCTATTTAAATGTGTTTTGTGTTTGCTGAGAGTGTGGTTTCTTCTCACCCATTTGATTCCCAGGTCACAAAATGCAGTGTGGTGTGAATTGTGCAACTGATTCTACATCCTGCTCACGCACACAACAAGGTTCCAAGCTGCCAGCGGAGCCTTGTAAAATATTTCTTATAATGTCTCATCTGTCTTCAGCAAGTAAGGAGAACCCAATGCTTGATGGAAATGTCAAGGCAAGAAAATAGATTGGTCAGTCCAGAATTCAGAACAAGGGGATATGACCTTAAAATTAGAGTCATGCCATTCAGGAATGAAATCACAAAGTGCTTTATTACACAAAGTGTAGAGGACAACTGGAATTCTCTTCCTCAAAAGGCTATACAGGCTCAAATGAACATTTCTAGAGGGATATGAACAGATTTTTGACAGGTAAAGGTACCAAGGTATGGATCAGTGGTGAGTAAATGGAGCTGATGTGAAAGTGAATCAATCCCTGCATAAACCAGGTCACAATTACAGTAAAAATGTAGTTTTAAGTAGGATGTATGGCACTGAAACAGGCTATTCAGCCCAACTGTTTATGCTTCCTTTTGAAACTCCTCTTACCTTTTTCATCTAAATCTACCATTGTAACCATCTCCTTCCTTCTCCCTCATAGGCTTGCTTAGTCCCCCCTCCTATACTATCACTTCAACCACTCCCTGTGGTACTAGGGGTGGAATTTTACGCCGGCGGGATTTTATGGTATTTTGAAGGCTCGCCATATTTTACAAACATGCCCCTGCCACAATGGGGCTGTAGAATTCCGCCCTGAGTTCCACATTTTTACCACTCTTTGGGTGAAGAAGCTTCCTCTGATTTCCTATTGGTATACTAAATTAATTGGTAGAGGATTAGAGGGAAACTGAGGAGAATTTTTTCTATGAAGGGTTGTGGGTGTCACTGTCTAAAGGGTCATTCCATTTAAAAAATACTTGGATACCTACTTGAAATGCTGTAACCGACAGGGCTATAGACCGAAAGCCGGAAACTAGCTTTAGGCTGGTTAGCACTTTCTTGGCTGACACAAACATGATGGGCTGAATGGTCTCCTTTTGTGCTGTAATTTTGCCTTGTTTCTATGTTCTGTCTGTAAATGCTTTAATTTAGGAAACACAGTAGCCAATTTACATACAGCAAGCCCCCTCAGACAAAAATGTGATAAATGACCAGGTAATTTGTTTTGGTGATGTTGGCTGATCTCTAGGTGTCAGCTCAAAATACCTATCCTATGTGTCTTTTTCCCTATCCTTCTACAGACCACGGGGCTTCAGAATGCGAGGAGGAAATGATGCTGATGCTTAGATGAGAGTTTCTGCCATGCGTGTGGTTGGCAACCTCTAGTCTGGGCATTGGATGAAGGGATGGCATGGGCACAGGCATGCTCTCATTGTGAGATGGAAACCTGTGCATCCCCATTCACCTCATTGAAGTCCTCTCCAGGTTGCTGTGGACCAGCTTGTCCTGAAAGGAATTGTGGAGAGAGTTTGTGTGTGGTTCTTGGAAAGAGTTGGGCAGATTTATGAGGGAACTTCGTATAGTGGATGTGGTGAGAGGGAGAAGCAGCAAGTTGTAAGCAAGATGAAGAGATGGTTATTTGAAAGAAAATGGCTCCAGTTAGGAAATGTGAAATCCAGTTAGCAGAAGAGTGAAATGAATTCCATTTGTTATCAGGGAAAAGCAGAGTAACATTTATAATTGTTCTCACCACAAGTTCCAAATTTGCAGGAGAAATAGCTGAAAAATTCAAAGACACCTCTGCTATAAGAAGTGAAAGCTTTAAACAGGCCTTGGGCTCACTTTTATATCCCATCCCCAAAATCCATAAGTTGCCAGTCAGTGTGTGAATATGTGGGCAACCTGATGATACAATTCAAATGAGGTACAGCCATCAGATTGTTTGGCCCTCTCTCTGGTGCCATCAAGTGGGCATTCTGATTGCTTCACCAGCACCCACCCAATGTACACAACACATCAATAATTGTTCCCTTGATTTATGTTCAGTCTCCGCATAAATAACTGTGAAAGATATTTTAGGTTTATATTATAATCTGTCATTGAACATTGTGCAAATGATACCTATAATGTTGGCCTGAATAACAAAGGCTGCAGCACAAGAATAACTTGCCTGACGAAAGCTGTTGTGATTTCAGGTACAAATTCCTAAGAGCAGCTACGCTGGGTTTCAACTTCCAGAAAGAACAAGGTTAGAGTCAATCCTGGAGCAGGAATTCAGCTAATACGGATGTCCAGTGTTCCCTGTTTACACAGATCATGGGCATTGTGAAAGATGACCTCTGATAGTGGCATTCCTATATTAACACCTGCAGCAGATTAACCAATATGTTTCATTTCCTCAAAGGGCTGTAGACCAAAAAAAAGGCAGCATTTTGCATCTTATAACTTGGGAAAAGGCAACACAAGTGATAGATTTGTATAAAGCAATAATTAGGCCATAGTTTGTAGTTTTGGGTGACCCATTATAGAAATGACATTATTGTCTAGGGGAGAAATTTGTTTGCATGGCACCACTTTAGGAGATGCTATGCAGACCTACATTGATTACCTGGGGAGATGGTGGGGTTGGGGTGCGAAGACAACTCCATGGGTCACTACCTGCGTGGCCTGTGCACATGCTCCAGCGACATAATTGCTGGCCTGGAGAACTGATTCCAGAGGCATTGCTGCTTGAATTAATGCCTGTTCTGTAGATAATAAATAAATAGCATAGATTCACCAATGTTATGCCAGAGATGGAAAACTATAGTTATGGTGAGAGGTCTGGGATATTTCCCACTGCAGCAATGAAGGCCAAGAGGACATTTAATGGAGACTTTTTAAAATTATGAAGAGTTTTGATAGGGCAAATAGAAGAACATGTTGCCTGGGTTTCCGATGCGGGTGCACTGAGTTGGGAAAAATTCCAGCTCGACGCACAGACCTTGGGAAAATCTCCCCCAAAGGGCCAGGTTTTCATTCAGTGTGGGTGAGTGTGGGCTTGAGTCTGGCTCACTGTCGTCGGAAACTGTGGAGGCAAGGAGACAAGGGCTGCCGAGTACCGAGGCGATCTGTTTAAAAGGTCCATCTTGGTGCTCTGGGACTTTGTCCCAGTTGCAATAAAATTAGTTATGCCCTCTAGCCCTCACCCCTCACAATGCCTCACCCTCCCACCCACTCTCCATGCCACATCCATGCAACTCATGCCCCCACCAATCCCCTCCATGCCAACCCATGCCCCTCTACACATGTCCCTATAGCCTCTCATACCCTCCATGCCAATATATGCCACTCTAGCCACTCCCTTGGTCCCTTACATGCCCATGCCAACTTATCGCCAACTCATGCCATACCCCTTGGAGGAGTATGTAAATAGTTGAGATAAAGAATTGGTGGGAGATGTAGCGTAAAGGGTTAACATCAAGAACACTTGATACCTATGTAACTATTATGTAACTGTGATGCAACATCGTATGACTAAAAGATTGCAATCTGGTGGGAAACAGAAATGCAACCTCCTGTAGAATACTGAGATGTATATAGGTCTGTAAATAAACAGGAATCGTCTTTATGAATAATAGTGTATGGTAGCCTTCTAAGGGTAACAGGCAAACTCTAAAGAAACTCCATCTAGATAAAAACCACCTCCACCCATGTCCCTTTGAACTTACGCCTCCATGCCAATTTACCCATCAACCATGGCAGACCTCAGGAGCCAGGCTGAGATAACATAAAGTTCTAAGGATTGGTTACAAACTTCATGATATAAAAAAAATCTCATTGATAAAAGCCCATTCAAATATTTAAATCCCTTCAAGTACTTAATCCCTGATAAAAACAAATATTTGTATTCATAGCCCCACATCAAAGTCAGCTAATCCCTTAATACACTCTTGGACTGTCAATCAAACTAAATTTACAGCCCCCCCCCCCCCCCACCTCATTGTGATAATGATAGGTTGTGGAAGCAATTAAGCATTATAATGATAACCATCAGGCTTATGTCAACAAGAGCAAGGGAAATTTGTGGGAATTGAACATCAGGAAAGACAGTGTTCACAGTGATGGATGCAGCACTGGTGGTATTAGTAGTGTGGCTGAGAAGGAGGGAAAATGCTATGATCCAATGGGCAAAGTAAGAGCTCTTCACTGATCACCCTCAGAAGGCAATTGGTCATGTGACCAGAAAGATCGACTACTGGAGTCTGGATCTGAGAGCGTGCCACTTATGTAGATGGTCAATGTCAGTGAATGTATCTTTACATAATGCCTCTTACCCACTAGAATACCATCTCTCCCTCTGTTCAATGCGCCACACAGCATCACTCACTCAGCAGCACTCCCAGCACTTAGCCTCACACCTGCAACTCACTACTTCCACATGCATCCAGTTATTCAGCTATGGCAGGCACGTCACCCAAACACAGTGCAACACACACTGACATTCTTCCCTCTCTCTTGCAGGAGAAGATGGGGGGAAGGATGCCTGGATCTACTGAGCCCTGTGGAAGAGATGACTTTCAACATCAGTGGTCAGCTGCAGAGTCTGCAGCATCCAACATCACTGAGAACATTGACGAAGGTGTCATCTTCCTACTTTATGGTCCTTCTCAATTCCCAGGCACCCCAATCCTACTACTTGGCATGGTGTACAAGCTGCTGATGGTGTGACCATGAACCTCCTGCTTTCCACCTCACCCCCATCCCTTACAACAAGCTTTCCCTTCTGAGTTCTTGAATTCAAATATTCAAGAGCTGCTGGCTCCCCAGCCAAAGAGCTGCAGCAGCCCCAAAAGAAGGAAAGAGAGCAACAATGCTGCACTGATGTAACAGAGGCCCTGTCACTTAATCTGACATTCACAGCTACCAGCTCAGGTACTGGCACTTACTTTTCCTTGGAGGCTGGTGTAGAGGTGGGACCAACAGATGGTGAGTCACTGGGCATGAGTGAGCTGCTATCACGCTCTGAATGAAAGGTTCATTTGCCAGCTCACTGGAGGGTGAGGTGGTAGACAAGTACTGCTACAGAGGACTCCGATTAAAATATAAATGGGGCAGCATTCAGGAGAGCTCTGAATGAGATTTTGGGGGGCTAAGATCTCACTCCATTTCTTTTTAATGATATATATCAGCATGGGTAATTTATAAAGTCTTTAAAACTGGACAAAAGCTTTACAATGACTGAAGCCATTGCTCAAACACTAGAAACTTCATGGCATTCAGAACAGCTACAATCGTATTATCCCTGAAGAGGGACTAATAACCTTATGCTTGCAGAGACCAAATTCCAAAGGAATTGTACAAGGGTCATTTACATTTCTAAGGTCGGACCCAGTCAATGAAGGCGACCTGTCTGATAGGACAAAGGACCCTGAAATCTCCTTTGAAATTATTAATGGTTGTAACATTAGCCATCTCAAGAATCTAGACAAAGGAATATGCATCTTTTGTCCAAACCAAAGCGGAAAAGTGGGAGTCATATCACATGATCACCTCCCTCCAAACTGGGAGAACCAGCTATTCTGCCTTGTGGAGTTGCCATCTTCCAACAGCCAAGCAGCAGCACAGCCAGAGCTTTGTTCGGTTTGAAATTGCCTAAACCCCCAACTACAATGTTTCTGCTGGAATGTCTGAACTTCTGTACCAGTGCCTACAAGACTAAATCACCTTTATGTGCTTATCCCACCATGGAAGTCATCTTTACTGGAAAAATGGATTATCCAGCATCCGTCTTCAACCTGCCGCTCTGAAAGAATATACCGTTTGGACTTTGATTCTGGACCCAAAAATTCTTATTTTTGTCTGTGGTCTTTGCTCTGTATGTCTTTCTGTTCTCTATCTCACTTCTATTGTGTAAATGAAAAGGAGGCCACATTGTGACCCTCCTGTCACGTTTGAGTGTGTGCAAATAAATTAACACTTTTAGTTCACCCTTTCTCGAGTTTGCTGTGGGGTCATTAATAGAGAATTGGATCACAACAAAACTGATGGGTTGGGAAAATACGTCACCCCTTATAAAGGGGGAGATCAAAAATCAAAAACACCTTTCTGTCTATGGACAGGTGAGAGGAGAAATCAGGGCAGTTTAAATTAAACCCCCTTCTGTCCATTTCAGCATATATGCTGAGATGCTGGGTGCATTTGTTGGCCTGCCAAACAGCCTCCCGTTACTGACGAGTAGAGGAGGCCAGCTCCGATTTGGAAGAAGACATGGTGTGGAACTTGCCTTCCCTGCAGCCACTGCTCCATCTGCCTGTCATGCTGCAGATCCAGAGGCACCGTCATTGTTGTCCCCATGTCTACTGTAGCCTTTGTGAGGACAGGTTACCTACTCAGCTGCCATTCACGTGAGGATGAAGCAAATCACCAGAACAAAATCCTCCAGAGTACTTTTAGACACTTTCCAATAGAAAATGTTGCAAAAATATAACTTGCAAACTGGGCGCCTTTAAAGAACTTGACTGCAGAGGCTCATCTTGCAGCCTCCCTCTTCTACTTTCAAGAGTGGTTAAGGCAGGTGCCACCAGGACCTTCATTGTCCAGATTTGGAATCCTGGCATTACATGAGCCCATTGTGCTATATGACATGAGTATAGCACCAATTCAACATGTTTGGGAACACAAAGAAGCACAGTGTGCTCATTTCCCTGGAGACATCATGTAGGCCGCACAGTGGCCAATAGCACAGTCTGACTCCAGGAAAGCCAGGTCAGCCTGTGTAGAACCACTAGAAGTGGTGTTACATATTCAAATTCCACTCCCAAAATATTTAGCAGTCAGCCATCTGCTTATTGTTCAGAAGACAAAGTGTTGATTGTCCAAAAGTAAATGTAACAGAACATACAGTATTTACTTCCTAGCAAAAACAGCGGGAAATTCTATTATTGTAAATATGCAGACATATCTATGGAAGTGATTGTGTTCAACTACAAGCTCACTGGAAGAACCCACATTGAGACCAGTCCATCATGGGGTTCATCTGCTGCTGGTGGTCCCTGCACAGCATCATCTTCCTGGTTGCGCATGGTTGGCTGTTTCATTTTGTGTAAATCCACAGTCATGTCTCTGTGCACCACAATCTATGCAGCAACCAGCTTATTGTATATTATAGATAAAAATATTGCATCTGCATGCACGTCCTATCAACACACAACCCTTCTGGAGTTCATGAAACTACAGGGATGGCACCTCATTTGCACTTGGGCCCCACGTTTTCCAACTAGTTGCCCAATGCCAGCAGAAATTTGGTTGGTTGTCCACTCGGTGGGGGTCAGCAATTGCTCAGGGCCCCTCTCCCTTACCCCAGCAATGCTCTGATCAACCCTGACCATGGGCCAAGTGGGGTTAATATTCTTAAAATTCTTAATATTCTTCAGGCCTTCAAATGTTTGCGGATCAGGCTGTATATCTTATTTTTCTTGGCATTCTGGTTGCAACACAACACTGATCCCCAGTTAGAAAGTTCCATCTCCTATCTTGTCATTTGCCTAGGAAGAGGTGGACTCATGTTTCACCCTTTACAAGATAACAGGGAAATCTCCAGAGATGATCGGCACTTGATGTTCCCTTGGGAATTCCTTGGGTTATTTGCTGAGGTTTCAGTGGGAGATTTTCTGTTCCTGCCTTCTACCATACTACACTTATCTGCTTTTTTAGTATAAAAATTTAGGGCTGCCCTGTCCTGGACTCTTCTCCCAACTCTCCTGTTGGGATGTTCCTGAAACCATCACCCCGTGATTTACCTTCTCACTGTTGACTGGGTTCCTAGTTACGACATGGCAGCCTTCTGCTCTCCTGACATTCTACTCACACCCTCAGGCCAGTCCCTTTCTATTGTTTTGGTAAAACGTGTTTAAATCAGTTAAAATCAATGCTTTCATTTCCAGTAACATACTTTTACCACAAACAATTCTGGGAATATTCATTCTGTTTAACACTATTTGCTGAAAGTTTTTTTGCGGACTCTGTAAGCACATTCATGCATTTATTTATCAGTTCCAACTTTGAACGTTTGTAAACGGCACCAATTTCTTGAGGTAAAATCACCATTTAACACTGCAAAAATGCTCTGAGCAAAGTCATGGCCTGACCTTAAACGTGTGAAAGTATTTTGACTGATGAGAAAGCAATGACTGTTTACTTGGCAATCACAGTACCTGCTGAATCACAGTGCAAAATATTTATCCTAACTAGAGAACATGAAGTAGCGGATGAAAAGAATTCAGAATCCTGAGTCTGTGCCAAGCGTTGTTATGTCTGAGCTCCAAGAACCCTGCCATAACATTTACATTAATAATTTTGACCAGATGTAGAGACTACAGGGAACTAAGTAATATTTTACACAAGTACAATACACAACCGCCAAGGGTTAATGTCAGCAACGTTCAAAAAAAAAAGGAAAGGGATTAAATACATTAAGTAAAGCTTGGAATAAACACTAGGACAATGAAGTGCATACTTATAGGTCTCTTCTATATAAATATTTCTGAAGATTCAAGAACAAAGTACAATCTGTGGAAGTGGGGGCGGTGCACAGAAAACTTGAAATCAAATAATTGAAATAAATGCAAAGAACTCAGGAAATAAGTCAGAATTTATACGACATTAGTGATGGGCCTGTAATGTGAAAAAAAACTGGGAGTTATTGACAGGTTTGAACTGCCATTTTCCGTCTATAATACATTCAGTGAAGGTTGCAGTGATTCATCAGGAGAATTGAAGATATGAATTCAGCTGTCAGGCAACCTACAAAATCCTTGAAAGTTGAGAAGATGAATGAGTTGCAATACATGATTACAACTGACAGAAGATAAAACCATTGGAGCAAATTTATGTGCAGTTCACCCTTTAAGCCAATGCGACTACTGTGGCATTTTAAAATTAAAATTAAAAAGGATTGAATTTCTTTATTTTCCAAAGATTGACATTAATTAGGAGAGATTTTATGGGTGAACTTTCTGTCTTTTAATTTCACTTTATAGTTATATCCACCAAACTCTCTAGTAAATCTCATTTTGCTAATGCATGTTGATAGAAGCATATATATTTAGAAAGCTGTGAAAGAATTTGAAAGGCTTAACACATAAGGAAAGTACTGTTAACTAACAATCAAAATTAAACCCTTTCTAAATCTAGTAAAGCATTTATATTATACAATACACTAAGTGTCAGGGTAATGAAAACCTTCAAAAAGTTCTGATTACGTTTTGATGATTAATGACAATATATTGTTAATTGAATATTTTAATACTTTTTTTTCTAAATGAATATCTTGGTTTAAATGTGGGTTAATATGTTTATGCAGCTCCTTTACAATTTTTCAGTTTTATTCTTCTGCAGTACTGTATGTATGCCAAGGCTAAATTTGAAAAATGTGTTGCAACATTTAGCTTACTTGTGTTCTAAACACCACAGCTAAGCAGCAAATATGCAAATTAATTCTGAAACAAAATATTTAAAAAAATATTATATTTAATTTCTATATAAATAGCACATGGACAGCAGAGAACAAGATAAACATTGCAGCTTTATGTTCCTTAAAAGCAAGTATGAGTAGTAAGATCACAAATCATCATCAGTTTCTTTATCTAACAGTTTACAATATGCAGTCTTTAGAATATAGGAACATACAGTCCATTTGTCATTTTCTGTCCTGAAATATTACATTTGAATATTTAAGTAGAAATAACCACATGCATTTTCAAGCATGCAAAACATATTTATTTGAGAAGGTTGTTAATAGTCATTTATACATTCTATTTAAGATGGTTATGTGGCTTTAGATCATCTGGTTAGGCAAGCAACGATCAGCAGGACAAAACAACTACTAGCCAATTAAACAAAGAATAAGTTGCAAGAATTGTCAATACTTCTCATCTAAATTCATACCATGTGAACAGACCAGAAGTGTCATTACATTTGAAATACATTGTTTATTACGTTTTCCTACTCTTATCAAGGAATAGATCATCACTGAACACAATTCTATTTGTTTTTTTTAAATTAGCAAGGCTAGATTTGCTAACTCCATTAAGACATGGTTGATGATTTTATTGTGTGTAATTTGCCCAGAACTAGGTGGGACATGTGCCATTCCACACCCCTTCAGTACTTGCAATCCACAAGCGAATATATCCTGGTTTCATTTATTTGTGAATTAAAAAGGATGATTTTACAAAATCACAAAACAGTTTTGATTGGTTGATTCAACTAGGGTTAAAGCAAACACACAAAGGTTCCAAAAAGCTTAGTGCCAGTTAAAGGATTGTTTGACCATGCTGAAAAATCTTTCATTGTGTTCTCTAAAGTAAGCATGTAGCTCCTTCAGGACAGTACTATTCACAATTGGATGGGGGCGGCCCTTAGATTCGTGTAAACATCTTTCTTTGCCATCACTTCGAAGACAATAGAAACCCTTGGTTTGATTAAAATAGAAATTTGATGTCATTATCCTAGCAGGAACGTTAAGAAATTTTTCTACTTTCTGTAATTCTTTGAGAGGGTTACTTATAAGAGTGCCACCATCAACAATATGTATTTGGTCCAGTGGAAAGTACCTTAGCCAGTTATTCATGTGAATGTCATACAGACTTCTCTGAATGGCTTTGTATTTAGTATTTAAGGCTCCATTTTTAATGACCATTTCTTCAATGGGTTGGACAGGTTTGTGGTTTTCCAATCGGTTGTAATATACCTGGGTGTAGTCTGATATCACTCTCTCTGTAGGATCTCTCAGAATTAACAGTAATTTAGTAGAACTGTTCATATCGTGGATCCTTTCTGGCGCCTTAATAGAAGTGAAATAGCCTGGGGTTTTCTCAATCGTGGTTTGGTGTGGATAAGAGAAAGGCATCAGCTTCCTGTACCATTCTAAGCCTTTTGCATAGTTCTCATCCCAGTCAAAGAAGTGGACTTCAGTGGCAGCAACCACGATATCAGGGTGAATGTCCAACATCTCCAACAGAGCCCTGGTCCCTCCCTTTCGCACACCAATAATGATAGTCTGTGGAATCATTTGGTTGGTAATGGAAGACGGTGACTGTGGTGAGTTATGTTCTGTTTCATTGCCTTCTACTCCACCACGGTATCTCAACGACTGAAGCAATGTTCCTTCTCTTTGCTGAGAACTTCCTGAGTGCACCCTATCTGTTTGGGCTACCAAAAGGAGAGCCCCCACCACTAAGCAGGCCATGGGGAGAAAATGTGCTCAGTTTGCAATAAGGTCAGAAGTGTATTGTTATCACTTAAATGCCAGTAAACACTCTCAAATGAAATGATGTAAGTAGCAACACACGATGTTGTGCAATTTGGAAACTTGCCTTGATCTGCATCTGCCAAAGACAAAATGAACAGAATGAGTGACATTCAAACAAAATGTAAAACACTTTAAACACAAAATAACTTTCTTTAGAATCTTGTATCTTGCCTCTTTTGAACACTTTAATTACACATTATTCTGAGCATTACATATTGGATGCTTTGCACACTTTAACTTAAGTTAAATAATCTATAAGAGTAGATATTTTTGCCTCAAACAGAACAATCAGTTCGCATTATTTATTAAAATTGCCTTCAGGTTTTAATGCAACTCTCTTTAAGCAAACAGGTTTGAGGTTTTAAAACTTCCTTGCTGCAAGAGTAATTTGATGATTAATTGAGAGACCACTCAGAAACCACCAATATTGCATTCAGGATGATGCTGTACATTCTATTAAACAATTTTTAAAGAGAGACTTGTGTACAGGTTCAAATACCAATTTTCCAATGTACTTACATTTGTTAATGGAAGAAATGAAGCACACTTTGAGCACCTTGGAACATTTAAAAATATATTTCATTCATTTTCATAAATAATGTATTGCCTCTCACTTGATTATTGTCCCCAACTAAAACATACCTTTGTACCAGATCTCAAACCTTATTGGATCAAGTTTATAAGTCTTTGATGTTAGATACAATGCTGCAGCATGAATGCACAATGTTATCCAGATAGCATTTGGCTATCAACCATTTATAGTTCATTTACTTACTCAATGGCTAAGATAAAATGGAGAACAGTTGGACATCTCAAGATGCTTATCAAAATTCTTGTTAAAATTATCAAGTGGCATATGGTGCATCAGTTTTAACAAGAAGTGGAATTACAGGTAAATGAACCACGGCAATGGTATTTCATTAACCATTGGGCAAAGGCTGTTAAGAGGTACAAAAGGATCTCAAGCAGTGGTTGATACAATTGCAAGCCCTGTCAAAAGCACAAGGTCAATTTGCAATGATGTAAATCCAAGATTGGCACTTCTCATAATTCCTGAAATCTGTTGACCAAAGACGAAATTAATTTGGGCAAGATTGCTCTGTTTGCATAGTCTCAGCTTTATGTGCTGTTTTATCTTGAATTGACTTGACATTTTCTTCCTTAAACTTTCCTTTCTTTATGTAAGTCTTCATAGTCTATGATTTGGTCCAGCACA
Organism: Carcharodon carcharias; assembly: GCF_017639515.1. Classification (NCBI taxonomy): domain Eukaryota; kingdom Metazoa; phylum Chordata; class Chondrichthyes; order Lamniformes; family Lamnidae; genus Carcharodon; species Carcharodon carcharias. Next base: position 93,028,513 of record NC_054483.1, read on the forward strand.
TTTCAAACTTCAGAGGAACCACTTCCATAACTGATTTACTCAAATTTCACATTCAGTAAAAAGCAACAAATCAGGGCTGAACAGTTTGCAAATGTACCATTCAATAGTGGGAACAAAAGCTCTGAATCATGAAATTCAAAAACTACCAAAAACGAAGATTCAGAAAATGGATGCAAGTGGTAGAAAGGGAACAAATAACAAGGTGGCAAAAGATTCTTCAAGAATCCTGTTGAATGTCTCCTTGCATTTAGACTGAGAATCTAACACTGGAAGCAAGAAAAAGACCTGATTTTAACTGCCCATCCGATGGGCTGCATTTAATGGATGTAGCGTGAGGTCTTGCCCTCCGGCGGGCGAACTTGTGAGAGCCCTATGTCAGCTCCTTGTGGGAAGACCCACTGGGTTAAGTGCCAATCAGGCACTTAAATGGGCAGTGGGGGAACTTCCCCATGATCAACAGCCCAGGGTTGGAAATCCTTCCCCCCACCAAGAGCTGCCAACCAATCAGAGGGACTGCCTCTTTTCAACTCGAGGGACTGCTTAAGAATTAAAAGAGATATTGGTGAATTAATACTGTATTTCTTTTATATTTAGTCATTTATTTTACTTTACAAGTTATTCCATTTAGGAATGTACAGTACTGTTTTTCAGATGAGAAATATCAAAAGAGCCTAATTCCAGTTTATACATGGCTTCCTATGGGAACGACTGATTCACTTGAAGTTGTGTTGCAATTTTAAAGAATGCAACCAGGGGCAGAATTTTCTGCCTGTCGGGTGGGCGGGCCTGACCCAATCGCCGGCGGGTACGGAACTGATCGCAGTCAGTGATCGGGGCTGTGCTGCCATTTTACGTGGGCTGGCCAATTAAGGCCCACCCAGCGTGACATCCAGCAGGAAGCACTAGGCGATCCCTGTGCTGGCGGGGGTGAATCCCTAAAATCGAGAGTGTGCTCTTTCACGCATGCGCACAAAAGAGCGCGCATCTCCCTGAGGCTAAGCGCAGCCTCAGGGAGATCGCTTCGACTTTTAAAACTATTAAAAATAGAGAAAATAAAAATCCCTTATATGTCCCTTCATGTGACAATGTCACATGAGTTGGGACATGTTCATAATTTACAGAACAACTTTATTACAATTTTTAAAACTCTACGTGAAACCTCATCCCGCCAGTGGATAAGGTTTCATGTTTTCTCTATTAGCCGCCGGGACTCCTGGCCGACCCACCAACCTTAAGGTTGGACGGGCAGGTCCTTTAATTGGTTAAATGATCCTGTCAGTGGCCTCAAGTGGCCATTGATGGGTCAGTGGGCCTGCAGCTGATTTTGCTGCGCTCCCGCCTTCCTGAAAATTTAAATGGGGTGAGATGACGTCGCAAAATTCTGCCCCAGGACTTTAAATCAGGAACTACTAGAGTACAAAAGCAAGGAATTTTAAATTCCTTCATAAAACAATGGTTAAGCCTTGGCTGGTGTATTATGTTTATCTTTGGGCATCACACCTTAGAAAAGGTGTTGAAAGGGTGCAGAAGGGATTTACGACAGTGATGCCAGGGATAAGGGGCTTCAGTTATGTGGAAAGATTGGAGAAGTGACAATTGATCCCCTTAGAGCAAAGAAGGTTAAGAAGGTCCTGGAAAAACTCAGCAGGTCTGGCAGCATCGGTGGAGAAGAACAAAGTTGATGTTTCGAGTCCTCATGACCCTTCAACAGAACTAAGTAAAAATAGGAGAGGAGTGAAATATAAGCTGGTTTAAGAGGGGTGGGGGGGGAGAGAAGCGGGGGTGGGGGTGTGGTGGTTGTAGGGACAAACAAGCAGTGATAGGAGCAGATAATCAAAAGATGTCACAGACAAAAGAACAAAAGAACACAGAGGTGTTGAAGGTGGTGATATCTAAAAAATGTGCTAATTAAGAATGGATGGCAGGACATGCAAAGTACAGATAGCTCTAGTGGGGGTGGGGTGAACTAAGACTAAAAGGGCATAAAAGGTATAGATTTAAAAATAATGGAAATAGGTGGGAAAAGAAAAATCTATATAAATTATTGGAAAAAACAAAAGGGAGGGGGAAGAAACGGAAAGGGGGTGGGGATAGAAGAGGGAGTTCAAGATCTAAAGTTGTTGAACTCAATATTCAGTCCGGAAGGCTGTAAAGTGCCTAGTCGGAAGATGAGGTGTTGTTCCTCCAGTTTGCGTTGAGCTTCACTGGAACAATGCAGCAAGCCAAGGTCAGACATGTGGGCAAGAGAGCAGGGTGGAGTGTTAAAATGGCAAGCGACAGGGAGGTCTGGGTCATTCTTGCGGACAGACTGAAGGTGTTCTGCAAAGCGGTCGCCCAATCTGCGTTTGGTCTCTCCAATGTAGAGGAGACCAGCATCCGCAGTTTTTTGTTTTTAATCTCAAGGTTAAGAAGGTATTTGATATAGGTGATTTCAATAGGGTAAATTAGGAGAAGCAGCTTCCATTGGCAGAAGGACCATTACCCACAGGACACATGTTTTTTCTAAGTGACAAAATAACCAGATACAGCATCAGGAAACGTTGCAGATCCCTTTCAAAAGGGAATTGGATAAATAATTGTCGGAGAAAAATTTTCAGGGTTATGAACAAAGAGCTGCTGAGGGGAATAATTGGATAACACTATCAAAGAGCCAACACAGGCATGATGGGCTGAGTGGCCTCCTTCTGTGCTTCCATGGGCCTGATTTTAACTCTGTGCAAATGAATAAGTTTTTAGTGAGTGAAAATCAGGCCCTATGGGCAGAATTTTGCCCTTGGCTTGTGGGCTCGGCAGGGGCAGGTGGGGGGCGAGTCTGCCCAGCGTGAAACATGAGCGGCAGTGCTGGGCACTGCCTGTGCAGGCTGGGGTAGGAGAGTGAGTGCGCGCCACATAATCTCCCTGAGGCACAGAGCTGCCTCAGGTGGATGAACTGATTTTGGATAAAAAAACTAAAGATCTTATAAATGTTATGAAACATGTCCCCTCATGTGACTCTCGCATGAGCAGGGACATGTTTTTAATTCGAGTATGGAATTTTAATGTGATTTTTATTTGCTTTAGGAAATCTCATCTCGCCTTTGGAAAACTTAAAGATCGTTTGGAGTTTTCGCCTGCCTGCCAACTGTTGGGTTGGGCGGGCAGCGTAAATTTGAATTTAATTAACTTTTCAATTACTTAATAGGCCTTTTAATTGTCAGTGGGCACGCTGCCGACTATAGCGCGCGCCCGCCTAATGAAACATCATGGGGCCGCGCAATGATGTTGGGACTCTCGCCCGACATCATCGTGTGTCATTTTACGCTCGGCCTGGTCGTGTGCGCGCACACCCGCTGAGCATAATTTTCTGCTCTATGATCCTATTACAAAAATACTTCAGGGAATGTGAGTCCTATAACCAGGGAACCTTCAGAGGCCCTGTGCAGGTGAAGGGGACTAAAACCTGGTGAAATGGGTCCCTGTTATATTTCCTCACCTTTCCACCTGAGAAATGGGTATTCCCAGGGAATAGGCCCAAAAAACCTCCTTGATTGAAGTGATGTGCAATGAGGTCACAAACATCTCTTGCCATTTCCTGGCAAGATCAATTGGATGCTTACCTTCAACTATCTAAGCTATATTTTGCTCCTAACTGATGTCAATTTAGATGTCTCTCTGAATAGCGATGCAGCATCTACTATATCCTGTCAAATTTTCACATTACCACACTAGAAGGCCCTCCCAGATTGACCATTTTGCATCTTGTTTTTACAAATCAAGTGCACGTTATGTACTTTTGACACTTGTGTACATTGTGCTTATATTCAGTTGATATTTGTGATAAAATAGGGTCATGTGTCATGTTGGATGCCCTTGTGATGTGTGTCTTGTAAAAGATCTGATCATAGCTGCCAGATTTCTAAATACCCTTTGTCCTCTACACCTAATTGCTTAGTTGTAGAGCAGATCCGCATGCTTCCTGTTATGAAGTTGTGCCCTCCAGCTTATACAACTGACTGACAGCATTGGTGCCGATCAGACCAGAGCTCATAGGGACGGCCCATCTTTCAAAGCTGAAAACTCTGAAAAGTAAATTGTATGTAAAAAAAAATGAGTCACTGCCAATGGCTCTAAGGAGATTGGGTCATTGGTGTCCAGTAATGTGAGAGCTATACATCTGCATTCAATGGCACTCCATCAATTTCTTCCAATTTCTTAGCCAGCGGCGCTCATTCCCAGGCTCAGGGAGCTCCAGCCAAGCTTGAAGTCACACCCCTTGCTGTTTGCAATTGAGTTGCTCTGCATAATTCCCCATAATTCGCATCACTGAAGCAGTATCGGGGGAGAGGAGATATATTTTACTTCATGTTGGCAGGAAAATTGATGTTTGCAATGCAAAAAAAAATTCAGTGCACTCACAAGACGTGGCCTTTACCCAGCCTTGTACTCTACACAAAAAATTGTTGTTTTTGGTTTGCCTTCCCTGTCCATCTCCTGAATATTATTTGGATTATTCTCAATAAAATTTACCATTACACATAATCTTATTTTTACTGCATCCATTTAATTCACCATCTTTAGCTTCCTCTTAAACTATAATCCTCACTGCTCCTTTATCTCACTTCACAGGAAGTCATTTCCAAATGTCTCTGAGTCCTTCTGCTTCCATTTCTCAGTGCTATCCACAAATCCTGTGATTTCACTAGTCAGCAACAGGCAGTAGCAGATCAGACCAACACTGACTCAGCTAAGCAAAAAGGGGAGTTGCACTCCAGACAATTTGAAGGCAAGTGAAAAGACTGCACCTCAGGAACAAAAGAGCCATATGAAGCTTGTGAGTCATGGATTGGTCTCTAACAGGAAATGCCTTTTACTATCTTCAATTATCCCATTTCTCTTCATCAAAATATTTCAACATCTATTTACATAAGACATTGAATTTGCAGCATAGGAACAGGCAATTTGGCCCAATTGCTCCATACCAGTGTTAGTGTTCCACACATGCCTGAACCCACCCTAATTCAGCAAAGTCTATTGGCATATTCTTCTATTTTTTCTTTGCCTCATGCAATTATTTAGCTTTCCCTTAATTGCATCTACGCTATATGCATGAGGAGCTTTCGTGGCATGGTGGTAGTGTCCCTGCCTTTGGGTTCAAGTCCCACTTCAGTGCTTGATGGCCATGGAAGGTTCAAAGTGTGGGTTGATTATCAGCCTGTAAATCCTTCCAATGTGCCTGACGGCAGGTGGTAGCAGTTGAAGAGTTTCCTGGTCAGCCATACTGCAGAGGCAATGCCAAACCACTGCAGTGTTTTGCCAAGCATAATCATGGACCAGTCACATGGGAGTCCATGGTTGACAATGTCCTCTTTGGGCATGGTACGAAGAGGTAGAAGGAGGATTATGTACACAATATTAAAAGGAAACCATTTAAATCCATAGATGCTCAGTTTAGAGTTAAGGTGGCATTTGGAAATGGTATTGGATGATGTGGTAGCTCTATTCCTGAACAATTTGCTTTTGTTTACTAATATATAATCCAAGGGTAAGACTTTCAGGATCTCGCTGCATCCCTTTTTGCTGAGTGTATCATAGATTAAGTTTTATGAATGGCAAAAAATATATGTTCAGGCATTTTCACATAGGAACATAGTAAGGTTCAGCAAGAACAACAGTTTGTATTCTTACAAGATAAATACCAAAGAAAAACAAACCAAGCATATGATGGAGGTTTGATAAGACAAGAATAAATGCTGATCCAAAGAAGCAGACGTGAGGAGATGTGATCTAAAGCTTGGTCAAAAAGATGCATTTGAAGAAGTAGAGATCAAGAGGAACACCATACCATCCGTTTGTAATACTCTCACATTACTGAAACTATCCAGGCACACCTTCCACCCACTCTCCATTACAAATACACGCAGTATTTGTAACCTGCCTCCTACATATGTGTATCAGGGAAAATCTTTCCTCCCACATTCTTCCATATCCTGTAATTCTTTTTGAAAAACAGGCTATATTAACTGTAAATCTGATACAAACATATATTAAGACTCGATGTTAGAGTCCAAAGAGAAGGAGGTGGGAGAATGGAGTGCAGAAGGTGAAGAACTGAGCCTCTATATGGTGCATGTGTTGCTGGGGGCTGTGAGGACATGGAGGGGTATACCATTCCATAGCAATAGGAGGAAGAAGTTAGCTTGGGTACCAAGAGGGCATTGTTGAAGGTGGTGGTGGAAGTTGTCAGTAAGAACATGATGTGCCTGTCACCCCAAAGCCCCCACTCTGACTCTCAAGTCTACTCCAGTCACATTAACTTACCTTGCAGGTACACCCATCCCGCTCTGTCTGTGCACTTTCTCACATCCCCCCCACTGTCAGGCTACCACTGAGACTCACCCTCATTCATATGCAGCTCTTCTTCATAGTCACCCTCAACAAGTGCTTTTCATCCATGCATTTAGCTCATGTTAGTACTCTCACTCATTTTCCTCCTTCCAGAAGAGAGCACAGAACATGAGGGAGAGGGAGAGAACCAGAGTTGGACATCCACAGATCTCACGGCTAACAAGCACAGAGGAGGAGGTGCTGGAAATGAGTGGAGCTTCAGTTTGCCTGGCCACTAGACATGGGAAGATGAGGGCCTCCCAACTATCTGGTGACAGAATTAAATATTATACAGTCACATGGCAAAAACATTCAATCATGCTGACTTGATGTCAACAGCAAGTGAAATGTGATCATGTGCATAATGATAATGCCAAACTTTCTTACTTGAATGCACTCATTCATGTTTTTTATTCCCATAAGCACATCACACATCCTGCAGGAGGTGGTCTCACTCAGCTGCAATGGCAACAACTCCTCAGAAGAGGTCACCCCCATTTTGGATGAACTGTCAAAGAACTCATGCAGATTGTGGACCGACTCAGGCACTCACACTTTGCTGGGGCCAGTAAAGCAGATGGTTGGGTTTTCACCTGATGACTCACATATCACAAGTTAGCATGAGCAGGTGGTGGAGACAGAGACAGCAGGGGAGAGTTGGTGCCAAAGACCACAGGACACTCCAAGCTCTGCTCAGCTGGATGCAGATGCTGAAACTTGGGCCATTGACAAACAGGATACTACTGGAGCAGTAGTTGAAAATGTGCAATTCACTGGTAGGTATTATAGCTGCATACCTGCAGAAAGATTGGAAAAATGCATTTCAAGCATGAGTGGCATTATGTTGCATGTTTTGCCAATGATGCAGTCGTCCAGGGAAAGAATGGCCATCTGCATGCAGCATCAAACACAGCAATCAAATGAGTATATGCAGAACTCCGCCAATGGCTCGCACACTCTGAATCCCAGCTTAAACAGGATGAATCATATGCTAGCCTTGGCCATTCAGTGCTCCATTGATCTGCAGCACAGTGTTCTCCAGTTTTCATTACCAGTAGGAAAGTGACTGCGTTATTGTAATGATGGCGAAAAGGGAGGATTTGGTTGGAAGCGCTTCTACTTTTCATCATTTTCTCCTCAGCCCCTCCCCAGATAATACCCAACATGTTGCCTCATGTCACGATGGCTGGGTCTGCCTTTGCAATTGTGCAGGTTGATCAGTCTTTGGTGGGAGCCTCACAGGATCCAAACCCCAGGGGATGTTGGCCAAGAGCATCTGAGTAATCACCACAGAAACTGAGCATCCTGCTTCTATCTCTGCTGAAGACAAAGGAGTTGCACCACGTAGAAAAAGGAAGAGTTAAGATTTGTAATTGCACATGGATGTGTTACATGTGCTAAAATGTTTAAGTTTCTGTTTTATTTGTTTTATTTTAAGCTTCATAATATTATTTTACACGACTTTCATGCCTTGACCATTCTTGAAGCAATCTGGCAAGTGACCATTTTCATTATGATGATGAATGCTAAGATGTGCAAGCAATGAGGGACTATGAAAGGAAAATGGGTTGTTCGCAGGTCTGCTTTTGGTTGGTGGCTTTTTGGTTGGTTTGAGGGATAGTGGCTTTCGAATATTGTTGTTAGATTGCTGCATTGGTGGAATCTAAGTGAATTTCACAATAAAATGGGCATCCGATGGAGCAAAGTGAACCACTGGTGGTACATTACCTTCATCACCTTCCATTGCCTCCTGCCCCTCTTCCTCCTTGGCATCATTAGAAGACACTCTAAGCTTTGCTTGTTTCTCCTGCAGATGCAAACCTTACAGTTGTGCAAGGGTCATTCTGGAGATCCTGGCTAGTGTACTGAAGGGGTCTTAGATCTATCTAGGCACCTGAAGCACATCTTCAGCATGCCGATCTTTTGTTTGATGACACATCTGGTACTCATGTGGCATTCACTGTATCACCTCTGAACCTCATTCCTCAGGTTTCCAAGAGGTGCCGTCAGCCATGTTTTAAGTGGATATCCCTTGTCTCCTGGCAGCCAGCCAGTAACGTTGCTTTGAAGTGTGAGAGATCAGGGAGGGTGGACTATTGCAGGACAAAAGCAGCATGATACATGCCCCAGGAATCTTCTGCACACCTGCATAAATATCTTTTTGTGGTTACACACCAATTGCACATCTATGGAGTGGAAGCCTTTGCAGTTGATGAACACTCCTGGGTGACCTATGGATGCCTGAATGGCCAAGTGTGCAGTCAATGACACCCTTTACCAGTGGGAAGCTCATCAGAGTCACAAACCTGAGCACCCACTCATACTGACTGGTATTATTGCTGGTCCTGGAAAAGAAGCTTTCAGTCCCTCCCCTAATGCATTTGTATATTGTTATCGTGAGATCCTATACATGTTTCTGGCAGAGCCCCGGAGGGATCCAGAGGCTAAAAGGTTGACGGTGGTAGGGTTGTTGACAGTCACTGGTAAACCAGTGACCACCAGGTCCAGATGGGAGCAGGTTTTGTTCCAGCAAATATCTGCCACAACCTGATGCAACACCCTGGGCCTCCTGAGATATCAGTCTGATATGTCCTGACATACCAAGAAGCTTGTAGTCTGCCTGTAAACCCTGTGTGCCAGATCTGGCCTTCTGCATCCCCCTGCTGATCTCCTCTCCCCTGTACAGCTGTAGGGCTGTGAGCAGTATGCTATTGCTGGTGCTGAGAACTAAAGTAACACAGCACAATCGACATCAACGCTGAGCTGATAGATCAGCGCTCCAAACTTCAGATAAGACCTCAGGGCCTTCAAAATGTAGATGATGCCTTCAAAGCACGTAAAGCCACCTCCAAATTGTGTAAAGTCACCTCAGAAGTACTGTGAACAAATCTTTTCACACAAGCAAGTGAGAATGCAGCTGCGAATACTCAGCACAAATTTACATATTTCCCTGTCATGTCTTCAGATTTCTCAAATGTCTTCTCACTTTGCTTTCACTGGCAAGTTCCAGGAAGCCTGGGCTACCCATGGAGCCAAAGTTCAACTGCAAAACCCGTATCAATATTGCTGTAATTGAGCAATTAACATATTGAAATTGACCTCTCCTGAGGAGGTTGCCCACATGCCGCCTGGCATGCTGTGGTTGAATGTGGAAGCGCCAGTTTGGATCGTGCTTCCTAACATGTTTCCAGGATTTCATCCTCAAACAATACCCAAACCACCCGCTCATCCATGTTAAAATTCTGCCCTTGTTTTGGATGGTACAAAACAATAATGGATAATTGGAAAGTAATATTTATCTAATAAACAGGCATCAGTGTGCCTCACGCTATATAACCAGAGCCCCAGCTTACTAGTTACAATCCAGAAAAGCAGAGTCTGCTTCAAGAAGCGGCATTCAGGCATTTGTCTTATAGGAAAATTAGGTTTATTTGAAAATAGTATAAAATGGTAAGAAGCAAATCAATAAGCTGCCCAGGGCTGAAAAATAAGAAAAATGAACATCCAGTAGTATGAAGGGTGAAAAAAAGAACTTCGAACTGGAACCTTGTTCGTTATTGTTTGATGAAGCTGTAGTAATTAATCCATTTGTATGTTTGATCCAACAGGCATTCTTTCAATGTAAAAGAATTGATTAAAGTCCTCTTAATGGAGTTGGTTGCCAAAATCTGTTGCATTCACATGCTGAATGTATTTGAACAAAAATAGGAAACACAAACCTCAGAAAATGTATTACTTCATTATAGTTTATCCATGCAGATCTGCCTCCTGACATTTAGAATGAGAAACCGTCTGTAGTTGATAAATATCTAACTGGCACAGTCTACAGAGAAACTAACCAATTAAGGCCTGCATTTAAATCTGTCAGCTCATACATACATCAACAATAATGGTATTTTTATGATTTGACACGGAAAGAAGGCTTTTTGAACCATGGGTCTATGTTCTTGGAAAAACATAGCTTATGCTATTAGAGACAGAATTAGAGTGAAGTAATAATTGCATTTGTATTAAATGCAAACAAACTTTAAAGCATCAGCATTTCATTTATGGGTCTCATTTGTTACATTTGGATTACAGGCAAATGAACCATATGCAGAATTTAACACTGTAATATAGTTCCTGATGCTAAACAGTATTGAAGAGTACTAATCTTGTTTTATTGATTGCTTAATGCAAAATGGTAGCTTTACACTGAATTAGTAACTTGGTTAATGTATGGTTGAGAGCTTTTAACAAAGTGTAGATTGCTGCAGAATTGTTTTTGCAACTTGAATTCTCTGCAGCTCTTGAGTGCATAATTATATATGTATATAGAAAAAAACATTAGTGACTGAGAAGGTTTCACCTACTGACTCTTGTAATTTGATGGCAGTAAGGATTGGTTTGGCCAGTAACATAGAATAATGATGTTCAAAAAGAAGCAAACTGTAGCTATGGAGCTGAAGCACCTGGGCTTTATGTGCCTTGTCTTGTCTTTCATCTGTTGTCGTTCCGAGGTTGGCAACACTGTGAACAATCTTTCCCCACTGATTTCTATTCTCTGCTGCCTTCACTGTCTGTCTCATAGAGAAGCAAGGCCATGTTATGATATTACACATCCGTACCATCTTGTGTCTTCCTTGTCCACATTTTCCAGGTGCTTTTTCTTGTGTTATCTCTTTTTCCAAATACCCGCCTCTTCACATCACGTCTAATTTGCTTTTACAATCATCCCACATACTTATCTTTTTTATTCTTTCACGGGATGTGGGCATCGTTAGCTAGGTCAGCATTAACTGCCCATCCCTAATTGCCCTTGAGAAGGTGGTGGTGAGCTGCATTCATGAACCCCCACAATCCATATGGTATAGGAACACCCACAGTGCTATTAGGAAGACAGCTCCAGGATTTTGACCTAGCGACAGTGAAGGAATAGCGATATTGTTCCAAGTCAGGGTAGTGTGTGGCTTGAGGGGAGCTTGCAGGTGGCGGTGTTCCCATTCAGTGCTGCTCTTGTCCTTCTAGGTGATGGAGGTCACAGGTTTGGAAGGCGCTATTGAGGGAGTCTTTGTGAGTTGCTGCAGTGCATCTTGTTGATGGTACACATTGCTGCTACTGTGCGTTGGTCGTGGAGGGAGTGAATGTTTGAGGTGGTGGATGGGTGCCAATAAAATGGACTACTTTGTCCTGAATGATGTTGAGTTTCTTGAGTGTTGTTGGAGCTGCACTCATCCAGGCATGTGAGAGAATTCCATCACACTCCTGATTTGTAGCTTGTAGGTGTGGACTGGCTTTGCGGAGTCATGGGGTGAGTTACTCGCCACAGAATTCCTAGCCTCTGGCCTGTTCTTATAACCATGGTATTGATCTAGCTGATCCAGCTCAGTTTATGGTCAATGGTAATCTCAAAATGTTGATAGTGGGGGATTCAGCGGAGGTAATGCTATGAATACCAAGGAGAGATGTTTGGATTCTCCCTTGTTGGAGATGGTCATTGCCTGGCACTTGTGTGGTGTGAATGTTATTTTTTCTTTTCACCCCAAGCCTGGATATTGCTCCGGTCTTGCTGCATTTGGACATGGACTGCTTCAGTATCTGAGGAGTCGGGAATGGTGCTGAACGTTCTGCAATCATCAGCGAACATCCCCACTTCTGACCTTATGATGGAAGGAAGGTCAATGATGAAGCAACTAAGATGGCTGTGCTTAGGATACTACCCTGAGGAACTCCTGCAGTGACGTCCTGGGACTGAGATGACTGATATCCAACAACCGCAATCATCTTCCTTTGTGCTAGGTATGACTCCAGCCAGTGGAGAGTTTTCCCCCTGATTCCCATTGACTCCAATTTTGCTAGGGCTCCTGGACACCACACTCAGTTAAGCGCTGCCTTGAAGTCAAGGACAGTCACTCTCACCTCATCTCTTGAATTCAGCTCTTTTGTCCATGTTTGGACCAAGGCTGTAAGTGAGGTCAGGAACTGAGTGGTCCTGGTGGAACCCAAACTGAGCATCAATGGGCAGGTTATTGCTGAGTAACATCCGCATGATAGCACTATCGACGTCACCTACCATCACTTTGCTGATGAGCGAGAGTAGACTGTTGGCGCAGTAATTGGGCAGTTTGGATTTGTCCTGATTTTTGTGTAGAGGACATACCTGGGCAATTTTCCACATTGTTGGATAGATGCCAGTGTTATAGATGTACTGCAACAGCTTGACTGGGGGCGTAGCAAGTTCTGGAGCACAAGTTTTCAGTACTATTGCCAGAATGTTGTCAGAGCCCATAGCCTTTGCAGTATCCAGTACCTTCAGCCGTTTCTTAATATCACCTGGAGTGAATTGAATTGGCTGAAGGCTAACATCTGAGATGCTGGGGACCACAGGAGGAGGCTGAGATGGATCATCTCCTCGGCACTTCTGGCTGAAGACTGTAGCAAATGTTTCAGCCTTATCTTTTGCACAGATGTGCTGGGCTCCCCCCTTATTGAGGATGGGGATATTTGTGGAGCCTCCTTCTCCAGTCAGTTGTTTAATTGTCAGCCACCATTCACAGCTGGATGTGGCAGGGCTGTAGAGCTTAGATCTATTCCATTTATTGTGAGATTGCTTAGCCCTGTCTATCGTGTGCTGCTTACACTGTTTGGCATGTAAGTAGTCCTGTGTTGTAGCTTCACCAGGTTGACACATCATTTTTAGGTCTGCCTGGTGCTTCTCCTGGCATGTCCTCCTGCACTCCTTGAACCAGAGTTGATCCCCTGGCTTGATGGTAATGATAGAGTGGGTGATATGCTGGGCCATGAGGTTACAGATTGTGGCCGTATACAATTCTGCTGCTGCTGATGTCCCACAGCGCCTCATGGATGCCCAGTTTTGAGTTGCTACATCTATTTAAAACTTATTCCATTTAGCAAGGTGGTAGTGCCACACAACACGATGGAGTTTATCCTCAATGGGAAGACAGGTCACTCCTACCAGGACTGTCATGGATAGATGCATCTGCGGCAGGCAGAATGGTGAGTATGAGGTCAAGTAGGTTTTTCCCTGCTGTTAGCTCCCTCGCCTCCTGCCGTGACATTCTAGCGGCTTTATCCTTTAGGACTCAGCCAACTTGGTCAGTATTGTTGCTGTCACACCATTCTTGGTGATGGACATTGAAGTCCACCACTCAGAGTACATTCTGTGCCCTTGACACCATCAGCGCCTCCTCCAAGTGGTGTTCAATGTGGAGGAGTCAGCTGAGGCGGGGGATGGGGGGTGTAGGGCGGAGGTATTGAGAAGGGTGGGGTGTGGCAGGTGCTAATCTACTGTAAGTTTCCTTGCCTATGTTTGACCTGATCCCAGGAGACTTCATGGAGTCCTGAAATTATGTTGGGGACTCCCAGGGATACTCCCTCCTGACTATATACCAATATGTCGCTTCCTCTGATGTTGCTGGTGATGTCTGGGACATTTTCTGTAAGGTATGATTCAGAGAGTATGATTGTTGCTTGACTAGCCTGTATGACAGCTCTCCCAATTTTGGCACAGATGTTAGTAAGGAGGACTTTGCAGGGTTGACATGGCTGGGTGTGCTGTTGTCATTTCCAGTGCCTAGGTTGATGCAAGCTGATCCATCCAGTTTCATTCCTTTTTTTAGACTTCTTAGTGGTAGAAGTTTGATGCAACTGAGTGGCTTTCTAGATCTGGTAAGGACAGCGGATTGCCTTTCTGAAAGGGAATTAATGAACCAGTTTTTAATGTTTTGAGTTTTTAATGACAATCGATAATAGTTTTGTGGTCAACATAACTGAGGTTATCTTTTAATTCCAGATTTATTAATTGAATTCAAATTTCACCAGCTGTTGTGGTGGGATTCAAACCCGTGTCCCCAGAGCATTAGCCTTGGCATCTGGATGACAGGTTCAGTGACATTACCACTATATACTACTGCCTCCCTTATAATCCATCCTTTTTCTACAGGCACATTGAAAAGCCACAGAATGGTATAGTTGAATATTTAACGTAGAATCTTTCAACGTTACACAATTAGAACACTTAAATCTGTATTTAACGTTTAAAGATATAAAATTTTATTTTAATCAAATTATTTAATATAATCTCCTGAGCGACAACACAATAATTCTTATCCAGGGTTTACTTTGGTGAGGTTTGAGCTCTAACGTTGTCTTTCTTTCTCAAGATTTTTTTCTCTGCCAGTTGTGTCCTTTCCTCTCCTGAAGGTGTTAACTCTGTACTGAAGTACAATTCCAGGTCTTTCAGTATTGGTGTGGAAGGGAGAGGAAATGAATGCAGTGGAGAAATCTAGTGATGTCTAGACAAAGTAATTTTGTTTTTATATATAAAAAACAAGAAGAGTTCACAAGCCATTATTATGCGCTAGACCGTTTGGAACTGAGGACCTCCATGCATTTTAAGGCATATTAGTGTAGTCAAACATTATGCATACTTCATTCAATTAGCCTTTATGCATACATAACCCTTGACAGGAAGTCTTGGCAGGCTATTTAACCAAAGAGGCATTACTGCTGGGCCTGATTCTCCCCTCACCCTGCCGTCATGTGCAATTTAACCAGGAGTCACTGGGTACCAATTAGGAGCAAGAAACATCTAACTTTGCCTTTCCTTAAGCAGGGTCATTGAGACCAATTAGACTGCCTCGATTACACTGGGTGGGAATAGGTAAATCAGAATCAATTTACTGACCTGTAAGACCTAGTCTTTACTGAATAAACTTAACGAGCTTATCAGAGGGATTTTTTTTAAAAATAAAACTTTTTATTGTTTTCTGCCTAAGTAAAATGCAAAATAAGGACAAGCTTGAAAAGGTCTATTACCAACCTTCCATTCTTTTTTTGGTCATGGGTTGTGGGTGTCGCTGGCTAGGCCAGTATTTATTGCCCATCCCTAATTGCCCTTGAGAAGGCGGTCGTGAGCTGCCTTCTTGAACCGCTGTTATTATGTGGTGTAGGTACACCAGCAGTGCTGTTAGGAATGGAGTTCCAGGATTATGCAACTTGACGATATAATTCCAAGTCAGGATGATGTGTGAGTTGGCAAAGATATGTTTATTAAGTGTAGTAAAATAATAGCATGTATGAACTACCAACCTATATCCTAATTTTTAAAAGCAACACTTAAATATAATGATTGTTTTATTCCTTTTCTTAAGTTTTCAAGACTCAACTACTCCTTTGCATTCCTTAGTGATTTTTTTAAAAATCACTGATTCAGAACCTTATCAATAAACGACCTGCCCAACTGACCAGAGAGCAAAGTGTTACTGATAAGAAGGGATAACCATGATAAAAGCAAAAAACTGCGGATGCTGGAAATCCAAAACACAAACAAAAATACCTGGAAAAGCTCAGCAGGTCTGGCAGCATCTGCGGAGAGGAGCACAGTTAACGTTTCGAGTCTGAATGACCCTTCAACAGAACAAAGCGGTCATTCGGACTCGAAACATTAACTGTGCTCCTCTCCATAGATGCTGCCAGACCTGCTGAATTTTTCCAAGTATTTTTGTTTTTGAGAAGGGATCACCATGTTGTACTCTAAGTTTTGATCTTTAGTTCTGTTTCAATTCTGTTCCAGATTTGGAGCAATGCTTTGCACTTCCTAAAGACCTAGGTGAATATTCTCGAGCACTGTATTGTCAAAGTGGAAGAGAGGAAAGCAAATCTTTGGCCTTCCTCTTAATGTACCATAAGAGACCATCTTGCAATTAACCTTGATCAAATTGTGCCAAAATAGCTCTTATCAAAGTCACAAATGATATCCTATGTGACTGTGACAAAGGCAAACTATCTCTCCTCTCACATCTTAACTTGTCCGATGCGGTCTCCACTACATTGAGGAGACTAAATGCTGATTGGGTGACCGCTTTGTAGAATACCTCCATTCAGTTCACAAGTATGACTCTATGATGTTTCTGGTCATCCGTTATTTTAATTCTCTTCACCATTCCCATTCTGATCTCTGTCCTTGGCCTACTATATTGTTCCAATGAAACTCAACCAAGCTCGAGGAACAGCACCTTATCTTCTGATTAGACACTTGACTGCCTTTCGAACTCAACATTCAATTCAGCAACTTCAGATCATAACCTCTGCTTCCTCTGATTTTATTGGACAACACAACTGTAGGTGATGATTCTGCTTCATTTACACCTCCTCTGGACTCATCTTTTGTTTCTATGTTTATCCCGCTACCATTTCCCCTGTACTTTGCACTGTCATCCATTTTGTCATTTCATCTATCCTGCATTCCCCCCTCACTTTACAGCCCTTCCCTTTTGCTCTTTCCTCCCCTTTCCCCGCCCCTGTACTTATTAAAACCTGCTTTATCTCTAACTTTTTTCAATTCCACTGAAATTCCATCGAAACTGTAATTATGTTTCACTCACCATAGAAGCTGAGTATTTCCAGCATTTTCTGTTTTGATTTCAGATACTGAGATCGCTGCTTAACATTTCGAATTGGCTTGGCTGTGACAGGGCAGGAGCTCTTCTCTGATAAATTCAGTTGTCTAACCATATCCAACTTTCTTGGCCCCAGAGTCCCTTGTATGCTGGAGGTGGGGCAGTGTTTACCTCTGCAATGCAGCTGCACCAAGCTGAGGGTGTGGATTTAATGTGATAGGCCCCCGAGCTAGCAAAAGGAAAAATGGGGCCACCAGATTGCTTGAAAAAAAGTCTTTTTTTGAGGAAATTTCTCTTGCTGTTGTGCATGACCACACATTGACAGTGCTTTCTCAGATCCCTCAAGGATTAGTCCTGTGATGCCCTGTCCATTACTGCTGGAGCCTGTGTATGACCAAGCTCAGATTGCCTAGTTTGTGCACCTGGACATAGTGATTGTGCATGTGATGCATTCCTAATGCTGTCTTAGGAGAAAGTAATGTTAAAACTGATAAATTAACTGCAGATATGCCCACAAATCTGAAAGCCCTTGAGCTAAATTTCAGCTTCAGCTAAGCCTGATGTATCTATATCACAGGGCCAAGGGTTCCCTGCACAAAGATCACTGAGGAGTAATTGCTTTTTGCTTTCTATGGGGTCTTTGAATCATGTTCTTATGAATGTCTTTATTCATAGCCGCCTTGATTGCCTCTTAGATCAAACATCTAAAAGGAGCAGTGGGAGACTACTGTTACTACGATCATTATTACAGGAGAACTGGTGATGCTGCCTGTGCACACTCAGGCTACAGCGTGGATAACATTCTGTCCAAACTTTGCACTATCATAGGTATGGAACCAAGAGCCTACTCAATGTGGTTCATGCATTACAGCCTCATTTGGATAGCTGTCCCAGTAATCTCTATAAGCTAACTACAATGTATAATGAGGGTTTAGTGTGCCAGATTTTTGCTTCTTAGCTGCTAGCCCCTCAGCAGCTACCATTTCTAAACCTTCAGTACCACTGATCTGTGATTCATCCTGAGTTGTTTCATCAATGGCTCTAAATAATAGATGCGTTATGTCAGTTGGGCTGCTGTTTTCAGGAAGTGTGAGACTGGTGAGGTAGCGAATACTCCTGTTTGGCTGTTCTCTGACAATCACTGGCTTCACACTAATCTGAAGGGAGTTTTAGGGGCGTTATTAATGGCCAAGTCTACTTACCTATTTGATATTTTGTCTGCGTTTCACAAAGCCCGAGGCTCATCTGTATAATTAGCATGTGAGGGCAGTTAACGTGTTTTTATGACATTTATTATTAAGCATTTGTTTATTGACATGTTAATGTAGCATTTGGTGCATAACGGAGAATGCAGGAATAATATGAAACATACAAGATGGTCCACATGAATTTCCAGCCTCTCAAGGACCCAGGCTTTCCACAGTTTCCCTCTCAAGAGTACATATCGCTCACATATTGTCAAATATTTTCCCTGGTGCAATCCAGTGCCTGCACCTTTCTGATTCATCCTGATCAGTGCAAGACTTTACCTTTAAACCTAAGAGCAATGCAAATTAAAAAAAGAAATCAGGCTGATTGTCACGATATTTATTCTCAAGATTGTGGGTAGAATGATCTGGTCCCGCTGGCAGTGGGCGTCATGGTGGGCATGAATGGACAATAAGGCGAGAAGACCAAAAATCGGTCTCATGCCGTTGTGAAACCAGTTTGTGATCGTCTTCTCCGCCTGTCAGTGGCTGGCCCTGTTTCCCATCGTCCATCATCAGGAACTTAATTTTAATGCATCTGTGTCTCATTATTGTGCCCTCACACTGGAATCATCCCCCCACTTCAAAATTACCGTCCATGTTGATGTGACTTCAGAACGGTGTGTTTCACAGCTACCTTTAAAAGGGGTGCACCTGGAGAGCTGAAGCTTGAGGGGAACCTGGAGTTGAGTGCACACAACCTTGTCCAGCGCCAGTGAGCGTCGCCCATAGGACATCAAGGGGCGCCGTGCATTCAGGGAGGGCAAAGGCAAGTTGCTTTTTCTCAGCTGTCCAGCTGGCTTTCAGTGTGGTGCCGGAGGAAGGCCCCCACTGTGGGTGAGGCTGAGGGGTTGTTGGGGGCCGGTTTGTGGCCAAGCAGCATAGACTGAAGGAAAGACTCAAGCACATGCTTGGGGGTAGATGGGGGGTATGTGGAGGGGGAGGGGGGGAGGTGGCATGGGGGTGGTGGTTGGTGAGGGAAGCTGCCAGGTACTTGGAAAAGCTTGTCAAAAGTGAGCATTCTTCCACAGCTGAGACCGTTCAGCAGCTGCTCCATTGACATGATTGGAGTCTGGCCTCTGAAGATTTTCTGCCCACTCAAGCAATGTAAAATGATGAAAGTGCCACCATATGCTCCAGAACCTTTCAACCCTTGTGCGCAGACTGCAATCTAATTTGTGTTTCAGCGGGGCAGCAGAACAATTGGCCAACTGGGCAAGTTGTACAATCCCCTTGTGAAAGGTGGCCAAGGCACAGTCACTGGTGGAGGCACTCAGAGCCCCTTGCAATGTCTTTATTAAGGTTTGGACCAGTATCCCAAAAGGTTCAAGCTAATAGTGCAGCCTTGCAGTGTGAGTTAGGAGAATACCTGTGCCTGAGTTGAGAGCACAGCATGCAGTTCAGTGGATAAAGCTGCCACCAATTGGTCAAGTGGAGTGGGGCAGAGGTGGATGGGGTTTCGGACAGCCAATGAGTGCACTACACCCTGGCCATCCCAAGTGGTGGCCAGCACTCTCCGGTATGCATGAAGGGGCCTTCAGACTTAACCAAGATGGGTTCTTAGGACACACGTGCTAACCCAAGTGAGAGCATTAGGATCATGGAGCCTGCTGATTTAGTGGAATGCCTCATGAGTAACAGGGAGCAGAGAAGAAAAAGAAGGAGGAGGCTCCTAGCTCAGGAAAGAGAGGAGCACCTCTCTCAAGATGAAGGGGTGGCAGGGCCTGCTGCGCACACAGCGAGCCATCGCTTATAGGCACCTCGCTAGACCCAGGGTCCATGGACGGGACTTGTCATTCCTGCAGATGACTTAAAACTAGTGTCGCCGAAGACTGCGCATGTCCAGGGAACTGGTCAGTTACATATGACACCTGCTGCAGGATTTGATGCCATGGGGACATGGAGGGCATCTACTGCCAGTGGCCGTGAAAATGACCATGGCGCTCAATTTTTACGCCAGTGGAGTAAATCAACTACATCAACTGCAAGGGCTTCAACTCGCTGTATGTTCAGAGGCCACTGCAAACGCATCCTACAGGTGTGCACACAATTCCCAGCGAGCATCCACAACTCCTATATCCTTAGCAGGTCTCAGATCTCTGACATCTTCCAGGGTCCACAGAGGCTGCAGGGTTGGCTCCTCAGGGACAAGGGCTACCCACAGAGGATGTGGCTGATGGCGCCCATGTGGCAGCCTCAGACTGCAGCAGCACGACAGTACAATAAGTCTCATGCTGCAACCTGGACTTTGATGGAGTAAATGTTAGGCATTTCGAAAATGATGTTCCAGTGCCTTGACAGGTCTGATGGAGCACCGCAATACTGTCCACCGAAGGTGTTGCACATTATCGTAGCTTGGTCCGTGCTACGCAGCCTGGCACTGCAATGGGGGGTGGACCTGGCTGAGGAGGAGATGGAAGAGCTACATGTCTCTGTCGATGAGGAGGACATTGAAGGGGATGAGGTGGTGAGGTCCTGGAAGGTGAGAATGCTGGCGGTGAGGCCATTGCACTGGCCAGACGAGGCAGGCATTCTCGGGAGGCCCTCATAGCTGCAAGATTCATGGAGCATGATGATGAGATGCAGTGAGGCCAGTCCTGACATCCTCACCTTGTGTCTGTGAACGTTTGACTCCTGTGTGGCTGATGGCAGTGCACATACCCTCTCTGCTCAGGCTCATATCATGGAGACGCAATGGAGGCCCTAATAGTCACTCAATTCCAGGATGATGGTGAGGACATGCATTGAAGGCACTCCACAGATCTTTACATAGCCTCTGTGAATGTCTGATTCCTGTCTGGCTGAAGGCAGCCCACTTGTGCTCTGTGATCAGGGTCATATCATGGAAACACAATCGTGAAACTTTAAATGTACCTGATCCTTTGTCAGCATTCAGCATCTGACCCCTTCAAGAGCACAGCATCACTGGTCACAGATGTTGAAGAGATGGGGCCAGCCCCACCTTAAAGGTGCTGACAGCACACAGAGAATGACGGAACTCTGTGATGCTTGCTTATGATATTCTGGCAGCAGTGACAAGCACCATCAAGGTGCAAGCGTCACTAAAATGTCCAGAGTGTGAAGCCAGATCATCGCTTTCTTCTGAAGGTTACACACTGCACAGGGAAGAGGCCCTGGACTGAGACACCTGCCTTCATCTTGTGCGGGAATCAAGGTTTCAGTGACATGAACATTGCTCATCAGAACAAGGAGCCATAGGCAAGAAGACATTCTTGGGAGTTTATTGACAATAGTGAACATTATGTACAAGTGATTAACACGAGCTGAGGCTGTGCAACTACATCTTCTTAACCTTCCTAACATTGCCGCTATATCTTGGTGCTCCCCTAACATCCACAGCGGAGATGGAGGCAGCCTGCTGACTGCTATGCCCTGTCTTTGATGATTTCAGCAGGCATCCTCTGGAGGGCCAAGACCTGGAGGGCCCTGGCTTGCTTTCAGGGTCCTGCTTTGAGCCAGCTGCAGCCTCCTCGGCCTGTGGAGCTGGAGGTGATGGGGTCACAGGAAGAGTGGATTTCGATCAGCCGGCTATTCCCGGAGTCACCTAGATGGATGGCTCCGGGGTGTGCGCCTGGTAATCTCCTTCCCTGTGGGTGCCCGAGGGACCCTGACTGAGTCCTTCAGGAGAAGGGGTGGCTGGAGTAAGATTGAGCTGCCCTGCACCCATCTCATGTTAACACTGTTGGATGCCAACTATGGCACCAACGATGGAATAGCAGTGCAGGAGCAACATCCTGGACCAAGGTCTCCATGGCAGCTGCCATCCTACCAGTGTTAACCTCGGTGCATTGGCATGCCGGCGCTTTCACCTCAGACCGAAGGCGGAAAGACTCCTCCATCATCCATTGCAATCTGAGGAGTGTGCCAGATATCCCTGCCTGATGTTCCCATGATTGTCTTTGCAGCTCCACCAACTGATTGAGGACCGAGTCCAGAGGCTCATCATCTGACACGGACTCAGCAGATTCTTTGCCTCCCGCAGTCCTCTGAGTGCTGGTGACCAAGGATGTTGCTGCCTCCGCCTGCTGTGGAACAGATTGTGTGCTGTGCTCACCAGATTGTGATCCTGGGGCTGCTCTAAATTTAAATCCCATCAAGGCGTGTGTCACTGCGCTGGTGGAGGGTGTGGGTAAGCGCTGTGATGGGTCTTCAATGGTGCTGCCCTCGGGGTCCTCATCCAAGGTGCTCTTGGAGCTGGGGTCGGGGTCAAGGTTGCCTGAGGGCGAAGTGTCAGATGTGCCCAAGACAGAAAGTGGAGATTATTAGTGCTTGGCAGCCACATTACACACAGAAGTGGACTCAGAGTAGTGTTGAGAGAGGAGTGATCTGGTGCAGGGTCCTCATGTGGTGTTTGCTGCTGGCCTCACCGTCACCACAGGAACGTTCAATGCCCTTTCCAGCCAGCTCCAACTTACAACTCTCAAAAGGAGTGAGGATCTTGAGGTCTGGCACTCCACCCCCCAGTCTGGGATGCCTCCTGTTGATTGTGCGTGATCTTGCCCTGCATAAAGACAGATGGAGAGAGACTGGGCAAGGCGCATGCCAGGCCAAAGAAGGATGCCAGGTGTGTGCTGAGTGGAGCCATGAATGGGATGAGGAGGCAGCTTCCAGAGGATTGAGAAGTGTGTGTGCGGCTGCATTTAAAACATGACACTCGGCCTGAGGAAGCGGTGAGGTAACGGTGTAGCCAGCCAATCGGTGGCCTGCCGCCATCGATCTGGTGTGTTTCCTGTGGCTGCATAATTAATGAGGTGGGAAGGGGATGACATGATGCAAAAAGCCCCCATTGAGGCCGGCGGGTAAAACATCTTTCTTCAGGCCCACTTCCGCACTTAGTGCCAATCTGGGGCGATTCCACCCTGTGTATTTTACATAATATAAAGGTCCTAAAAGTAAAAGCTAAAACTTAATTTATATTTGCCATTCCTCTTCATATTAAGAGACTTATTTTCTTCCCTCATCCTTTTTTCCTCATTCAGTTTTTTAAGCTGCAGAATAAATTTGAACCTTCGCTAACTCCATGTAATTGTGCTGAAGTTGTCTTGTGCAGTGATTATGTCTTGCTAGGCAAGATCCTGCTCATGAAACAGAAATCTAATTTGAGAAATGCAAAGGGATCCTGTCATTTAGATTGACAGCTGCTATTCATGACTGAACCATGCCCCCCTGTCCTTCTTAACCTTTCATACGGCTGACCATTCTATTCTCCCCTGACGTCTCTCCGCTGTTTTCCAACAGGGTTGGACTGCACTCGCCTAGTTCCATTCTTATCTACCTAATCGCAGCCAGAGTATCTCCCTGCAATGGCTTCATCCTCTACTCCTGCACAGTTACCTCTGGTGACCCTCAAGGATCTATCCTGGGCCCCCTCCTACTTCTCATCTACATGCTGTCCCTTGGTAACATCATCTGAAAGCACACTGTTATCTTTCACACGTACACAGATGACATCCAGCTCTACCCCGGCAGCAATTCTCTTGAGTCCTCCACCCCCACTGTTGCTAATTAATCAGAGTGTTTATCTAACATTCAGTGCTGGATGAGTAGAATTTTCCTCCAATTAACTATTGGGAAGACTGAAGCCATTGTTTTTGGTCTCGCTCCAAATGCCGTCCCTTAGCTACCGATTCCATCTCTCTCCCTGTCGACCATCTGAGACTAAACCAGACTGTTTGCAGCCTTGAGTTTGACCATATATCCATGCCATTACTAAGATCACCTATTTCCACCCCTGGAACATCACCTGGTTTTCTCCTTGCCTCAGCTCATCTGCTGCTGAACACCTCATGCATGCGTTTGGACCTGCAGGCCTGACTATTCTAATGTACTCCTGACTGGTCTCTCACATTCTACCCTCCACAAACTTGAGCCATCCAAAACTCTGCTGCCATTGTCCCAGCTTGCAGCAAGCCCCATTTGCCAATCATTCCTGAGCATGTAAACCCACATTGGCTTCTGTTCAGGCCCATCTTGATTTTATAATTCTCACCCTTCTTTAGAAATCCCTCCATGGCTTCACCCCCATTCTATCTCTGTAATCTACCCCAGCCTCACAAGATAACTGTGTTCATCTAATTCTGGTCTCTCGAGCAACCCTGATTTTAATGGCTCCTGCATTGGTGGCTGTGCTTTCAGCTGCCTCGAACTAAAGCCCTCTCTAAACCTCTCTGACTTTCTATCACTCTTTCTTCCTTTAAATTGCACCTTAAAACCTCCATGATTGATCAAGCTTTTGACCATCTGCCCTCTGTGGCTCAGCGTCTAACTGTGCTTTATCATGCTCCTGTGAATTACCATAGGACATTTCATTATATTAAAGGCGCTATATAAATTTGCATTATTTTTATTTTCCTCACCTCCACATTCAGTGGATCACCCTGTGCCATTTCCACCATCCTCCAGTGTGTTGCCACAACCAACCAATCTTGCCCTTCCCTCTCAGCATTTCATAGAGACCTTTCTCTCTGTGATAGCCTGGACCATTCCTCAATCACCACCAACACTTCCACTCCTTCCCATGCAAACACAGGAGATGCCAGATCTGCCCTTTTATCTCCTCCCATCCCATCATCCAGGGCCCCAAACATTCCTACCAGGTAAAACAGCAATTTACTTGTCCTTCTTTCAATTCAGTATATTGCATTTACTGCTCACTATGCAGTCTCCTCTACATTATGGGAACCAAATGCAAATTAGGTGACCGCATTGCAGAACATCTCCGTTCAGTCTGCAAGTGTGACCCCGAGCTTCTAATCGCATTATGTTAATTCTCTGCTCACTCTGACCTTTTTGCTCTTGGGTTACTGTTCCAATGAAGCTCAACTTAAGCTCAAGGAACATCACCCCATCTTCTGATGAGTCACTGGACTCAACACTGAGTTCAACACATTCAGACCATAACTACTGCTCCCATTTTTTGAGATGACAGCTGTGGTAAGGATATTCCCATTTACACCCCCCTTAGACCCAACTTTTGTTTTTTTTTATACTTGTCCTACTACCATCTCCTTTTGCCTTGCACCATCATCCCTTTTGCCATTTAGTCTTTCCTGCTTTCAAGCCTATCACAGACCATTCCTTTTGTTCTTTCCTGTTTGTTGCCTGCCTTTGTACTTGTTCAAAACCTGTTACAACTCTAATGATTTTCAGTTCTGACAAAATGTCATCAACCTGAAATGTTCACCTTGTTTCTCTCCCCACAGATGCTGCCTGACCTACAGAGTATTTCCAGCATTTTCTGTTTTTACTATAGGTTTCCAGCAGCCATAGTGTTTTGATTTAGTATCTAGAGTTGCATGCCTTGACAGTGCCTCAATGACATTCTGGACGCAACATTTCACCAAGGAATATCTCATCACTGTCAATTTCCCCACACAAGTGAGGAACAACCATGCAACAGGAAATGTAGGGATCATAGGCCGAGCTCTACTTACTTGACACTGTTCCTCCATCCCACAGTATGGCACACATCACCCCAGATAATTACAGGCATTTATTACAATTGGAGTATTTGGGTAATTAGGGTTGAAAGGGTTAATGTGTGGGACTGGAGAAAAAGTATTACCCACATGATATAAGAGACACATGTCCAACAGCTGAAAGGCAGAATGCTCATGGCTTAGACTGAGTAACGCCTAATATATATAACTATATATAGATATACATGACCAAATAAACCAATTATAGTTCATACATACTTATGTCTCAGCAGTCATTCCTTAGCCAGTCACAACCAAAATACAACTTGGTCTTCTGCAGTTACAGTCAGATAGCTGTTCTTAAGGCATTAAAGACCTCATGAGTGTCTGCTGAGGTTCTATGAAATCTGTGTTTTTATTGTCATGAAAATAATAATTTTCATAATATTATTATGATTTATTATAAAGGTAGGTTAACATTGGGGTTTGGATTAGTTTCTCTGTGTGTATGTTCATGTGTGTTGGAGGGGGTTAATTGAATTGCAGACAGTTAGTCTGGAACTTTTAGGTTATGAAAAGAGGTTTGAAATGCTAATTATGTAAACATGGCTGAAGTTTCAGAATGTGAAGTGTGAGGAACATTTGCATTTTTAGATAAACCAGAGTCATGAATTTCAAATGGATGGTAAGGTGTTTACACCTAGCCATAAGAGACTAAGCCAAACAGTGTGTTTATTTTTCCCAAAGATTACTGATAATATGAGTACTATGGCAGGTTTATATTATGGAAAAAGTAAAGTTGCAAAGACATATTGGGACAATGGAATTTACATTAAAAAGGGAGAAACCTGCATAAAGGAGCTGAGGTTATGTGTAGGGGAGAAGGCATTCTAAGATCTAACAAGTGCAAAAAGCCTCCAGCTTCTATGCATCAAGCTGCTGTCTACAGGAACCAAAGCTAAGAAAACTCATCATGAATATCCTGTCCAGGGTATTGTATGCTTTGCCTGGGTCTGGTAAAATCTTTCTTGTTTTACTGTAGCCTTAACGGAGGTGTAACTGGGAGCTAGATTAAATAGGGGATTTAGGAGTTATTACAGTAGTAATTTGTAGGCATATGTACGCGCTTAATATCTTCTGTTCTATTAATAAATGTCTAATTTAGTTTTGTAAAAGATCTCTAAGTCTTGGTGGGCTCATTACTAATGAAGTCATGGCACACATCGTGAAATAAAGTACAAATTGCACTAGTTGTGACAGCTGTTTCAAGTTTCCCTCTGGAATTTGAGCAGCTCAGTATTTACCATCTGCTGTACCATAACATTATGGAGACGACCACTATCAGTATGCATGCAATAAGTAGAAGCAAATATCAAGAATGCAACAAGCTCTGCAAATTCTGTAGCAAAGGTACTAATGCGTGTTTGAAGCACATTGTTGTTTTTCGTTGTTTGTTCATGGGACGTGGGCGACACTGGCTGGGCCAGCATTTATTGCCCAGAGGGCATTTTAAGAATCAACCACATTGCTGTGGGTCTGGAGCCAGACTAAGTAAAGATGGCAGATTTCCTTCCCTAAAGGACAGATGGGTTTTTACAACAATTGATATGAGACTTTTAATTCCAGATTTTTTATTGAATTCAATTCCACCATCAATATGATTGGTCAGCAGCTCTGTAATTCCAGCAGCCCAAGAACACAGTAGTGGCCACTGCTGGGGCTACAGGGAGTCCTGAGAAGAACTGAAACCTTCAGGTAAGCCTGGGCATTTTGGTCGGGGATGTTTTTGTGACCCCAGTGATTGGGGGGTGGGGGGGGGGGTGGTTTAGAAGCCAGGGGGGAGGTACAAACGGGGGCATGAGTCTTGGGGGGGCATACCCCTTCCTGCCCACCATTAGCCCATGCAGTGAAGCCTACGAGGCTTTTCCCCAACTTTCACAGCCGGGCAGAATGAGGTCCTTCAACAGTCACTAATTGGCCACTTAAGGGTGGACAGCCTGCCTGATGCCTTACTCCCCCCAATTAGGGTCAGGTCAGGGTGAGTGGGAAGGCGGTGGGCTGGACACCCACTTTATTTTACTTGCCCCCCCACCCTCAAATATCCTAGCAGGGTGCCATAAAATTCACCCCATCGTTTCTCTCTATCTAGCCTATCTGTCCCCCTTAATATCTTGAAAACTTTGATTAACTCTCCCCTTAATTTTCTAAATTCCAGGGAATACAACAGGAGTTTGTGTAACCGCTCCTTATAATTTAATCCCATGTGTCCAGGAATCATTCTGGTAAATCAATGCTACACTCTCTCTAAGGTCAAAATATCTTTCCTAAGGTGTGATGCCCATAGTTGCTCTTGGTACTCCAGCTGTGGTCTAACTAGCACTTTGTGCAGCTGAAGCAGGAGTTCTACTCCCTTGTATTCTTGTCTTCTAGATATAAAGGCCAGCATTCCATCTGCCTTTTTGATGATTTTCTGTACTTATTCATGACATTTTAATTACAGGGACTCTTAAGTCTATTTGGATCTGTTTCTAGCTTTTCACCATTTAGAAAGTACCCTGTTCTCTCCATCTTAGATCCAAGTTGTATGACATCACTTTTATCTACAGTGAAACGGATTCACCATAGTTTTGCCTATTCAGTTAATGTATTATCTTTTTAACAAAATGTTATGCTTTCCATCTATTCCACTTACAATCTCACCTATCTTTGTGTCATTGGGAAATTTGTATACGTGGCTCCTTATCCCATCATCTAAGTTGTTAATAAATACAATGAATAGTTGAAACCCCAACACAGATCCTTACAGGACACCACCAGTCACATCCTGCCAATGTGAGTACCTGTTCATGAACCCTAATCTCTGTCTTTCGCTGCTCAGCCAATTTCCTAATTAGGTCAATAATTTGCCTTCAATTTCTCAAGCATCAACTTTAGTTGATAGCGTAGGTGGAAACAACTCAGCATCATGTAAGGTTTAATTAAATAATGAGTCTGCTGCTGTGTTACATATAAACAAACAACATTGGTTCCAATTTGGAGTCAGCAAAGGACTCAAATTGAGGCATGTAACATTTGTGCCACTCAAGTGCCAAGCAATGATCATCACCAGCAAGAGAGTCTAACCACCTCCCTGTAGTATTTAATGGCATAGCAACTGAAGATCCCTCACCATCAATATCCTGTGGTTCACCATTGACCAGAAACTTAACTGGACCAGCCAAATAAATACTGTAGTTACAAGAGCAGGTCAGAGGCTGGGTATTCTGCACAGAGTAACTCATCTTTGTATTGCTGTTTCTAACCTGTGACCTCTAAACGGACAAGAGCAGCAGCAACATGGAAACACCACCACTTGCAAGTTCACCTCCAAGACACAGCATCCTGATTTGGTAATATTTGCATGTTCTTTGGTTGGAAGAATGAGGAGACGAAATATGAAATATAGGGCACAATTCTAAAGCAGCTGCAGGAGCAAAAGGGACCTGGGGTTATATGTGTACAAATTATTGAAGGTGGCAGTGCAGGTTGACAAAGCAATTAATAAAGCATACTGCATCCTAGACTTTATAAATAGGGGCATAGTGTACAAAATCAAGGAAATTATAATGAACCTGTATAAAGAAACTTGTTCAGCCTCAGCTGGCGTATTGTGTCCAATTCAGGGCACCACAATTTAGGAAGGGTATGAAGATATTAGAAAGGGTGAAGAAAAGATTCAGAGGAATGCTTCCAGAGATGAGGAACTTAGAACAAAAACAAAAATAGCTGGAAAAACTCAGCAGGTCTGACAGCATCTGCGGAGAGGAATACAGTTAACGTTTTGAGTCCGTATGACTCTTCATCAGAGCTAAAGAATTATAGAAATGTGGTGAAATATAAGCTGGTTGAGGGGGGTGGGATAGAGGGCCAGTGATAGGTGGATGCAAAGAAGAGATTGCCAAAGATGTCATAGACAAAAGGACAAAGGGGTGTTGACGGTGGTATTATCTAAGGAATGTGCTAATGGTGACATTAAGGGTAGAAAACAGGACAAGTAAGTGAAAAGATAGCCCTAGTAGGGGTGGGGTAGGAGGGAAGGGATTGAAATAGGCTAAAAGGTGGAGATAAAATGATTGATTGAAATACATTTTAAAATAGGTGGGAAAAGAAAAATATATTTAAAAAATTATAAATTATTGGAAAAAGGGGGATCGGAAATGGGGTGGGGATGGAGGAGAGAGTTTATGATCTGAAGTTGTTGAACTCAATGTTAAGTTCAGAAGGCTGTTGAATGCCTAGTCGGAAGATGAGGTGCTGTTCCTCCAGTTTGCGTCCAGTTGGAACTTAGAAACTGGGGCTGTTCACCTTGAAGAAGACAAGATTAGGAGGAGATTTGATAGAGGTGTTCAAAATCATGTAGAGTCTGGACAGAGTAGGTAGGGAGATACTGTTCCCATTGGCAGAGAGGGAGAGGATAATTATCTGAAGCAAAATAATTTGCAGGGCTACAGGAAAAAGGCAGTGAAGTGAGACTAGGTGAGTTGCTCTTCCAGAGAGCCATCACAGACATAATGGGCTGAATGCGCTCAAACCATTCTTTGATTCTTTCATTGTTACTGGGCCAAAATGCTGGAACTCCCTGCCTAACAGCTCTGTGGGGGTACCTCCAGCACATGGGACTGCACTGGTTTAAGATGTGGCTCACTACCACCTCCTCAAGTGTTATTAGGGATTGTCAATAAATGCTAGCCTTGCCCACATTCTGCAAATGAATAATAAAAAAGGAGAGCATCAATTTCTTCAGCTAAATAAATTTCACTAATGCTCTGCCAGGTTTACAAATAATTCTCATTATCACTAGCCTGAAACTGGAGCAAATAGGGACCATAACCTTATCACAAAAGAATTTCAGAGCCTCTCCCTCATCCAGGTCAAGAATGGTTAAATAGCATTCACACAAAATGGCAATAGCAAATGCTTCTAAAACAGGTAGACAAGGATCCAAGGGTAGCTGTATCAGTAGATTATGAACCCCAGCAGGGAATGGCTAAGAGAAAGAACTCAAGTTGTGTAGTTCTTTACAGTTCAGTCCATTTCTTTTTTTCTCGTGTTCACAGCTTGACAACAGTCAAGCGGGCCTTATGAAACAAAATCTGTAAATTCGTTTTCTGTCATGAGGAAGTCAGCTTGGCCAGGTTCAATAATTAATCTCAAATTGTGGGAAATTATTTAATGGGAGGATAAATAGGATGTGCATCACATCTTCCCATCAACTCAGAAGTGTAAAATTAGCCTGACAGAATTATTATATAGAGGCTAAAACCAACTGATCATATTCAATGATAAAATGCAGAATCAAAAAGATACAGTTAGATACTGGGACAGCAACAGCTTGCATTTAATGTACTAAAAATGTCCCAGTGTTAGTACTAATCTTACAACCAAGGAAAAAGAATACAAATCCATACAGCTGCTTCTCAATAAATCTTTGAAAACAAAAGTTTTGGATGTAACTTACTCGGGAAGTCATTCCTCACGAAGCCCTAACAACATGGCAAAAATGGAACGATAAAGATGTTGAGAAAGTCTAGCTTGTAAAGCATTTTCCTGGTGAAAATCAATCAATATCTTTAATGAGGCAATCAAAATGTTAGCCATTTTTAACATTTAAGTTGGCATGCTGAATTAAAGCTTCTGGTGATTTACTGGTTTCTTTTCAATACCTGACAGCAGCTGCAAAGCACAATTCCACCTGCCTCTTCAAATGAGAATGTATGCAGCCCACATCAGGCACTAAAATGCAATCTCCCACCTTTATAAGTTAAGAATTAAACCCTGCTACATTAAGCACCAAACCTTCAATCAATGAGTAAAACACCCCCAAATTCTAAAATAGGCTGGCTGGTTCTCCCCTCTTCCTCGCCTTATTTGGTTTATTCCACACAGCTAGATTTTCGTGGGGCAGAAAATTGGCGTCGGCATATGGGGGCGGGCCCGACACGCCGACCCGCAAAATGATGCGCAATGATATCGGGCGTGCGTCCCAACGTCATTGCACGTTATTTAGATGTTTCATTCGGCAGGCGCGCACTGGAGGCGGCTGTGCACCCGCCGAACTGTCAACGGCCTGTTAAGGCCATTAAAAAACCAATTAAAGTTGTTAGCATTGCTGCCCGTCCATGACGGGCAGGTGAAGAGCCCAAGCGGCCTTCGCTTTTTTCAGGAAACCTCATCCACCGGCGGGGTGAGGTTTCCTGAAGGTTTTATAAAATGATTAATTAAATGTTGCTACATTCACAAGCATGTCCCAGCTCATGTGACACTGTCACATGGTGGGATATGTTTAAATAATTTTTTTCCATCTTTATCAAAAAGTTTTACAATTAACTTAACCTCCCTGAGGCAGCTCCGTGCCTCAGGGAGATTGCTGCGCTCTTTTGCACGTATGCATGAAAGAGCACAGGCCCCGACTCTCCCTCCTCCCCCTACCCGCACAGGTACCACTAAGCGCTACTGGCCACCTATTATGCTGGGCGGGCCTAATCGGCCTGCCCATGTAAAACGGTAGCACGCAGCCGATTGTGGGCAGCGATTGGCGCCAGGCCTGCCCCAGTTCGCTTCCGCCCAGCCCGCCCAACATAGGTAAGATTTAGCCCGTGGAGTTGGGGACACTCTGCAGACCTTTAAAAATGATGGCCAGGATCCAATTCTGGGATTCCTGGCCTCATTCCCAGCACCCCCAATTTTCATCAAGGGATAAGGGTGTGGGTTGGTGCGGGTCGGGAACCTGCATCCTGCACCCCTGACATGGACAGCTCTATTGCAGGAATAGGATTCTCCTTGACCTCCACAATTTTTGTGGAGTTGGGGCAACTTTTTAAAGAGTTGTGGCTCACATCCTGTTACCTCGCTGTTTCCACACTCCAGGTGCCATGTCTAAATGGCAGCCATGCACACAGCTCTCAAAGCTTGCAGGCCAGGACTGCTCCAGTGAATACATGGCCCTGAAAGCCAAGAAGAGTTTAGTGATCCATCACTAGAATGCCTTCTGGAGGCCCACCTTGATGTTCTCTGCCCCCGCTCTGGCCACAGGAGGTCCAACAATCTCACCACTCTGGCTTGGTAGGCAATGGCAGTGGTGGTCAGTGCCAATGCTGCACAGAAAGATTGGCCATCCAGTGCAGAAAGAGAATGAATGAGCTCATCAGTGCCACCAGAGTAAGGCAGCCATCGCATCACTCTAAACTCACACACTCAAGCTCATCACACATTCATTGGTGTCTCACTCACTGCCAGCTCAAGGGACATCACCACTCACTCTCTCACACACCCCCTCACATCTCCATCTGGCCTCATCTCCTCTGGAGACTGCCTCCTCAGCCCTCACCATCTTGAGGTCATTTGCACATATCAACATGTGCCCCCACACACACCCTCGGTTACCCTCCTTCCCCAGTAATGCCCTCATCCTGCAGACTCTTCCTTTGCCTGAGGCCACTTCTCCCCCTACCCCAAGCAATTCCTAGCCCTGCAGCCATTGAAAAGTCACCCCCGCCTTACGGCAGGTATGGTGGGTAGAGACCTGCCCATGAGCCCCCCCTAAAAGTGACATGGTGCTGCCTGCAGAGCCTGGTGCTGATGACCGTGAGTGCTACCTGAAGCAAGGAAGTCCCAAGTAAAGTGCAGCTCACCAGGTGCACGTCGCTTATGTGCTATTGTGAAACATGTTGGCTTGATGCTCGGGTGATCCAGTGTGGGGGGATGATTCTGGCGAGCAGGTCTTATGATGAGATGCTAATGTACTGAAATTAGGTTCCTGATGTGCATTGGCAGGAAATGCGGCCTGCCATTGATGGGTGGAGTGGATGATCCCAAACTGGTTTCACGATGGCGTAAAACTGATCTTTGGCCTTCTTGCCATATTGTCCGCTCGCGCTGTCAAACACGCCCGCTGCCAATGGGAGTGGAAAATTACACCCACAGTCTGTATGAGGTAAACTTTAGAAAGGAAAGTTCAAAATCTCTTACCCATACCCCTCAATGCCAGGCTGTACCCACCTCCACAGCTCCTCATGCCCTTCATGCCAAGATATGGCACTTCCATGCCCATCCATCCAGTATACGGAGCCAATGGACCCTACAGTAACAGTAACATGTGTGGCAAGGCTTTAAAGAAAGGTCATTCATTCTTTCATCTTTCCTATAAAAGTGCCAGTCATCCAGGACCTTTAAAGTGTCAATAGTAGTAACTTCAAACACTTGACACCTCTTTATCTTGTGTAAATAAACATTGTGCAATTGAGAAATAGATCACAGTGAAACAGCTATCAATGATTTGTCCTGGGGCACAACTGGTTCAACAGACTAGTGGATGACTGGGCTCTCAGCCAAGAATACACAATGAGAGGTGTAGGTTGGCAGGGAGGATATGAGGGGCCATGTGGGGTGGGTAGAGGGGCATGAGGTAGCATGTGTTGGCATGGATGGAGCATGGGGATGAGGGCATGTGACAGGTGAGGGTTTGAGGGGTGTTTTTTGTTTCACTATTATTACAATTGGGATGCAGTCCCAGAGCACCCATCTTGGCCTTTTAACCAGCCCACTGTGGTACCCGGCAGCCCCTGTGGCCACCTCTGAACTCTTTCCTGGGGCAGTGGGCCTGACTCTCATTAGCACCTGCAACCCTGGAATGAAAAGCCTGCCTTTGCAGATAAACCAAGCCAGGAAATTTCCCAACTCCCGCTACCCACCTCAAGAATGAAGACCTCGCCCAATGCCACTGCCTCTGCCTCTGCAAATCTTTCATGCCATCTGCCCTCTGAAGTCACCGGGCGGGATTTTCCGGCCCTTCCTGCTGTCAGGGCCGTCGTGTCCTACCAGAAGTGAATGGACTATTGGCCTGGCGCTGAATCTCGCTGGGTCCCACCACGACGGTAAATCCTGTTTCCAACTTCCTTAGACCAGTGTATTATTAAAGGCTGCTCTCTGATTGGTAGGAAAAAGACTATGCCTAAATCTAAAGCTAGGTCTAAGCTTACTGATGAGGGGTCGGTTTTTTTTCAAATTGTTGGCCTCTCCATTTCAGAGCACGGAGTTAACAGGAAATAAAATCTTATTGCGCAAGCACATCAATAGAAGAAAGCTGGCCTAAGTTTTTGAGGGAGCTCAATGATCAGGTCAGGCTGGTGGGCAATCCACATTTTGGATACCCTACCTTACTCCACATCCCTCTCCTTCCACCTGCGCATCCCCTCCCTCCCCACTCCCCTGGCAATCTCTGACAAGTCAGCAAAACCTATACATATTTCTCTATTTTGAGACCATTTGGACAGGAAAGGACAGATCTCACAATGCCAGCAGTTACGATATATGAGCTACATCCACATAAACTCAGGTTTGTTCCACAGCTTTCATCCAGTCTATTGTCGTGATATGTGAGAAGCTCTCTGGAGCCTTCCTTTAAGCAATGTGTAGAATATGTTCCATATTTCTTTATTTAGAAACACACTCCCCATGGAATTGGATGATATTTATTACTATCTGAAAATGACAACCTCATCACCTAAATTAGGGCTGCTATTAGCCTTTAGAGTTGACAGTCTTATACAGCTCTTTACTGAAGGGTTTTACTGTTCCTCTATAATTAACTTGAAATCCACAGAAAATGATGATGGTATTTGAGAAGAAAACTCCCTTCAATTTATTGTTTCATTGAGTTTTTAATGTCAATTATAATATATGTTCAGAAGGGAACATCTTCAGCCTCTGTAGAATGAGTGGTAGCAACTCCCCATGTTTGGAGTGACAAGTTGAGAAGGAATTGGATGCTGTGATATTGGTTGGCCAGAACTGAAGTGGTTAAAGGTCTAGAATTTGGATGCCACTTAAAAAGTACATTTCAAATGAAAGAAAGAACTTGCAATTCTATAGTCTGTCTCTCAACATCAGGATGCCCCAAAGCACTTCAGAGCCAATGAATTACTGTGATCTGGGGAAGGACTCTAAGGATGTTCAGAGAGATCTGCAATACAGTTACACGGGAGGGACTATTAAAATGCTTTGCTGGACAGGAACCAATGCACAAAGGGTGGATCAGTGACTAACAATTGCAAAGGAAGATTGAAAAGATACCAAGATATTGGAGTAAGCTAATAAAAATAATGGGGTAGCTGAGAATTAATGCACTTGTGTATAAACTAACCCACATGTTCATTAAAAAATTGTTCTCATTATTGCTGCCATGACAGGAGGAAACTCAACACTTGCAAAATTGGTGGGGAGAAGGAAGAGAAGCTGACATAGGCTCTCAGCAAACAACCAGCACAGAACTGATTGACTGGAAAACAGGGGAAAGATCCGGGAGATAAGAGACACAATAAGCATCATCTGGAAATTGTCCAATTTCAACTTCTGGGACAGATGATCCTTGAATAAATTGGATTCGAGTGCAAACTCTTCCATGTGTGGGAGTAGAGAGGAAGGCCTAATTGGTGTTCCCAACAGACCAAAATAGGTAGCTGTGCTGCTTTAACAGATGGGTAATGAACATCAGCAATATTTTCCGCCAGAAGGGAAAGTGCTTAAAAAAATCTGTACTGATTAAGTTCAGAGGAAGGATATTAGAATTAAAATACATGAGCCTTGAGCCTGCAAATGACTGGTGGCCATATCGCTAGGTGAAAGTTTAATGTGCTCCTTTGGTCTGTTGTTTAAGCAGCAATGTTAAGCTAGATGGGTTTCATTTAAAAGGAATGGGTTAATACCTGTGTTAGAATAAGAAACAAAGGAATGTCATCCCCATGTGTTACACACTTGACTGTCAGTATTGTGAACAGTAACTTTCAAGCTCCTATGCTGTGCTGCTACCTTTCATATCACAGGTGATCAGCTGTTCTCAGTGGTAGCTGCAGCCCTTATGTCTTTAAAGTCTGCACAGGCATCTGTGTGTTCAAAGTTCAAAACTTCCTTGTAATGGCCATCACAATCACAGTAAAAAGAGCAGTTAAATTTATAACAGAAACTATTAAATACAGCTCTGGGCCTGTGATTTAATGACAGTATTTCATTAAAACTTGTCAAGAAGAAATGCAGTAATTATCCCAACAATTCCTTTAATTATTCCCAAGCTATTTGATGAATTACAACTGACAATTCTTTGGTAATATAAGTAACTGTTGAAATGTTTAATGATTTAATTTCAGAAGAGTTCAACTAATTCATGTATGTTACCATTTCAAAGTTTAAGAGTATTTTAGGTTTTTGCAAGCAAGTTTAGTTACTGCCAGTTTTTAGATCTGGAAAAAATACAACTTTTTAGAGGGGCTTGTCAGAGAAAGATTATTTTAGATACTATATATGGTTGTATAACTTAACAGTTGATTATTCAAAGTAATAAAATCAAATTATTTATGGATTACTGATAGTTTAGGATTACATTTTTGCTAGAATTAAGACCAAGAGAAAATTTGACTCTTTCTGTACCACAGATATGGGGAGGTAGTGGAATTAAAATGGAGGTGGAACATGCAGCCCTCTGTTCTCATTCCACTGCCATTTTCCCCAAAGCTTTCTGCTAGGTCACCCAGATGCCTTTCTGAATCAGGTGGGAATTCATTAATCTATGCAAATTGGAGTCCTATGATGTTCAAAGGGCCCTGATGCTATTTTTCCTGATGCCTAATTGGTGGAGCATCTGCAGTTGCCAGTGAACGTAGTGGTACAGCAGAAGGGTACGCCCGAAAGGTTAAATGCTGATTTTTTTTTGAGGCCAGGAGGAAAGGGAACAAATTATGTGGC